>NC_025693.1:14034171-14048299 GCF_000633955.1 Camelina sativa
AATTTTCTTCTTCCGAAGTTCCTTGATCCTCCTCTCGAGAACCCTCATTGGTGTCGCCTCCAATTTCATGTTAGGCTGAAGATCCTCAGGAATCTTAGCCAACACCTGCTCACCCTGACGGAGACACTTCCGCAACATAGACACATGGAAAACCTTATGGAATGCACGCATAACCTCGGGTAACTCCAGTCTATATGCCACAGGTCCAACCCGCTCGACCACTCTGAATGGACCCATATACCTCGGACTCAACTTAGTCTCTGACAATGACCTGTTCGGACCCCGCAACATGGCCATCTTGAGGTACACTCTGTCTCCCACCTGAAACTCAAGATCTCTCCTCCTCCTATCAGCATAACTCCTCTGCCTATCCTGAGCCTCCTCCAGGTTCAGCTTGAGAACCCGAATCTTCTCTGAGGTCTCCTGAACAAAACTAGCACCAAACATGCTCCTCTCCCCCACCTGAGTCCAGCATAATGGTGTACGACATGGCCTCCCATACAAAGCCTCATAAGGAGCCATCTTAATACTCGCCTGATAGCTGTTGTTGTAAGCAAACTCTACCAGGTTCAGGTGATCTGCCCAATGGCCACCCCAATCCAACACACACATCCTCAGCAAATCCTCCAGCGTCTGGATCGTCCTCTCTGACTGTCCATCAGTCTGGGGATGATAAGCTGTACTCATATGCACCTTAGTGCCCATCTCTGCCTGAAACGCCTTCCAGAACACCGAAGTGAACTTGGAATCCCTATCAGACACAATGCTCGCTGGCACCCCATGCAACCTGACTATCTCCCTCACATACTTCTTAGCCAAGACCGCTGCTCCATCAGTCTTCTTAATGGCCAGAAAATGTGCTGACTTAGTCAACCGGTCCACAATGACCCAAATAGCATCAAAGGTCCGTGACACTGGCAATCCCACCACAAAATCCATAGTGATCATATCCCACTTCCACTCAGGAATGGGTAAACTCTTCAGTAACCCGCCAGGAACCTGATGCTCAGCCTTCACTAGCTGACACACATCACACCTCGAAACCCAACTAGCTACATCCTTCTTCATCCCGACCCAATGATAGTACCTCTTGAGATCACGGTACATCTTAGTCGCTCCTGGATGAATGGACAACTTGCTCGCATGAGCCTCTCTCAGAATCTCCTGTCTCAACTCCTCATCCTTGGGCACACAAACCCGACCGTGCACCAAGATAGTACCATTATCTGAGACCTGATACTCTGAATCCACATCCTTAGAGGCATTCACCAGCCCCAAATCCTTCTCCTGAGCCAACCGCACTCTACTCAGAAGATCTGCTCTATCTACTGCTTCCAAACCCAACGGTTCCTGTGAAACAGCACACAAGCTCAAAGCACTGATCTCCCCTACCAGAGACTCCATCTCCTGCTCCTGAGCCGAAGCTACCCTCTTCCGACTCAGAGCATCTGCAACCGTGTTAGCCTTACCAGGATGATAGGCTATCTCCAAATCATAATCTGCCACAAGCTCCATCCACCGCCTCTGTCTCAAATTCAGCTCAGGCTGAGTGAATATATACTTCAGGCTCTTATGATCTGTAAACACCTGTACCTTTGCACCATAAAGATAAGATCTCCAAATCTTCAGGGCAAAAACTACAGCACCCATCTCCAAATCATGAGTAGGATAGTTGCCTTCATGCACCCGCAACTGCCGCGAAGCATAGGCAATCACCTTCCCATGCTGCTTCAGAACACACCCCAAACCAACTCTAGATTCATCTGTATAAACCACATAGGGTTCTCCCTGCTCTGGCAAAGCCAACACTGGTGCAGTAGTGAACATCTCCTTCAGGCTTGCAAAGCCTTCCTCACACTCTTCTGACAAAACCAAAGGAACATCCTTCCCTGTCAACTTAGTCATAGGACGTGCTCTGCTTGCAAACCCCTGCACAAATCTCCTGTAGTAACCTGCCAATCCAAGGAAACTCCTGATCTCTGTGGCATTCTGCGGTCTAGGCCAATCTCTGATAGCCTGAATCTTCTCTGGATCTACTGAAACCCCCTCAGGAGAAACAATGTGACCCAGAAAGTCCATCTCACGCTGCCAAAAACTGCACTTGCTCAACTTACCAAACAACTTCTGCTCCCGCAGCTTCTCCATAACTGCCCTCAAAATGCACTGCATGTTCCTCAAGACTCTTAGAATAAACCAGGATATCGTCGATGAAAATGATGACAGATACATCCAGAAACTCCTGAAACACACTGTTCATCAATCTCATAAACGCTGCTGGCACGTTAGTCAACCCGAAAGGCATCACCACAAACTCATAGTGCCCATACCTCGTCCTGAAAGCAGTCTTCCTCACATCTGCCTCATCTATCGGTATATGATGATAACTTGATGCCATATCTACCTTGGAGAACCAAGTAGCAACCCTCAACTGATCCAACAACTCATCGATCCTAGGAAGAGGGTACTTGTTCTTCACAGTGATCCGGTTCAAACCCCGATAATCAATGCACAACCTGAAACTCCCATCCTTCTTCTTCACAAACAACACCGGCGCTCCCCACGGTGACACACTAGGACGGATGAATCCCTTACTCAACAGATCCTCTAGCTGCTTCTTCAGCTCTGCCATCTCTGCTGGAGCCATTCTATAAGAATCCTTGGATAACGGTGTCGTCCCCGGTTCTAGTTCAATGGTAAAAGGATCCGACCGAGATGGTGGTAATCCCTGCAAAGACTGAAACACATCCTCAAACTCCTCCACTACCGGAATACCGCTAACCGTAGACTTCCCCACTGACTCTGGCATAGATATAGTAACCAGATAAGCCTCACGGCCCTTCTCGATCATCTTCCCAGCCTGAATGGCTGAAATCACGAGACTCCCCGAAGTCGGTCTAATACTCTGGAAAACCAACTTCCCTCCTGAACGCTCAAACTCCACTCTACCCCAATGGCAATCCAATTGCACCCTATGCTGATGCAACCAATCCATCCCGAGAATAACATCATACAGCTCCACTGGATTGATAAGCAAATCCGCTGGCCACGACTCTCCTGCGATCTGAATATAAATTCCTCTAGCCCGTCCAATCACTCTCAGGAACTCATCTCCCGCAACCCTGACAACTCCTGCACGCTCTCCAGGATCCCCGCTGATCCCCGCACACTCTGCACACTCCGGAGTAATGAAGCTATGAGAAGCTCCAGAATCAAACATAACGTGGGACTTAAACCCACCCACCAACAAGGTCCCTACACAAACCTCATGTGTTGAGAACCTAACACTTTATCACAGGAAAACATAAAATCTGACCCTACTAAATTCACAAAGATTAAGTACCAGAAATTATACATGTGATCGCCCCGGCACTGGTTCCACCAGTCTCTACTGTCGTGTAAACCCATGGCCCCTCCTCAATCTGTGCCACCTGCTGACCTCCAGGCTGCACCTGCTGTAACGCTGCCACTGTTGCCGGCTGCAACTTCGGACAAAAAGGCCTGATGTGCCCTGTCTCCCTACAATGATAACATACCTGAGGTCCTGTCGTCGGAACACTCCTCTTGGGACAACTAGCAACCCTGTGATCCTTGCTCCCACAACCGAAGCAACCCGCACCACTCGGCTTCTGCGTAGCCTCCCACTTCCTCTTGGTTCCCTGAGCATGCCTACCGCCCCTGCTAGAACCACCCTGCTGCTGAGCCTTACTAGGGTGAACTACTGGAGCTACCGCCACTGACTGTGCCCGGATATCCTCCTCAATCTCTGCTGCAGTCTCAACCAGCTCTGCACGCGTAGTATAACTCCTCCCTCTACAGTGAACTCTCAAGTCATCACGAAGAGCCCCCAAGAACCTCCTGATCTGAGCCTCCTCAGGCTCCATAGCCCGACCCCCATAACAAAGAAGTCGACTGAACTCCAAGTCCAGCTCCCGCACTGACCGCATCCCCTGTGATAACTGAAGGAACTCCACCTCCCACCGGTCCAATGCCTCTCTAGGATAATACTTGCGGTTAAACTCCAAGACGAAGTCAGCCCAAGTCATCTCCCTCTGCACCCTCCTAGCAACCACTGATCTCCACCACAACTCAGCATCACCACCCAAATAGTAGACCCCTATGTCCACCCAAAACTCCTCAGGACATCTCAGAGTATGGAAGTTACGTTCCACACTCGTCCTCCAAGCATCCGCAGCTGTAGGATCTGTACCACCCAAAAACCTCTCAGTGAACAGACCCTTCATCTCCTTGAGCATAGCCAAATAACGTCCATGCTCTCCCACATCCGCAACCACTGGCTGCCGCTCCTCCGCCACCACTGGTGGCACTACCTGAGCCTGAGCCGGCACCACAGGTGGTAACCGCTCCAACAACTGTGCTAGCATAGCCACAACGTCAGTACCAAGGACTCCACCCGCTGGGACTCCCACACCCGGGACCCTAGCATCACTGGCCACTGGAGCATCAACACCGCCCCCTCCTGCCACACTCACGGAATCCCCCGGAACATCCTGCGACTCGCCAACACCCTCAGCTGTCACACTCTGGTCCTCGGTCTCACTAACCACTGGGGCTCTGCCCCTACCACGACCACGTCCGCGACCACGTCCGCGTCCACGACCTCGACCAGTCACAGCATCCTCTCTAACCATCTGCACTACCATGAACAGAAGGCTAAGCAAACAATTTCTAATATAACACAGGAAACATAAACTCACCGTGGAATCACACAATCAGCTCGAAGAGGATGTTCTAGGACTCCATGCCACACACAATTGACTAACTCACATAATCAATCAAGACATGCAATCCCAAACATCTACAACAGAAACCTAGTGAACCCAAACCTAGAACCGTAAGGGCTCTGATACCAAAATGAAACGACCGACCTTTTTTTTTAATAATAAATAATAAATAATAATATATATAAATAAACTACAACTAGTGGTCCCATACCCACTAGCCACCTAACCACAATCACAATCAACAGCGGAATAACAATACCAATAACAATATCCAATAATATCCAATAACATTCCAATATCATAGCATAAGCAATATCCAAATACCAAACAACAAGAAACATGAAACCGGCAACCTAGCAATGTTTCTAATGACTCAACTCTAGCAACCTAGCAATGCCAGACAACATCCAATCGAGTCCCTAGAACATCCTCCTCTTCATTGCCTTGATTCCACGATCACACTTTGCCTTTACCTGCACACCACAAACAACAATTGAGATGCGTAAGTATTATCACAAATACTTAGTGAGGCAATCCTCCCATCTACTGGGCTATACACACAAGCAACAGTGATTTCAAAGTTCCAAAACACGCAACAAACAAACACACAAACCAGGAAATCAAACATCGTCTCGCTGGAAGGGAGGTGTCGACCGACACCAGCCTAGTGTCGACCGACACCAGCCTAGTGTCGACCGACACCAGCCTAGTGTCGACCGACACCAGCCTAGTGTCGATCGACACTGGCTCAATGGTGTCGACCGACACTAACCCACAGTGTCGATCGATGCCTAACTTGCTGGTGTCGACCGACACTAAGTGGTGTCGATCGACACTCCCTCTGCAACTGCGATCCGCGCGAAGTCGAGAGTCAAATCTCGCTCCCAATCTCCTCCAAATCGTCCAATACTCAAAACCCAAGCCTTATACCTCCGTAGGAACCTGTATCAACCAATCCCAGCAAGAAAAAAACACACAAACAAGCAACAACAAGCAAGAACAAGGGAATCAAAGGCATAGATTAGCCATGGTCATGCACTCACCTCTTGCAAGAAGATTCTGACCAACAAGAACAAATTCCCTCACTCCTAGCAAGCTTCCAACACGTTCCTAGCCTTGGATCTTTTATCCCACAGCAAGATCTCACCAAAAACGCCTTGAAATCTCACAAACTCTCTCAAGAACCTTAGGAACTGTTTTTCTCCTTTCTTTTTCTCTCAAACGGCGCAAGACAACCAAAAACACGACCCTAGGTCGTTTTCTTTCTTTTAAACCTCGGTCCAATGGTTTCCTTAAACCAAACCGAACCAAATCGATCAAAAATCCAATCTGGTCGAACCGGAAATAAGTGGTGTCGACGGACACCACCTTGGTGTCCATCGACACCCATCCCCAAAAACCAATTTTTGGTTCGCGGATGTTACATCTTCACAAAACGTGTTCTTCTTCTTGTGGATACGAAAGTTAGAGAAGTTAATCGAAATTCAATTTTACATAAATCTTTATTTTAGTAGTGTTTATATACTAGATTACTTACACGATTTTTAACAAACTTTGAAGGGTGACACGATTGAGGTTGCCTTTGTCCCAACTATGCTTAAAAAGCTCCGAAAGTATATTTACGAGGGCGAATGGTATGAAATTCAGAATTTCCAAATCATCAATCCAACCCTTAGGGAGAGGAATACTCATCATCCTTTTTAGATCAAGTTTACGGATGATTCAACCATGTTCCTGCTCGAATCAATCAACTCCAAAAATTACTTCTGATTCGGAGATTTGGATGATATATTTCGTGGAAGCATCAATCATCACATATCTTTCGGTATGTTTTTCAAAGTTTATTTGTAATTTATTTAGATTATCATAGGATAAGTAAATTGGATTGAATTGTTTACTATCTTTGTGTTGAGTTATCTAGAAACTTTAAAAGAATTTTGGAACTTTGTTTATTGGTCCCTCCAATAGAAAAGTACAAATTGAACTTTTACCAAAATAGTTTCATGTGAATGTTAAAAAGCTTTGGAGACATACATTGTAAACAAAATTCCTGACTTTTTTCAAAAATAGATGTTTGCGGATGTGTAGTAGCTGTAGTGGACAGAAGAAATCATGGAAATGGAAATGGTGGTAGTGAAGTTGTTTTGACACTATTAAATGGCAGGTAAGATACATTTATTCCATCTTTACTGATTTTAAGATTTATAAGTTTGTCTTTATTATAGAATGTAACAAGTATTTTCATCTGTAGGAATGAAACTGTAAAGTGTCGTGCAATGAATGACTATGCTAATGTTTTCATGTCTTCATGGGAGTCATCTGGATGCCATCTCACATATCAAACTGAACTGGTGTTTTGTGTACTGTGTTTCTGGAGGGTTGGAGAGTATGAGGGTATGTATTATTAATAGAACTTGCTAGATCGAACAAATGCTTAAGACTAGGTTGTATACTCATTTAGCAAACTTTTAACACTTTAAACATCCCTAGGTGAACCGTGTATTGTAAACACATTGGCCTCCTCCAAGATCTTTATAAAACCGGAGTTTGAAGGACTTAAGAATCACAAGGCTATGTAAGTTTTTAATGTTCATAAATATCAAGTGGTGTATCATGTTAGGATCTAACTTATGAATGTGTTTTCTAATTTTTTAGCTCGGAATTTGCTGGAAGTTATTACATAAAGCACATAATGCAGCATGATAGGTAAACGGAAGGAGTTTAAGCTGAAGGCACATTAGTTAACAAACTTTTAGTATATGCTAACTTTATAATAATTTTGAAAGTTTGTATGATCAAGTACTAGAAACCCTTTTGTGGGTTGCTTTCTAAATTTTATTAATGGTCTAATCGAAATTATAAATTATTTTGATCTAAATTCTACCTAATTTAAATTAACCACATAATATGTATTGGGTTCATTAAATACTTGAAAATTTGCAAATAGGCTTCAAATTTTTTTAAAGAAATTAACATATATAGAAGACTTTAACGAACCTTTTATTAAATACTCTTTTTCAATGTCCATTTCAAAATGTGAGATTAAAAGTTTAAACACTAAAATAATTACAATTTTGAACATTTTTAAAAGAACAAAGATCTAATTTAAAATAGGATATTAGTATGATAATTTTTTTATATTTAATTCTTGTTCGCACCAGCATGCGGGTAACTCTCCTAATTGTTTTTTATGTTCATTTTTCTTTAGTTTGAAATAACTATTGTTTAAAATTGATATCGTTGTGAGTAAGCAGGAATCTTGGCAATTCTTTAATCACACAATGATAACGATTTTCCCTCATCAGTTCATTAAATAACTTTAGGGTTTCAGCTACAAGGCAACACTCATGACGACACTCCTAACTCTCCGAGATTATAAATTTAATAAATTTTAGTGGTATGTTTCAAAAATAAAACTAGACATGAAATTTACGAAAAGAAACTTATCTTTGTGGTATTTATCTTCTTTTAAATCTAACATAATAACGTTGTAAACAAAATAATTAATTCTAAAAGGACAAATTCTTAATTAATTTGTATATACATCAAAGGATAAAATTACTATTAAATTTGTAATATGTCTATGTTATTTAGCAAAAACAAAACATATCTACAAATTAATATATTATGCATTATACGAATTAAGCTTAAGTGCTAACTAATATAAAACAAATTAAATAATATATTACCAAGTCCTATATCTATTCACATTTATTTCTAAAATAATAATCATTATTTAACTTTAATTTCTCACTATAAATATATTTTTTTATTCACTATAACTTATATTTCTTTAATATTTATTTATGATTTTACAGTATTTATAATATTCAAAGTATACCTTTTTAAATATATTACATGTATTTTGGTAATTTTGGGTGAGTAAAATACTCTTTTACTCGTGTAGGTGTTATTGAAGAAGATTGTTCTGAGTATTTTTTCATTAGTTTTGAATTTTTCTTAAATTTTAAAAACCAAATCCTCTTAGTGAAGCGTGTCGATGTGAAACCTAGATCAACTGGGTAGTTCGAGAAGAACTACAAAAAAGCTGCTTCTTGTTATAAAAACTCTCAAGAGATTTAGTATAAGGAAAGAACAAAATGCTCTTTAAGTAATTCTTATTTGAATCTGTGTTTGAAAGAAGCAATGCATGGCCTTTTATATAAGAAAATTCTATATATCTAATAAACGGTTTTCGAATGTGAGGCGAGAATGGGGTGACGAACACAAATACAAAGCGAGTTTATTTTTTCCATGATTGGAATAAAACTTCAGAGAACATGAGATATTTGGAAGCAAGCAATGATTAGCTTTGCCCTCCATCTTTTATTTGGAAGCAAAAGAAACATGAACATAACATAAATACATTCTCAAATGGAGGTGAACCATTTTTTTCTATAAACTTATCGCAAACTGGAGGTGAACCATTTTTGCAGTGGCAGTGTTTGTCCGGTCATTCAATAACCTTATCACAAACTTGAGGTGTGCCATTTGTTTTCTGTAAAACACTTACGACATACCTGTTAATTAAAAAATTATAAATATTTCAAAAATACATTCGTCTTCAACCAGTAAATCAATTATTTAAATTTTTTATCATGCTTGAAACTAGTCATCCCCTAAATGAAAAGTCGTCCACAGTCATGATGAGCTCATAACCGAAGTAAACCGGTGTCAACTAGGGTAAAGTTAAAAAAATAGATGTGGTTATGGTATTGCTTTGTTATTTCTCCTATATTAGTGGGATTGTATCACCCACATCTCCATGTACGTTTCTTAGTGGTAAATTTAGTAGTTAGTTTCTTTTCTTCAGAACCAAGAGAATATGAAGAAAGTATTGTTAAGAAACTTTTGTTCTTGTTTTGGTCTTATGAGCAATTCTCCTTGGCTCTCAGCTTATATATATTCTCTCACTCTCTTTCTCTGATCTCTAGGAATCGGTTTTAGAATGTTAGGCGGGAATGGATTGACGAACACAAATACAAAACGATTATCTTATATATGATGATTAAAATAAAAGTGCACAGAAGATAAAATTACATTTGAGAGGGGGGCAAGCAATGGTAAGCTTTGCCCTTAGTGTTTTTTATTTGGAAGCAAAAGAAACATGAACATAAACACACGCAAATGGCATGTCCTCACACCGAAAGGGAACAAAAGTCACACTTGGTAATTACATGATGAGGTTATTTTTAAGCCTTTTTGTAGCAGTGGCAGTGACTGTCAGTTCCCTCAACAACCGCCCAGCAGACTGGAGGACTACCGTATGTGGCTACGCAACACGTACAACATTGAGCATTTGTTGTTCCGTGGGCCGACGGGCACTCGCCAAGGAACACACGTGAAGCGGCCGTAAGACATCCACCAGCACCACAGGTTTGAGCCTCAGTATTAAGGATTCCTAGATGTTGACATATTAATTCGTCAGCAGAAGATACTTAAGAGGCAACTGCAAAGTACAATATATAGATGAGATCAACTTTGTAAAACTAATATTATACCAGTTGAAGCCATCAGGAGAACAACCAAGAGAACAGTAAAGCTGACGGAGTTGATGAGGTTCTTTGCCATTTCTTTTCTTCTATGCTTTGCCTTCGCTGAAACTTGTTCTTTTTGTTTTTCTTTTGGATTAGCTTCAAACTTTGATGGTTTAAATTCGTAGGTGTGGTCATCTATTTATAGTCAAAATTTTGCAACTTTGTTATATTTGTTTAATCACTTCTCTCTTCTTTCTGATTTTCCCAAGTTCATAATGTCGCCACAATTATGCACGGCCGTCTTTGTTATCCTCTTTTTTTAATCATGCACTTGTCTTTAAAAAATCAACTTAAAAGAAGGTCATCTCTGTAGAAATTGTTTTTTATGTTCATTTTTCTTTAGTTTGAAATAACTATTGTTTAAAATTGATATCGTTGTGAGTAAGCAGGAATCTTGGCAATTCTTTAATCACACAATGATAACGATTTTCCCTCATCAGTTCATTAAATAACTTTAGGGTTTCAGCTAGAAGGCAACACTCATGGCGACACTCCTAACTCTCCGAGATTATAATTTTAATAAATTTTAGTGGTATGTTTCAAAAATAAAACTAGACATGAAATTTACGAAAAGAAACTTATTTTTGTGGTATTTATCTTCTTTTAAATCTAACATAATAACATTGTAAATACAATAATTAATTCTAAAAGGTCAAATTTTTAATTAATTTGTATATACATCAAAGGATAAAATTACTTTAAAATTTGGAATATGTCTATATTATTTAGCAAGAACAAAACATCTCTACAAATTAACATATTATGCATTATACAAATTAAGTTTAAGTGATAAATAATATAAAACAATTTAAATAATATATTACCAAGTCCTAAATCTATTCACATTTAGTTCTAAAATAATAATCATTATTTAACTTTAATTTCTCACTATAAATATATATTTTTTATTTACTATAACTTATATTTCTTTAATATTATTTATGATTTTACAGTATTAATAATGTTCAAAGTATACATTTTTAAATATATTACATGTATTTTGGTAATTTTGGGTGAGTATATTCTTTTACTCGTTTAGGTGTTATTGAAGTACATTGTTCTGAGCATTTTTTCATTAGTTTTGAATTTTTCTTAAAGTTTTAAAACCAAAACCTCTTAGTGAAGCGTGTCGATGCGAAACCTAGATCAACTGGGTAGTTCGAGAAGAACTACAAAAAAGCTGCTTCTTGTTATGAAAACTCTCAAGAGATTTAGTACAAGGTAAGAACTAAATTCTCTTTGTAACGCCCATGAACCGAGTTCCGGTTTTAGAGGTTGGTGACGACCGAAACATAGGAGGTGTCGCTCGACACCATATGGTTTAAAGGTTGCTGTTCTGGTTAATCTTTGGTCTAATGTGGTTTAGCAGTTTTAGAAAAACCCTAAATTTTCCCTATAAAAGGAAAACGCTCTCTTCATGTGAGGGGTTCCCTTCCAAGCCGTTTTCTTGTCTAAAAGAAGAGAAGAGGTTTTTGGGTATACTTGGAGGTTAGGGAGGTTAGGGAGATGAGGAGATGGTTTTGGGGATGGGAATGAAGGAGAGTGGCGATGATGTGGCGTGGAGGTGGACAGGGGAGCACTGGTGGTGAGCTGTTGCTCCTTCCTCAGATTTTGTCTCTAAACCAAGGTAAGTGGTTGATGTTAGGCTTATATAGGGTTTTGGAATGATTGTGATAGATTTTTGATGGGTAAGATGGATTGAGAAGAATCCATGGGTTGTTTTCCTTGGTTGTTATCTTGTGAGGCTATTTTGTTTGTGATTATTCGTATGGGAAAAGAGTTTTATGGGGAGTTGGGGATTTGCGGCCAAAAGGGGCTGAAGGAGAAGCCTAGATCAAGGTGTCGACCGACACCAACACTTGCGGATGAACAGCGCGAACTGGTCCGAGAGGCATACTTGGGGCAACGTTTGGAGAATGAAACAAAGTCTGATTTGGCTGAAATTTGGTAGAGAGCTTCGCGGTGCTATAGGCTTCATATCCAACGGTGGGTTTGTGNTTTTCCCTATAAAAGGAAAACGCTCTCTTCATGTGAGGGGTTCCCTTCCCAGCCGTTTTCCTGTCTAAAAGAAGAGAAGAGGCTTTTGGGTATACTTGGAGGTTAGGGAGGTTAGGGAGATGAGGAGATGGTTTTGGGGATAGGAATGAAGGAGAGTGGCGATGATGTGGCGTGGAGGAGGACAGGGGAGCACTGGTGGTGGTGAGCTGTTGCTCCTTCCTCAGATTTCGTCTCTAAACCAAGGTAAGTGGTTGATGTTAGGCTTATATAGGGTTTTGGAATGATTGTGATAGATTTTTGATGGGTAAGATGGATTGAGAAGAATCCATGGGTTGTTTTCCTTGGTTGTTATCTTGTGAGGCTATTTTGTTTGTGATTATTCGTATGGGAAAAGAGTTTTATGGGGAGTTGGGGATTTGCGGCCAAAAGGGGCTGAAGGAGAAGCCTAGATCATGGTGTCGACCGACACCAACACTTGTGGATGAACAGCGCGAACTGGTCCGAGAGGCATACCTGGGGCAACGTTTGGAGAATGAAACAAATTCTGATTTGGCTGAAATTTGGTAAAGAGCTTCGCGGTGCTATAGGCTTCATATCCAACGGTGGGTTTGTCAAATGAACGGTTGGTTTGTGATTTAATCAAATGTTTGTATTGTGGTCTGGTATAGACGGTTTTGTGGTAAAGTAGGAGTGTCGAGCGACACCAAGGTGGTGTCTGTCGACACCAGCATGTTGTTGTGTGTTTGGGTCCTAGGAGGACAGCTGGAGTTAGGTTTGGATGAGGAGATATTGACGANCCAACACTTGTGGATGAATAGCGCGAACTGGTCCGAGAGGCATACCTGGGGCAACGTTTGGAGAATGAAACAAATTCTGATTTGGCTGAAATTTGGTAAAGAGCTTCGCGGTGCTATAGGCTTCATATCCAACGGTGGGTTTGTCAAATGAACGGTTGGTTTGTGATTTAATCAAATGTTTGTATTGTGGTCTGGTATAGACGGTTTTGTGGTAAAGTAGGAGTGTCGAGCGACACCAAGGTGGTGTCTGTCGACACCAGCATGTTGTTGTGTGTTTGGGTCCTAGGAGGACAGCTGGAGTTAGGTTTGGAAGAGGAGATATTGACGGAAGTTATACCGTGAGCGTCGGTGTGTGTTGGTTCGTAAGCGGTGCGATGGGTGACATTCGACACCAGGTGGAGGTGTCGTTCGACACTAGAGGAGTTGATAGTGAGTTGGAATAATTGTGGGGAAGTGTTGTCCGTGGCTGGACGGAATCAAATATTCCAGCCAAACTCTCTTGTTACTTGGTCGATGGGGGTGGTTAGTTANGGCTGGACGGAATCAAATATTCCAGCCAAACTCTCTTGTTACTTGGTCGCTAGGGGTGATTAGTTGTGCGACTCAGTAACTAGATGAGGTGTTGTTTGGTGTATTTGGGGAAGCTTTTGTACGGAGCGATTTCTACGCCGGTTGTCTCGTCGGAATTATGGGGTTCCGATGAGATTGTTTCCCGTGAATCTTGTGTGAGGATTGGAAATCCGGGTGCAGTCGTTTCACTCTTTAAGTAATTTTTATTTAAAATTGTGTTTGAAAAAAGCAATGCGGCCTTTTATATAAGAAAATTCGATATATCTAATAAACGGTTTTTGAATGTGAGGCGAGAATGGGTTGACGAACACAAATACAAAGCGAGTTTATTTTTTCCATGATTGGAATAAAAGTTCAGAGAACATGAGATATTATATTACATTTGAGAGGGGGGGGGAGAGGCAAGCAATGATTAGCTTTGCCCTCCATCTTTTATTTGGAAGCAAAAGAAACATGAACATAATATAAATACACACAAATGCCA
>NC_025693.1:14049028-14049544 GCF_000633955.1 Camelina sativa
TTCGACACCAGGTGGAGGTGTCGTTCGACACTAGAGGAGTTGATAGTGAGTTGGAATAATTGTGGGGAAGTGTTGTCCGTGGCTGGACGGAATCAAATATTCCAGCCAAACTCTCTTGTTACTTGGTCACTAGGGGTGGTTAGTTGTGCGACTCAGTAACTAGATGAGGTGTTGTTTGGTGTATTTGGGGAAGCTTTTTTACGGAGCGATTTCTACGCCGGTTGTCTCGTCGGAATTATGGGGTTCCGATGAGATTGTTTCCCGTGAATCTTGTGTGAGGATTGGAAATCCGGGTGCAGTCGTTTCACTCTTTAAGTAATTTTTATTTAAAATTGTGTTTGAAAAAAGCAATGCGGCCTTTTATATAAGAAAATTCGATATATCTAATAAACGGTTTTTGAATGTGAGGCGAGAATGGGTTGACGAACACAAATACAAAGCGAGTTTATTTTTTCCATGATTGGAATAAAAGTTCAGAGAACATGAGATATTATATTACATTTGAGAGGGGGGGGG
>NC_025693.1:14053485-14055154 GCF_000633955.1 Camelina sativa
TGGTGGTGAGCTGTTGCTCCTTCCTCAGATTTCGTCTCTAAACCAAGGTAAGTGGTTGATGTTAGGCTTATATAGGGTTTTGGAATGATTGTGATAGATTTTTGATGGGTAAGATGGATTGAGAAGAATCCATGGGTTGTTTTCCTTGGTTGTTATCTTGTGAGGCTATTTTGTTTGTGATTATTCGTATGGGAAAAGAGTTTTATGGGGAGTTGGGGATTTGCGGCCAAAAGGGGCTGAAGGAGAAGCCTAGATCATGGTGTCGACCGACACCAACACTTGTGGATGAATAGCGCGAACTGGTCCGAGAGGCATACCTGGGGCAACGTTTGGAGAATGAAACAAATTCTGATTTGGCTGAAATTTGGTAAAGAGCTTCGCGGTGCTATAGGCTTCATATCCAACGGTGGGTTTGTCAAATGAACGGTTGGTTTGTGATTTAATCAAATGTTTGTATTGTGGTCTGGTATAGACGGTTTTGTGGTAAAGTAGGAGTGTCGAGCGACACCAAGGTGGTGTCTGTCGACACCAGCATGTTGTTGTGTGTTTGGGTCCTAGGAGGACAGCTGGAGTTAGGTTTGGATGAGGAGATATTGACGAAAGTTATACCGTGAGCGTCGGTGTGTGTTGGTTCGTAAGCGGTGCGATGGGTGACGTTCGACACCAGGTGGAGGTGTCGTTCGACACTAGAGGAGTTGATAGTGAGTTGGAATAATTGTGGGGAAGTGTTGTCCGTGGCTGGACGGAATCAAATATTCCAGCCAAACTCTCTTGTTACTTGGTCGATGGGGGTGGTTAGTTATGCGACTCAGTAACTAGATGAGGTGTTGTTTGGTGTATTTGGGGAAGCTTTTGTACGGAGCGATTTCTACGCCGGTTGTCTCGTCGGAATTATGGGGTTCCGATGAGATTGTTTCCCGTGGATCTTGTGTGAGGATTGGAAATCCGGGTGCGGTCGTTTCACTCTTTAAGTAATTTTTATTTAAAATTGTGTTTGAAAAAAGCAATGCATGGCCTTTTATATAAGAAAATTCTGTAAGTGTATTAGGGTTTGATGCCCTTTACCATTGATCAACCGAACATATATATATATATGAGTAGCGTATCGTATCGTATCGGAGGATATCTAGAGGATCCTAACTTTACATATATGATTATACAATGAGATATGAGAATATCCTAACTAACACTCCNGGGGGGGAGAGGCAAGCAATGATTAGCTTTGCCCTCCATCTTTTATTTGGAAGCAAAAGAAACATGAACATAATATAAATACACACAAATGCCACACTTAGTACTTATATAACAAGGTTATTTCAAGCATTTTTCTTGCAGTGGCAGTGTTTGACCGGTCATTCACTAACCTTATCGTAAACTGGAGGTGAACCATTTTTTTTTTCATAAAACACTTATGACATACCCGTTAATTAAAAAACTATAAATATTTCACAAATACATTCGTCTTCAACCAGTAAATCAATCATTTAAAATTTTTGCCCTCCATCTTTTATTTGGAAGCAAAAGAAACATGAACATAACATAAATACACACAAATGCCACACTTGGTACTTATATAACAAGGTTATTTCAAGCATTTTTCTTGCAGTGGCAGTGTTTGACCGGTCATTCACTAACCTTATCGTAAACTGGAGGTGAACCATTTTTTTTT
>NC_025693.1:14057503-14077641 GCF_000633955.1 Camelina sativa
TGGTGGTGAGCTGTTGCTCCTTCCTCAGATTTCGTCTCTAAACCAAGGTAAGTGGTTGATGTTAGGCTTATATAGGGTTTTGGAATGATTGTGATAGATTTTTGATGGGTAAGATGGATTGAGAAGAATCCATGGGTTGTTTTCCTTGGTTGTTATCTTGTGAGGCTATTTTGTTTGTGATTATTCGTATGGGAAAAGAGTTTTATGGGGAGTTGGGGATTTGCGGCCAAAAGGGGCTGAAGGAGAAGCCTAGATCATGGTGTCGACCGACACCAACACTTGTGGATGAATAGCGCGAACTGGTCCGAGAGGCATACCTGGGGCAACGTTTGGAGAATGAAACAAATTCTGATTTGGCTGAAATTTGGTAAAGAGCTTCGCGGTGCTATAGGCTTCATATCCAACGGTGGGTTTGTCAAATGAACGGTTGGTTTGTGATTTAATCAAATGTTTGTATTGTGGTCTGGTATAGACGGTTTTGTGGTAAAGTAGGAGTGTCGAGCGACACCAAGGTGGTGTCTGTCGACACCAGCATGTTGTTGTGTGTTTGGGTCCTAGGAGGACAGCTGGAGTTAGGTTTGGATGAGGAGATATTGACGAAAGTTATACCGTGAGCGTCGGTGTGTGTTGGTTCGTAAGCGGTGCGATGGGTGACGTTCGACACCAGGTGGAGGTGTCGTTCGACACTAGAGGAGTTGATAGTGAGTTGGAATAATTGTGGGGAAGTGTTGTCCGTGGCTGGACGGAATCAAATATTCCAGCCAAACTCTCTTGTTACTTGGTCGATGGGGGTGGTTAGTTATGCGACTCAGTAACTAGATGAGGTGTTGTTTGGTGTATTTGGGGAAGCTTTTGTACGGAGCGATTTCTACGCCGGTTGTCTCGTCGGAATTATGGGGTTCCGATGAGATTGTTTCCCGTGGATCTTGTGTGAGGATTGGAAATCCGGGTGCGGTCGTTTCACTCTTTAAGTAATTTTTATTTAAAATTGTGTTTGAAAAAAGCAATGCATGGCCTTTTATATAAGAAAATTCTGTAAGTGTATTAGGGTTTGATGCCCTTTACCATTGATCAACCGAACATATATATATATATGAGTAGCGTATCGTATCGTATCGGAGGATATCTAGAGGATCCTAACTTTACATATATGATTATACAATGAGATATGAGAATATCCTAACTAACACTCCCCCGCAGTCTGAGCGGAGGTTCCCGAACGTTCAGGCTGGAGCGAAAGTCGGTGAACAATGGAGATGGCAGTCCCTTGGTGAAGATATCCACGTATTGCATTGCCGAGGGAACATGGAGAATACGGACCTGACCAAGGGAGACCCGTTCCTGGACAAAATGGAGGTCAATTTCAACATGTTTGGTCCGCTGATGTTGAACAAGATTAGAGGAGAGATAGATTGCAGAGATGTTGTCGCAGTAGACTATCGTTGCCTTGGTTAGCGGACTGCCTAGCTCAAGAAACAGATTGCGGAGCCAGCTAGTTTCAGCAACCGCATTGGCCACGCCGCGATATTCAGCTTCAGCACTAGAGCGAGAAACGGTGTGTTGACGTTTGGAGGACCAGGAAATGAGGCTATCACCGAGAAACACACAATAACCGGACGTCGGACGCCGAGTGGAAGGGCAACCAGCCCAGTCTGCATCCGAATACGCAACAAGATCGGTGATATTGGACTTGTGAAGCTGCAACCTGTGGGAGATCGTGCCTTTGACGTAGCGAAGTCTCCGTTTCGGTGCGGTGAAGTGGTGTTCACGGGGATCATGCATGAACAAGAAAACTTGCTGAACGGCGAAAGAGATATCAGGGCGAGTAAACGTGAGGTATTGGAGAGCACCGGCTAAGCTTCGGTAGAGAGATGGATCGACAAAAGGTGGGCTAGTGTCTGTATCGAGCTTAGCATTGGTGTCGACAGGAGTTAGAGCTGGGTTGCATGCTGTCATGGAGGCGCGATGGAGGATATCCGCAGCATAGTTGCGTTGGCTAAGGAAGAGACCTGCATCGTTATAAGTGACTGCAATCCCAAGAAAGTGATGAAGCTTACCAAGATCTGTGAGCTCCAAGTCGCGGCCGAGGGCGTTGCTAATGTTGCGTTGAAGCTCAATGGTGGAAGAGGTGAGGACAATATCATCAACGTAGAGAAGGAGGTAAGCCATTTGAGTACCACGTCGAAGAACAAACAAAGAGGAATCAGAGCGGCTTTGGGTGAAACCAATGCGTTTGGCAAGCGTAGCGAACCGAGTGTACCATGCACGTGGAGCTTGCTTAAGACCATACAGGGAGCGGCGGAGTAAACAGACGTGGTTGGGCTTAGCTGGATCAACGAAGCCGGGTGGTTGGTGCATGTAGACAGTCTCCTTCAGATCGCCATGGAGAAGCGCGTTCTTGACGTCAAGTTGTCCAAGAGGCCAATTACGCGCCAAAGCAACATGTAAGACGGCACGGATTGTGGCTGGCTTAACAACCGGGCTGAAGGTGTCCTCGCAGTCAATGCCAAGTTGTTGTGATTTCCCGTTAGCCACCAGTCTTGCTTTGTACCGAGAAAGCTTCCCATCTGCATTAAACTTATGACAAAAAAGCCACATGGAACGCACAATGTTAGTGTTCTTAGGACGCGGGACCAAGTCCCACGTTCTGCGTTTAATAAGAGCATGGTATTCCTCCCCCATTGCTGGATTCCAGTAAGGATCCTTTGCAGCTTGCACGTGAGACAAAGGGAAAGGCGAGATGGTGTCTGTATGTAGACAAAGCGGAGTACGGGGTTTAGTGATCCCGTTCTTACTCCGTGTTGTCATCGGATAAGAATTTAAGGTTGTAGGGGCAGCATTTGTCACTGGAGGTGGAGGAGGAACGACAAGAGGAGGGGGAAGCGATGACGGTGGTGCTAATGGTGGAGGAAGCAAGGACGGAGAAGGCGGGAGGCTTTTAGTGGTTGGTAGAGTGTAGAATGGGAAGACATTTTCAAGGAAAGTGACATGACGGGAGATAATAATTTTGCGTGTGGAAAGATCAAGACACCGGTAGCCGCGATGGTTGGAAGGGTAGCCCAAAAAGATACAAGCTGTCGATCTTGGAGCAAGCTTGTGAGAAGAGGTAGAGGTGGTGTTGGGATAACATAGACAACCAAAAACACGAAGATGAGAGTAAGTTATAGGAAGATGAAAGAGACGAGTGAAGGGAATGTAATTGTTAATTGAAGAAGAGGGGAGAAGGTTAAGAGTGTAAACCGCTGTGTTGAGGGCTTCAGCCCAAAAAGAGGGAGGCATATGAGCTTGGATGAGAAGTGTGCGCACCAAGTTGTTGATGGTGCGAAGCATCCGTTCGGAGCGGCCATTTTGTTGGGAGGTGTGTGGACAAGAGAGGCGGAGTTCAGTGCCGGTGGTAGCCAAATAGTCAAGAAAAGCGCGACTGGTGTACTCCCCACCGTTGTCACACTGAAGTGCCCGGATAGGTTTTTGAAACTGAGTTCGAACATAAGCTGAGAAATGAAGAAACTTCCCAAACGTATCACTTTTCTTTTGTAATGGATAAACCCAAATAAAATGTGAATAATGATCCATAAATAAAAGATAATATTTGAAACCACTATGGCTTAGAACAGGAGAGGTCCAAATATCAGAGTGAATAATTTGAAATGGTTCAGTAACAATAGTAGAAGAAGAGAGAAAAGGGAGACGAACGTGTTTACCCAAACGGCACGCATGACACAAAGACGTCATGTCGGCCTTATTACTAAAAGAACTACCCAAAGAGTTTAAAGAGCGTTGAACAGAGCTACCCGGATGACCAAAACGACGATGCCAAAGTGAGCTACTGGTGGTGAGAGCAAGCGGAGGAGGTGAGGAAGTCGACGGTGTCACCGAGTAGAGGGGACCGGTACTGTCACATTGGAGTATTGGGATCCTGGTTGGAAGATCCTTAACAGAAAAACCAAGAGGATCAAATTCTACAGTACATTGATTATCAGTGACAAACCGTCGAACAGAAACAAGGTTTTTAATAATGTTGGGACAAATAAGAACGTTTTTAAGATGAAGAGGACGAGAGGGAGAAAATAAGGTGCCATGGCCAAGTTGTGTAACAGGAACAGAGGAACCATTACCGACCAACACAGAGGGAGTTATGCTCGAATTAAAAACAGAATTAAGGGTACCTGGTTGTCCGGTGATATGCTCAGTAGCGGCGCTATCCATGTACCATGACGCGTCAGCCGGGTCTTGAAGCGACATGGTGTTGAATGCTTGAGCAAGAGCAGTTGGTATCATGGTGGAGGGAACGGTTGGAGCGACGGGAGCATGAACCATGTGAGCTTCGTGTTGAGGGCGTGGAGAGTAAGGACCAAGAATGCTGTTGCTATGGGGAGCAGAGACAGCATGGGAAGGCGGTGGTGTGACCGGAGGATAGCCACCATTGTAGTACGGATGCGGCCACTGCGGAGGTCCGTAATGCCACGGAGGATAGCCATAACCGGGGTTATGATAGGAACCAGAAGGAGGACCCGAGTTGAAGAAGCGACCACCACCACGACCACCACGGTTGCCACGACCACCATTACGACCACCCCGATGCTTGTTGTTGTGTCCGCGGGTGTTGTTGGTGTGATGATGCTGATGAGGAGAAGAAGTCGTGGTGGAGGTGTTACCGGCGTATAGAACAGTTGGGGAGGAGGCGGTGGAGGTTTGAGTCACGGTAGTACGAAGCTGCTGTTTGAGACGATCTTCTTCCGCTTGAAGCATGGAACGAGTGATGGCAAAGGTGGGGAACGGGTTACGATGACGGATGACATTGTGGATGCCGTCAAACTTGTCATTAAGGCCATTGAGACAATGCATGACAAGAGCCCGATCGGAGATGGGAGCGTCAACGTTAGCGAGAAGATCAGACAAAGATTTCAACTTACGACAATACTCATGCACAGAGAGGTCGCCAATGGTGAGAGTACGCAAGTCGTTCTCTAGTTGCAGTGCACGGTTCTCCTTGTTATCACGGAACTGGTTCTCCAAGGACGTCGAGAGTTTGCAGGCAGTGGCTTTGGGCTTCAGGATTGTCTCCACGAGAGAGTCGGTGATAGTACCATAGATCTACATCTTAACGAGGCCGTCACGTTCTTTCCAAGTTGGTTCGGTGGTGGGAGCAGAGGTGCCGTTGAGATGACCGAGAACACCAAACGTGAGGCAGTGGGTTTCGAATAGCTCTCTCCATACGTCGTAGTTCATCTTGTCCATATCAAGGACAATCGGAATGTACGCACGGATCTGACTGATACCAAAAGGTTTGTCAGAAGATCTGGAAGAGTTTGTCGAGGCAGCCATGGGAGGAGGAGAGAGATGAAGAGAGAGAGCTTGTGAAGAAAGAGAGGAAGAAGACAAGAAGAACAAAGCGAGAGAAGAAGAGAAGATGAGAAAGCACGATTAGGTGAGAGAAGCCCTAGATCGTGTGGCTGCTGATACCATGTAAGTGTATTAGGGTTCGATGCCCTTTACCATTGATCAACCGAACATATATATACATGAGTAGTGTATCGTATCGTATCGGAGGATATCTAGAGGATCCTAACTTTACATATATGATTATACAATGAGATATGAGAATATCCTAACTAACAAATTCGATATATCTAATAAACGGTTTTTGAATGTGAGGCGAGAATGGGTTGACGAACACAAATACAAAGCGAGTTTATTTTTTCCATAATTGGAATAAAAGTTCAGAGAACATGAGATATTATATTACATTTGAGAGGGCGGGGGGGAGAGAGGCATAACATAAATACACACAAATGCCACACTTAGTACTTATATAACAAGGTTATTTCAAGCATTTTTCTTGCAGTGGCAGTGTTTGACCGGTCATTCAATAACCTTATCGTAAACTCGAGGTGAACCATTTTTTTTTCTATAAATCACTTACGACATACCTGTTAATTAAAAAATTATAAATATTTCACAAATACATTCGTCTTCAACCAGTAAATCAATCATTTAAAATTTTTTATCATGCTTGAAACCAGTCATCCCCTAAATGAAAAGTCGTCCACAGTTATGATGAGCTCATAACCGAAGTAAATCGGTGTCAACTAGGGTAAAGTTAAAAAAAATAGATGTGGTTATGGTATCGCTTTGTTATTTCTCCTATATTAGTGGGATTGTATCACCCACCTCTATCCATGTACGTTTCTTAGTGGTAAATTTAGTAGTTAGTTTCTTTTCTTCAGAACCAAGGGAATATGAAGAAAATATTGTTAAGAAACTTTTGTTCTTGTTTTGTTCTTATGAGCAATTCTCCTAGGCTCTCAGCTTAAATATATTCTCTCACTCTCTTTCTCTGATCTCTAGGAATCGGTTTTAGAATGTTAGGCGGGAATGGATTGACGAAAACAAATACAAAACGATTATATTATATATGATGATTAAAATAAAAGTGCACAGAAGATAAGATTACATTTGAGAGGGGGGCATGCAATGGTAAGCTTTCCCCTTAATGTTTTTTATTTCGAAGCAAAAGAAACTTGAACATAAACACACGCAAATGGCATGTCCTCACACCGAAAGGGAACAAAAGTCACACTTGGTAATTACATGATGAGGTTATTTTTAAGCCTTTTTGTAGCAGTGGCAGTGACTGTCAGTTCCCTCAACAACCGCCCAGCAGACTGGAGGACTACCGTATGTGGCTACGCAACACGTACAACATTGAGCATTTGTTGTACCGTGGGCCGACGGGCACTCGCCAAGGAACACACGTGAAGCGGCCGTAAGACATCCACCAGCACCACAGGTTTGAGCCTCAGTATTAAGGATTCCTAGATGTTGACATATTAATTCGTCAGCAGAAGATACTTAAGAGGCAACTGCAAAGTACAATATATAGATGAGATCAACTTTGTAAAACTAATATTATACAAGTTGAAGCCATCAGGAGAACAACCAAGAGAACAGTAAAGCTGACGGAGTTGATGAGGTTCTTTGCCATTTCTTTTCTTCTTTGCTTTGCCTTCGCTGAAACTTGTTCTTTTTGTTTTTCTTTTGGATTAACTTCAAACTTTGATGGTTTAAATTCGTAGGTGTGGTCAACTATTTATAGTCAAAATTTAGAAACTTTGTTATATTTATTTAATCACTTCTCTCTTCTTTCTGATTTTCCCAAGTTCATAATGTCGCCACAATTATGCACGGCCGTCTTTGTTATCCTCTTTTTTTTAATCATGCACTTGTCTTTAAAAAATCAACTTAAAAGTAGGTCATCTCTGTATAAATTGTTTTTTATGTTCATTTTTCTTTAGTTTGAAATAACTATTGTTTAAAATTGATATCGTTGTGAGTAAGCAGGAATCTTGGCAATTCTTTAATCCAACAATGATAACGATTTTCCCTCATCAGTTCATTAAACAACTTTAGGGTTTCAGCTACAAGGCAACTTTCGAGGTGACACTCCTAACTCGCCAAAATTATAATTTTAATAAATTTTAGTGGTATGTTTCGAAAATAAAACTAGACGTAGAATTTCCGAAAAGAAACTTATTTTTGTGGTATTTATCTTCTTTTAAATCTAACATAATAACGTTGTAAATACAATAATTAATTCTAAAAGGTCAAATTCTTAATTAATTTGTATATACATCTAAAACAATTTTTTCTGTTTTTTTTTTATAAATAATAATAATATTAATTCTTTAGTGGTCCCATACCCACTAACAATCTAGCAACAATCAACAACAGCGGATAGCGAAGCAGTTCCATTAAACCAATAAGAATCTCAACAATAATAATCCAATAAGCAACAAAGTCAAATAACCAAAACCAGCAATGAAATAATCAAGTTCCAACATCCTATAATGTTCTATCAACTCAATTCTAGCAACCTACCAATAGCTCGACCACAATCAATCAAGCCTCTAGAACATCCTCCTCCTCACCTCCTTGATTTCATAATCACACTTTGCCTTTACCTGCACACCACAAACAACAATTGAGATACGTAAGTATTATCATAAATATTTAATGAGGCAATCCTCCCATCTACTGGGCTATACACACAAGCATTTGATAATTCAATGTCAAGCAATCATCAAACAATAACAATCAAACCAGGAAACAAGCAATCGTCGACCAACAAAGGTTGGTGCCGACCGACACCATACCAGTGTCGATCGACACTAACAACCTGGTGTCAACCGACACCCCAACTGGTGTCGACCGACACCTCCTCGACACCTCCCAAAAACTCTAGTTGTGTCGACCGACACCTCCACATGGTGTCGATCGACACTCCCAATGATTCCCGAGCCGTCCTCGCACTAGTGTCGACCGACACACTATCGTCTTCCTCGACGCTCTCATGCAGATCTCCGCTTCCCAACGCTTCCCAATCATCCCAAACTCATCCATAAGCCACATAAGAACGTAGAAACACCAAAACAACCACAAGCAAGCAAGGAATCAATCAAAAAACTCAAAAATCACAAAATATAGAATTCTCAAGCTTAGATAAGCCATGGTCATGCACTCACCTCTTTTGCAGGAGAATCTGAATCAAAACCAGCAACCACACACTCCTAGCAAGCTTCTGATGCAATCCCAGCAACAAATCTCTCTAAAAACCACCAACAATCTCTCCAAAACTCAAGAACACTCACAAGTCTCCTTATTCTCTCTATAACACTTAAGCGGCGACAAAAACCCTCTTTCCCAAAACAATAGTCGACTTTTTCCTTATAAATGTTGGTTTTAGTGATTTTAATTGAACCAAACCGAACCAAACAGCAATTAAAACAAACCGGTCAAAACCAGGATTGCTGGTGTCGATCGATACACCACTGGTGTCGATCGACACCCCCTCCAAAAGTATAATTTTTGGTTCGCGGATGTTACAACCCACCAACAAGGATTTATCCTCAAATCCCGCAGCACTGTCAATCTGCCAAGGACCTCCGTGCCACCGTCAACATGGCCCGCACGTCCTCCGGCCGGACTGAACACCGTCAGCCGAGGTTTCCCGTGCCACTGTCGCAAAAGGCCGCACACCTCGAGGTCTTCATCTAGTCAATATACTCACATCCTAGACATTTTTTGCTCACAACTTAGTGCTCCCCCTGTCTGTGGTTGCAACCAACGAATCATGCCGGCTCGCTATCAGGCTAACCACCTTAAGCTACGGGATCTAGGAAGTCACTCACACTCACTCCCCCCGCTCTCAGGTCGCAACCCTCGAGACATACCGGCTCACATCCGAGCCGCGGCTCACAGCTACGGTATCCAGGGAGTCTCAAAATGCTGCTCTTGGGTCGTCACCCTAAAGCGCGCTCTCGGATCGTCATCTGAAGCAAACATACCACTCCCACTCTCTGGCCACAAAGTCCATCGAGCTATTGGTATCACATGAGTTGGGCAAACACGGCCTTGAGCAAACAAGTCTGATGTCAACGAGTATCTCCTGACTAGATCTACCTTAACACTTTCCATTTCTGGAACTTCTATTTTTAGAAACTTTCCTCTTTTAGCAGTGCGCCTTCACGGAAACTCATATCCCGAACACCACCTCATCTTGGTACTTAGTCGCACAACCAACCACCCCTAAGCGACCAAGTAACAAGAGAGATGGGCTGGAATACTCCATTTCTGCTCCAACCACGGACTACGAATGGAACCAGGCTAGACAAGCTCAGTCATGGCCTGCTTCTCAAACCACTTCTTGAACCTTGCCTTCATCCTCGCCTCCGGCTCCCAAGTATGCTCCTCCACACCATCACAGTCCCATAGGAGTCTCATCAAAGGAATCTTCTTCCTACGAACTTCCTTGACTCTCCTCTGGAGCACCCTCAACGCTCTCGCCTCCAAGATCATGTTAGGCTGTAGATCCTCAAGAATCTTAGGCAACAACCGATCCCCTCGTGAAGAAACTTCCTCAGCATCGACACATGAAACATCTTGTGGAACGTACGCATAACCTCAGGAAACTCCAACCTTTATGCCATTAGCCCCACCCGCTCAATCACTCTGAACGGTCCCATGTACATTGGACTCAACTTAGTCTCTGTCAATGACCTGTTCGGACCCCGCAACATGGACTTCTTGAGGTACACTCTACCACCAATGNCCACTCTCTGGCCACAAAGTCCATCGAGCTATTGGTATCACATGAGTTGGGCAAACACGGCCTTGAGCAAACAAGTCTGATGTCAACGAGTATCTCCTGACTAGATCTACCTTAACACTTTCCATTTCTGGAACTTCTATTTTTAGAAACTTTCCTCTTTTAGCAGTGCGCCTTCACGGAAACTCATATCCCGAACACCACCTCATCTTGGTACTTAGTCGCACAACCAACCACCCCTAAGCGACCAAGTAACAAGAGAGATGGGCTGGAATACTCCATTTCTGCTCCAACCACGGACTACGAATGGAACCAGGCTAGACAAGCTCAGTCATGGCCTGCTTCTCAAACCACTTCTTGAACCTTGCCTTCATCCTCGCCTCCGGCTCCCAAGTATGCTCCTCCACACCATCACAGTCCCATAGGAGTCTCATCAAAGGAATCTTCTTCCTACGAACTTCCTTGACTCTCCTCTGGAGCACCCTCAACGCTCTCGCCTCCAAGATCATGTTAGGCTGTAGATCCTCAAGAATCTTAGGCAACAACCGATCCCCTCGTGAAGAAACTTCCTCAGCATCGACACATGAAACATCTTGTGGAACGTACGCATAACCTCAGGAAACTCCAACCTTTATGCCATTAGCCCCACCCGCTCAATCACTCTGAACGGTCCCATGTACATTGGACTCAACTTAGTCTCTGTCAATGACCTGTTCGGACCCCGCAACATGGACTTCTTGAGGTACACTCTACCACCAATGTGAAACTCAAGATCCTTCCTCCTCTTATCAGCATAGCTCTTCTGCCGATCCCGAGCCTCCTTCATGTTCAGCCTCAGAACCCGAATCTTCTCCGAGGTCTCCTGAACAAAATCCGCACCATAAATGCTCCTCTCCCCCACCTGAGTCTAGCATAACGGTGTACGACACGGACTCCCATACAATGCCTCATAAGGAGCCATCCCAATACTCGCCTGGTAGCTGTTGTTATAAACAAACTCCACCAAGCTCAAATGATCTGCCCAATGACCACCCCAATCCAGCACGCACATCCTCAGTAAATCCTCCAAAGTTTGGATAGTCCTCTCCNCACCCCTAAGCGACCAAGTAACAAGAGAGATGGGCTGGAATACTCCATTTCTGCTCCAACCACGGACTACGAATGGAACCAGGCTAGACAAGCTCAGTCATGGCCTGCTTCTCAAACCACTTCTTGAACCTTGCCTTCATCCTCGCCTCCGGCTCCCAAGTATGCTCCTCCACACCATCACAGTCCCATAGGAGTCTCATCAAAGGAATCTTCTTCCTACGAACTTCCTTGACTCTCCTCTGGAGCACCCTCAACGCTCTCGCCTCCAAGATCATGTTAGGCTGTAGATCCTCAAGAATCTTAGGCAACAACCGATCCCCTCGTGAAGAAACTTCCTCAGCATCGACACATGAAACATCTTGTGGAACGTACGCATAACCTCAGGAAACTCCAACCTTTATGCCATTAGCCCCACCCGCTCAATCACTCTGAACGGTCCCATGTACATTGGACTCAACTTAGTCTCTGTCAATGACCTGTTCGGACCCCGCAACATGGACTTCTTGAGGTACACTCTACCACCAATGTGAAACTCAAGATCCTTCCTCCTCTTATCAGCATAGCTCTTCTGCCGATCCCGAGCCTCCTTCATGTTCAGCCTCAGAACCCGAATCTTCTCCGAGGTCTCCTGAACAAAATCCGCACCATAAATGCTCCTCTCCCCCACCTGAGTCTAGCATAACGGTGTACGACACGGACTCCCATACAATGCCTCATAAGGAGCCATCCCAATACTCGCCTGGTAGCTGTTGTTATAAACAAACTCCACCAAGCTCAAATGATCTGCCCAATGACCACCCCAATCCAGCACGCACATCCTCAGTAAATCCTCCAAAGTTTGGATAGTCCTCTCCGACTGACCGTCCGTCTGAGGATGATAGGTTGTACTCATATGCACCTTCGTGCCCATCTTCGCCTGAAACGCCTTCCAGAATACCGAGGTGAACTTGGAATCTATGTCTGACACAATAATAGCAGGTACCCATGCAATCTGACTATCTCCCTCACATACTTCCTAGCCAAAACCGTTGCTCCATCAGTTTTCTTGATGGCCAGAAAATGTGCAGACTTAGTTAAACGGTCCACAATGACCCAAATCGCATCAAACGTCTGTGACATAGGTAATCCTACCACGAAGTCCATCGTGATCATATCCTACATCCACTCCGGAATGGATAAACTCTGCAATAAACCACCTGGAACCTGATGCTCAGCCTTCATTAGCTGGCAAGTGTCGCACTTCGAAACCCAGTCAGCTACGTCTTTCTTCATACCGACCCAGTGATAATACCGCTTGAGGTCACGGTACATCTTGGTCAAATGATGAATAGAGAACTTGCTCGAATGAGCCTCTCTCAATATCTCCTGCCTGAGATCCTCACCCTTGGGCCCACAGACCCGACCATGCACAAGGATAGTCCCATTACCATAGACCTGATACTCCAAACCCGCAGCCTTAGAGGCATTCACCAGCCCCTCATCACTCTCCTGAGCTAACTGCACTCTACTCAACAAATCCGCTCAAACAGTTGTCTCCAAACCCAAAGGTTCCTGTCAGATAGCACACAACCTCAATGCACTAATCTCACCTACCACCACCTCCATATCCTGCTCATGAGCCGAAGCCGCCCGCTTCCGACTCAAGACATCTGCAACCAGGTTAGCTTTACCAGGATGTAAGCTATGTCCAGATCATAATCCGCTACTAACTCCATCCAACGCCTCTGTCTCAAATTCAGCTCACGCTGAGTAAAAATGTACTTCAAACTCTTATGATCTGTAAATACATGTACCTTCCCGCCATATAGATAAGACTTCCAAATCTTCAGAGCAAATACTACTGCTGCCATCTCCAAATCATGAGTAGGATAATTAGCCTCATGCTTCCTCAACTGCCGCGAAGCATAGGCTATAACCTTCCCCTGCTGCATAAGCACACAACCCAACCAACCTCCAGAAGCATCTGTATACACAACATAAGGCTCGTTCTGCTGAGGCAGTGCTAACACCGACGTGGTAGTCAATATCTGCTTGAAGCTTGCAAAACTCGCCTCACACTCCGGTGACCACACGAATGGAACCTCCTTCCCTGTGAGCTTAGTCATCGGCTATGCCATACTCGCACATCCCTACACAAACCTCCTGTAGTAAACCGCTAACCCCTGAAAACTCCTGATCTCTGTGGCACTCTGCGGCCTCAGCCACTCCCTGATGGCCTGAATCTTCTCGGGATCCACTGAAACTCCCTCTGCAGAAACAATGTGACCCAAGAACCCTATCTCCCGGTGCCAGAAACTACACTTACTCAGCTTAGCAAACAACTTCTGCTCCCGCAGCTTCTCCAAAACCGCTCTCAGATGTACTGCATGCTCCTCAGGACTCTTGGAATATACCAGGATGTCGTCGATGAAAATGATGACAGCACGTCCAAAAACTTCTGAAACACGCTGTTCATCAATCTCATAAACACAGCTGGCGCGTTCGTCAAACCGAAAGGCATCACCACGAACTCATAATGCCCGTATCTCGTCCTGAAGGCACTCTTCCTCACATCTGCCTCATGTATCAGAATCTGATGATAACCCTATGCCAAGTAAATCTTGTGGAACCAAGTAGCACCCTTCAACTGATCTAACAATTCATCAATCCTCGGGAGAGGGTACTTATTCTTCACAGTGACCCGGTTCAAACCCCGATAGTCGATACACAACTGAAAACTCCCGTCCTTCTTTTTAACAAACAGCACCGGTGCTCCCCACTGTGAACAACTAGGATGGATAAAACCCTTACTCAACAAATCGTCAAGCTGCTTCTTCAGCACTGCCATCTCTGCCGGAGCCATCCTGTAGGGCGCCTTAGACAACGGCGTTGTCCATGGTTCCAACTCTATCGTGAAGGGATCAGACCGAGATGGTGGTAACCCTTGCAATGATTGGAACACATCCTCAAACTCCTTCACAACCCGAATAGCTCCAACAGAAGACTGCCCCACTGACTCCAGCATCGAAATTGTAACCAAATAGGCCTTACACCCCTTCTCGATCATCTTCCCAGCCTGCACAACCGAGATCACGAGACTCCCTGAAGTCGGTCTCACTCTCTCAAATACCAACTTCCCTTCTGGACGCTCAAAGACCACCCTGCCAATGTAGCAATCCAAATGCACCCTATGATGATGCAACCAATCCATCTCCAAAATTACATCATACAGCTCCACGAGACTGATAATCAAATCTGTCGGCCTCGACTCCCCCGCAATCTGAATATCCATATCACTCACTCGACCAAAGACTCTCAGGAACTTCCCTCCTGCAACCTTGACAACACCCGTTCTCTCATCGGGATCTCCTCTGATATTAGCGCTCTCCGCGCACTCCGGAGTAATGAAGCAATGAGTTGCTCCAGAGTCAAACAGAACGTGGGACATAAACCAGCCCACCGACATCCCTACACAAACCTAATGTGTTGAGAACCTAACATTCAATCACAAGCAAAACAAACATAGATATGAACTATTGAATTGGCCAAGTTCAAATCTCATAAGTTATACATGTGATCGCTCCTGCACTGGTGCCATCGAGCTCCACAGTCGAGTACACCCGCGACGTCGGCTCGATCCATCCCACCGACTGCACACCCAGCTGCACTCCTAGCTGCCCTCCAGCATTCACCGCTGCTACCGCCATCTGCTGTAACTTAGGACAACGAGGCTTGATATGCCCCGTCTCCCTGCAGTGGTAACACACTCGAGTATCTGCCCGCTTCTCCGTCACTGCCCGCTGCTCTATCACTGCCTGCTGCTCTGTCACTAACCGCTGCTCACCTCTCTGCGGACAGTCAAAGCAGCCAGCGCCATCGGACCCAGATCTCTGCATAGCATCATACTTCCGCTTCTGCCCTGATGCAGGCTTGCCGCCCTTGCTAGGAACAGAATGCGGCTGCGAATGCTTCGGCTGCACCGAAGGATTGACCACCACCACCTGTGACCTCAAGTCATCCTCTATCCCAGCTGCAACCTCTACCAGCTCTGCTCTCGTAGCATAAGTCCTCACTCTACACCGAGTACGTAGATCATCCCGCAGAGCTAACAAGAACCTCCGCACCTGCGCCGACTCTGGCACCAAAGCCCGGACTGCATACACCACAAGCCGACTGAACTCTGCATCCAGCTCCTGCACTGTACGGTTCCCCTAAGCCAATCCCAATAACCGTTCCTCCATGCGATCAAGTGCCTCCTGTGGAAAGTACTTGGAGTTAAACTCCCTCAAAAAATCCGCCCAAGTCATCTCCCGCTGGACCCTCAGTGCTGTTACCAACCTCCACCACATACGTGCATCTCCTGACAAGTTGTGCACTGCCAAATCCACCCTAAACTGGTCGGGACACCGAAGCGACTGGAAAAGATCGTCCATCTGCTCTCTCCACTCATCCGCTACACTTGGATCCGTGCCTCCCGAGAAAGACCCCGCTCCCACTCGCTGCAGCTGCACCATCATCTGCACATACTGAGCGTCCACTACCTCGGCCCCCGGCTGCACACCTTCCTACAAACCCGCCATAGGCTGCACCGCTGGAACCTACCCACCAACCACTGGCGGCACCACCAGAACCTGCCCACCAACCACTGGCGGCACTGCTGCTGGAAGCCGCACCAACACCCACACCCGGGGCAACACCGTGACCAACACCGGGCCCATCCGCCCTACCGACACCCAAAAAAGCCTGGTCTCCAAACACTCTAGGATGAACCTGTGACTCCGCCACCTCCTCACTGGCCATGCTCTGGATCACACTCTCACTGGCCTCGGGAACCTGACCCCATCCCCGTCCACGTCCACGACCACGACCACGACCACGACCGCGACCAACAGCATTCTCACTTCTAACCATCTGTATCACCAAGAACGGAAGGCTAAGCAAACAAATAGTTCTAATAACACAAGAACACAACTCACCGTGGAATCACAAAGCAGACTGGAAAAGGATGTTCTAGGACCTCATGCCACACAGAATTGACTAACTCACATAATCAACTCTAGCATGAAATCCTAAACACCAACAGCAAAAGCAACAGTGAACTCTAGACTGCCACTTCTCAGTAGGCCCAATGTCCACTCCCAGTCCATGGTCCCACTTTTCTTAATGGGCCTTATGTCCTCTCACTAGGCCCGTGAGCCTATCCAAATCCGATGGCCGGTTTGCTACGTCTAGGAGATTTAAAGACTTGTTACTGTCCCTACAAATCACCACATGATCTTTCCATGTGTTTTGTCCTCACTCGCACAGTTCCGACAGTCACTTCCCGGAAGGTCACCCATCCTGAGACTACTCCAGCTCAAGCACGCTTAACTGTGGAGTTATCTCAGGACCCTTGATCGAAAAGATAAGTGCACTTTGGTGATATAGGTGGCCAATTCAATTATTTTAAACCTCTCCGCAAATATCTGAAACCGGGGTATCACAATTCACCCCCACTAACAGATCGCAACGTCCTCGTTGCGCACCAAGACCGTCACCCCTGACAGTGTGAGCCCACTCGATTTCACACTCGTCTGGGTTTGGCTCTGATACCAAAATGAAACATCCCTTCCTGTTTTTTTATATATATAATGATAATATTAATTCTCTAGTGGTCCCATACCCAGTAACAACCTAGCAACAATCAACAACAGTGGATAACGAAACAGTTCCATTAAACCTATAAGAATCTCAACAATAATAATCCAATAACCAACAAAGTCAAATAACCAAAACCAGCAATGAAATAATCAAGTTCCAACATCCTACAATGTTCTATCAACTCAATTCTAGCAACCTATCAATAGCTAGACCACAAATCAATCAAGCCTCTAGAACATCCTCCTCCTCATCGCCTTAATTCCACGATCACACTTTTCCTTTACTTGCATACCACAAACAACAATTGAGATGTGTAAGTATTATCATAAATACTTAGTGAGGCAATCCTCCCATCTACTGGGCTATACACACAAGCATTTGAGAATCCAATATCAAGAAATCATCAAACAATAACAATCAAACATGGAAACAAGCAATCGTCGACCAACAAAGGTTGGTGTCGACCGACACCATACCAGTGTCGATCAACACTGACAACCTGGTGTCGACCGACACCCCAACTGGTGTCGACCGACACCTGCTCGAAACCTCCCAAAACTCCTAGTTGTGTCGACCGACACCTCAAAATGGTGTCGATCGACACTCCCAAAGATTCCCGAGCCGTCCTCGCACTAGTGTCGACCGACACACTAATGGTGTCGATCGACACTGCTACCAAGCATCGTCTTCCTCGACGCTCTCTTGCAGATCTCTGCTTCCCAACGCTTCCCAATCATCCCAAACTCATCCATAAGCCACATAAGGACGTAGAAACACCAAAACAACCACAAGGAAGCAAGGAATCAATCAAACATCTCAAAAATCACAAAAACATAGAATTCTCAAGAATGGTCATGCACTTACCTCTTTTGCAGGAGAATCTGAATCAAAACCAGCAACCACAAACTCCTAGCAAGCTTCTGATGCAATCCCATCAACAGATCTCTCCAAAAACCACCAACAATCTCTCCAAAACTCAAGAACACTCACAAGTCTCTTTTTTCTCTCTAAGAACACTTAAGCGGTGACAAAAACCCTCTTTCCCAAAACAATAGTCAACTTTTTCATTATAAATGTTGGTTTTAGAGATTTTAATTGAACCAAACCGAACCAAACAGCAATGAAAACAAACCGGTCGAAACCAGGATTGCTGGTGTCAATCGATACACCACTGGTGTCGATCGACACCCCATCCAAAAGTACAATTTTTTGTTTGCCGATGTTACAACATGAAAGGATAAAATTACTATAAAATTCGAAATATGTCTATATTATTTAGCAAAAACAAAACATATCTACAAATTAATATATTATGCATTATACGAATTAAGCTTAAGTGATAACTGATATAAAACAAATTAAATAATATATTACCAAGTCCTATACCTGTTCACATTTAATTCTAAAATAATAGTCATTATTTAATTTTAGCTTTGCCCTCCATTTTGTATTTGGAAGCAAAAGAAACATGAACATAACATAAATACACACAAATGTCACATTTGGTACTTATAAATACACAAACTAGAGGTGAACTTGTAACGCCCCCGACTACCTACATTAAGACCTCATGTGACATTTGGTACTTATAAATACACACAACATAAATACACATTAATGACCGGACAAATACACACAAATGTCACATTTGGTACTTATAAATACACATAACATAAATACACATAAACATGAACATACTTTATTCCACAATAGACACACACTAGTTCACCACGCCCACTAGTTCCCTCTAGGGTTTCCTGAATAGCAAACACAAACCGTAAGTAATCGCGAAGATTACTTAGTGAGCTCAGGATTCCAGCATATAAATTCAACCCCCCAATTCCCCAACAACAACAAAGCAAGCAATCACACATGCAAGCAACAACAAAGCAAGCAATCACACATGAAAGCAACAACAAAGCTATCAACTATCAGAGATAGCAAGCGGAAGCTAAACAATCAATCAACACAACAACATGCATATGCAACACTCAAATGCAACATGCAACACAAAATAAAACTTGCAATAAAACTAAAGAAAAAGTTTTAATCACGTTTTAATTCTTAAGGGCTCGGTATGCTTCCTCTCCTCATCAACTCTTGAACAACCGCATCGCAACCACAAAGGCGTACGACCGGACTTCACAAAGCTACACCGTCATGTAGACAGCATCGGCCAGGGTAGCGAGCCCAGTCACCTCCGAGCTCTTCGTCACAGACCCTACAACCCGCGACCATGGATCACATGTCGCATATGTATGCTGTACGGAAATTAGTTGAGGACAGCAATACCCAAATCTTAATGTATTAGCCGGACTTTCTCACGGACTACCTACATTAAGACCTCATCAATTAGATACTTGTGTTTTATGGTTTTTAAGCTCATAACTTCTCTACAAGTATCTCAACTAGCTTCCATCTCCAATACTTAGATCCTCCTGATCTAAAATTGAGAGAATCGCTCCACAATGTTACCAACTCCATTACTAGAACCTCTCGAACTAGTAACGAGTGTAACCTCACACCACATGCATTTCACAAGAAAAATCACAAAGATAAATCAAGTAAATGCAACTAAACACTATGCAAAACCGTCTACTAGATGGAGTTCATCGGGATCCACTCTAGTTTGGTAATATGCGTCTGAACTCACAGATAACCGGCAACTCTGGCGGGTTGATCTCGATCTCGTTCTTCTCTCGGCAGCAACTCGGTGCTCCTCTTGTTGCGATCGAGCTCCTTCTCGATCCAACACTCGGCAATGGTCGGTAGTCTTGTCTTGCAACTCTTCTTCTTCCTCTCTTCTTCCCTTCGCTCCTCCTCTCTTCCTCACTCTTTCTCTCTTTTCCCTCTTCTCTTTTTCTTCTCTTTGATTGTGTGAATGAGAAATGGGAAGAGAGGTCTCTTTATATAGAGAGCTTGGGCGGTGTGGACAACCAATGCATGCCTTGTACTTGGTTCGATCCTCTTCCTCACCTTTTGCGGAAGCTTGGAGACAAAGCTACTTCTTCCTCAAGTATTCTCTTTGTCTCCCTCCATCTTCATGCATGAATCACCATTGGCCATCTCCAAATGATGATGCTTCCTCCTCAAACTTGCATCAAACACCATTGGTCCAACACACAAATGCTAGGGAATCTCTTGTCTCCTACATTCTTGCATGCATTTGGATTGGACCAAGTGTAAGAGACAAACTCCTTAAAATCCAGAATTCTTGTCGGCTCGGACGTCGCTACTGCTGTTCGTCGACGGTCCCCGTTGTGGCTCGGTCTTCGTCGGATTTTCTCGGCATGCCTCGGACCACTCTGCGGTAGGTCTCGGCAAT
>NC_025693.1:14078350-14082997 GCF_000633955.1 Camelina sativa
TCGGCAATCCTCGATACATCTCGGTAATCTCCAATCCGCTCGGCAACTCTCGACATTTCTCGGTGATCCTCGATACGCCTCGACTATCCTCGATACTCCTCGGCAATCTTCGATATTCCTCGGTGATCCTCGACACGCCTCGGCAATTCTCGATATTCCTCGGCAATTCTCGATACCCTCGCTCGGTACGCCTTGGCCATTCGTCTCGGTCATCTCTCGACCACACGTCTCGGCCATCGTCCGGAATTCCATGATCCTTCGGGAATTCCTCGGACACTTCTTCGGCAAATCCTGGTCCTTCGTCCTTGCCTTCACTCTGAGACACTTCTCAGCCCTTCTCATCAGGGGTTTTTTTATTTCCAATTTTACCCCTTGATGAGGGTCATTACATAACCATTATGGTATTGCTTTGTTATTTCTCCTATATTAGTGGGATTGTATCACCACTACAGGAAATTGGGGTATTAACAGCACTGAGATATAGCGTTTTGTTCACTTATGCTATAGTTATCTTCTTTCTTAATATTTAACAGCGTTTCTTTTAAATAAACGCTATCTTATTTTGAGTGGCAAAAATAATTTGGTCTCGCGCTTAGTTGCATCGATTAGTAATAGCATTTTCAGGTTATAAACGCTATAATAATATTAACCGGGAAATAAAAATTTTAGTGCCCGCGACTTGAAAATTGATTTGGGGGAAAATATTGAAAGCTAGGAATTGTAAAATTAAAAATCGTTTCTTCTTCTTCCTCAATTTTTTTTTACTCTCTGAACGTCTTCTTCTTCGGTCTCTTAAGATTTGTCTCGCTTAATCATTCCTCCTTCTTCTTCGTTTTTGTCTCTGTCTCGATCTCCTACTCTCATCAAAATTCTCGCAACCACTCTGATTTGGTCGCGACAAAGTGAGTATAACTTCTTCCTCTCTATCACTCTCAATCTCTATGATTTATATCTGTGTCAATCTCTCACTCTAAGATCTGTCTGTATATCCATTTGTCGATATCTCATTCTCAGATCTATCTGTTTATGCATGTGTCGATCTTTCACTCTTAGATCTCATAGCTTTCAATTATAGTATTTTTTGAGCATTTTATTTCTACACTAATCCAGTTTTTTTATGCTCACAGGTCAGTGAAACTTGAGAATTGTTTTGTGTTTTGTCTGATAAAGGTAAAATTAGAAATTAGTAAACATGAGAATTGTTTTGTGTTTTTATGCTCAGACTTTAGAATTGTTTGGGTTTTGTCTCGATCTTTACTTATCGGTTATTTTACTAGGTAAAAGCATCACGGTTTTGGGTCCGATTGATTTTCATTGTAAGCTGTTCTTTTCAAACTTTTTCTATTTCTATACTTTCGTTCTAGTTATTTGAGTGTCTTATCGTTTGAACTGTGGTAGAATTTTGGTGATCGTATTGGGGATATATGGACAAGACATGGGTTTGGCTTCCAAGGTATGAATCTGTTGATATATACGAACTTTTGTATATTCCATATGATATGATTCTGAACATTATTGATATATTTACTTTCAATTTTCTGATTAAACATACAGGGCTAGCCTTGAGTATGTGGAAGGGGCAACTAATTTTGTTACTGCTTCAGCAAGGAAGATGGGTAATGTGAATGAAATTATCTGTCCGTGCATCGATTGCCGCAATGTTTCACATCAACTCTTAGACAAAGTAGTGGAGCATCTAGTGATTAAGGGTATGAATAGGAAGTTGAAACGACCCGACCCATTTAAAAAAAAAATAATAAATAATAAGTATAAATTGTCTACAACTAGTGGTCTCATACCCACTAGCCACCTAATCACAATCACAACCAACAGCGGAATAACAAATACCAATAAATATCCAATAATCCAATAACCAATAAAATAATAACCAGTATTAATTCCAATCAACATAAATCAGAGAACCAGAAATCCTAAACAACATTCTAGGACTAAACTCTAGCAACCTAACAGAAGCCAGACAACCAAGCGAACCACTAGAACATCCTCCTCTTCATTGCCTTGATTCCACGATCACACTTTGCCTTTACCTACTTCACAAACACAAATTGCAATGCATGAGTATTTTATAAACACTCAGTAAGGCAATACTCTCACCTACTAGGCTATACACACAAGCAATAGAGACATCTCTAACCATCAACCAACAATCAACAATCAACAATAACAAACCAGGACTCTGCATCGACCGACACCGAGTATGCATCGACTGACACCAGTTGGGGGTTACGTCGACCGACGCAAGATCTGCATCGACCGATGCTCCCGTTGCATCGACCGACGCATGCTCGACGTAGCATGAAAACCTTAGATTTTACGCGCCGTCCTCGCATTTGCATCGGCCAACGCACAAAGTGCATCAACCGATGCAATGCTGAGCATCGTTTTCCCCCAAAGCTTCTCGCCAGATCTTCGTTCCTACAACCACAAAACTTGATCCCAAGCCATAAGAAAGCTTCCTAACGTCCCAAATAACAATCTAACAAGCCTAGCAACACATAACAAGCAAATCAGAGATATCTCCAGCTTAGATAAGCCATGGTCATGCACTTACCTTTGCCAAGAAGTTTCTGAACCTTAAACAAGAAAGAACACGCTCCTAGGAAGCTCCTACAACGATCTCAGCTACAATCTCTACAGGAAACGCCTCCAACATCCAAGAATCTCCCAAAACGCTCAAGAACTCTTTTCCTCTCTTCTTTTCTCTCAAAAATGGCTAAACTCGCCTAATGAGACAAAAACTCGAGTTAAGGGCTTTTCCTAACCTAAAATGCAGCGTTTAACTTAACTCGTCAATGCATCGACCGATGCAATCCCTAAACCGGGATTTCGGTTCGCGGATGTTACAATTCTCCCCCACCAACCTAGATTCGTCCTCCAATCTCGAACAACCATTAGCCAAGGACTCCCGTGCTACCGTCTCCACGGCCCGCACTCCTCCGACTGATCTACGGATGGTCACCTCTAGGCGATAGACTCACGCTCCTGGCATTATTTGCTCTCGAGTTTTGGACTTTCCTTTACCCATAGGTCTAAGCCTTGAGTTTTTGCTGGCTTCTCATCAGACCTAAGTCTGCATGCCATAATGTTGGCTCCTCATCGGGCCTAAGCCCCCATGCCATTATATATAAGGAAGTCCAATATTCGTCTCTTGGGTTGCCACCCTACAGCGCGCCTCCGGATTGTCATCCGAAGTCGATATACCAACCATACTCCCAAGCCACAAAGTCTCAAAGTATGGCAGTACTAGGAGAACCAAAGTTCCCCAAGAGTCGTGAGCAAACAATTCTGAACACGTCTGAGTCCTATCTCTATCCAGGTTTCCTTCCTGTGGCACGTGTAAAACATCACAATGTCCTACCAACCACAGNCGGCTTGCTTCTCATACCACTTCTTAAACCTTGCCTTCATCCTCGCCTAAGGCTCCCAAGTATGCTCCTCCACACCATCACAGTCCCAAAGGACTCACATCAAAGGAAACTTCTTCTTCCGAAGTTTNAAACAAATGTCCTAAACAGGACCGCCACCAAGGTCAAACAAATGTCCTAAACTGNCCTCCAAAGTCATGTTAGGATGAAGATCTTCAGGAATCTTAGCCAACAATTTATCATCCTCAAGGAGACACTTCCGCAGCATAGAAATATGAAACACCTTGTGGAACGCACGCATAACCTCAGGCAACTCCAGCCTATATGCCACCGGTCCCACCGCTCAATCACTATGAACGGACCCATAAACCTCGGACTCAACTTAGTCTGTATCAATGACCTGTTCGGTCCCCGCAATATCGCCATCTTGAGGTACACTTTGTCTCCTACCTGAAACTCAATCACTATCGGCATAACTCCTCTGCTGATCCTAAGCTTCCTTCATGTTCAGCTTGAGCACCCGAATCTTCTCTGAGGTCTCCTGAACAAAATCTGCCCCGAACATGCTCCTCTCCCCCACCTGAGTCCAGCATAAAAATGTACGGCATGGTCTCCCATACAAAGCCTCATAAGGAGCCATCTTAATACTCGCTGATAACTGTTGTTGTAAGCAAACTCTACCAGGTTCAGGTGATCTGCCCAATGGCCCCCCCAATCCAACACACACATCATCAGCAAATCCTCTAGCGTCTGGATCGTCCTCTTTGACTGTCCATCTGTCTGGGGATGATAAGATGTACTCATATGCACCTTACTGCCCATCTCTGCCTGAAATGCCTTCTAGACCACTGAACTTGGAATCCCTATGAGACACGATACTCGCTGGCATGCCGNAGGCCACACAAGCCCCTCCAAGGCTCTCCACCACTAAAATGGACAAATTTTAACTCACATAAAACTTCCCATTTTTAGCACTTTCCACTTTTGGAAACTTCTTTTTCAGGAAACTTTCCTCTAAAACCCTGCTTCACGGAAGTTTCGTACCCCAAAAACCACCTAATCTTGTTACTTAGTCGCACAACCAACCACCAAAAGCGACANAGTCCGAGACACTGGCAATCCTACCACAAAATCCATCGTAATCATATCCCACTTCCACTCAGGAATGGGTAGGCNAAATAAACAAGAGAGATGGGCTGGAATACTCCATTCCCGCTCCAGCCAATGACTACAACTGGGGCCAGGCTAGACAAGTTCAAGT
>NC_025693.1:14083052-14098711 GCF_000633955.1 Camelina sativa
GCCAGGAACCTGATGCTCAGCCTTCACTAGCTGACACACATCGCACCTCGCGACCCAACTTGCTACATCCATCTTCATCCCGACCCAGTGATAGTACTTCTTGAGATCATGGTACATCTTAGTCGCTCCTGGATGAATAGAAAACTTGCTCGCATGAGCCTCTCTCAGGATCTCCTGCCTCAACTCCTCATCCTTGGGCACACAAACCCTACCGTGCACCAAGATAGTTCCATTATCTGAGACCTGATACTCAGAATCAACATCCTTTGAGGCATTCACCAGCCCAAAATCCTTCTCTTGAGCCAACCGCACCCTACTCAAAAGATCTGCTCTATCAACCACCTCCAAACCCAACGGTTCCTGAGAAACAGCACATAACCTCAAAGCACTGATCTCTCCTACCAGAGACTCCATCTCCTGCTCTTGAGCCGAAGCTACCCTCTTCCGACTCAGAGCATCTGCCACCGTGTTAGCCTTACCAGGGTGATAGGCTATCTCCAAATCATAATCTGCCACCAGCTCCATCCACCGCCTCTGCCTCAAATTCAGCTCGAGCTGAGTAAATATATACTTCAGGCTCTTATGATCTGTAAACATCTGTACCTTTGCACCATAAAGATAAAATCTCCAAATCTTCAGGGCAAAAACTACATCAGCCATCTCCAGATCATTAGTAGGATAGTTGCGCTCATGCTTCCGCAACTTTCGCGAAGCATAGGCAATCACCTTCCCATGATGCATCAACTCAGTATAAACCACATAGGGTTCTCCCTGCTCAGGCAAAGCCAACACTGGTGTAGTAGTCAACATCTCTTTAAGGCTTTCAAAGCCCTCCTCATACTCCTGTGACCAAACAAAAGGAACATCCTTCCCTGTCAACTTAGTCATAGGGCGTACCCTACTCGCTAAACCCTGTATAAACCTCCTGTAATAACCTGCCTAACCAAGGAAACTCCTGATCTTTGTGGTATTCTTCGGTCTAGACCAATCCCTGATAGCCTGAATCTTCTCTGGATCTACAGAAACCCCCTCTGCAGAAACAATGTGACCCAAAAAACCCATCTCACGCTTCCAAAAACTAAACTTGCTCAGCTTAGCAAACAACTTCTACTCCCGCAGCTTCTCCAGAACTACCCTCAAATGCACTGCATGCTCCTCATGACTCTTAGAATATACCAGAATATTGTCGATGAAAATGATGACAGACACGTCCAGCAACTCCTGAAACACGTTGTTCATCAATCTCATAAACGCTGCTGGCGCGTTAGTCAACCCGAAAGGCATCACCACAAACTCATAATGCCCATACCTCGTCCTGAAAGCCATCTTCCTCACATCTGCCTCATCTATCGGTATCTGATGATAACCCGACACCAGATCTACCTTAGAGAACCAAGTAGCACCCCTCAACTGATCCAACAACTCATCGATCCTGGGAAGAGGGTACTTGTTCTTCACAGTGACCCGGTTAAAACCCCGATAGTCAATACATAACTGAAAACTCCCATCCTTTTTCTTCACAAATAACATCGGCGCTCCCCACGGTGATACACTAGGACGGATGAATCCCTTACTCAACAAATCCTCTAACTGCTTCTTCAGCTCTGCCATCTCTACTGGAGCCATTCTGTAAGGAGCCTTGGATAACGGCGTCGTCCCCGGTTCCAGTTCAATAGTAAAAGGATCCGACCGAGATGGTGGTAATCCCTGCAATGACTGAAACACATCCTCAAACTCCTCAACAACTAGAATACCACTAACCATAGACTTCCCCACTGACTCTGGCATAAATATAGTAACCAGATAAGCCTCACGGTCCTTCTCGATCATCTTCCTAGCCTGAATAGCCGAGATCACAAGACTCCCCGAAGTCTGTCTAATACCCAAATGTACCATATGCCGATGCAACCAATCCATCCCGAGAATAACATCATACAACTCCACTAGACTGATAAGCAAATCTGCTGGCCACGACTCTCCTACGATCTGAATATCAACTCCTCTAGCTCGTCCAATAACTCTCAGGAACTTGCCTCCCGCAACTCTGACAACTCCTGTACGCTCCTCGGGATCCCCTCTGATTCTCGCGCTCTCTGCACACTCCGGAGTAATGAAGCTATGAGAAGCTCTAGAATCAAACATAACGTGGGACTTAAACCCGCCCACCAACAAGGTCCCTACACAAACCTCATGTGTTGAAAACCTAACACTTTATCACAGGAAAAACATAAAATTTGAAACCTACTGAAATTCACAAAGTTTAAGTACCAGAAATTATAGTTGTGATCGCCCCGGCACAGGTTCCACCAGTCTCTGCAGTCGTGTACACCCATGGCGCCTGCTCAATCCTTGCCACCTGCTGCCCTCCCGGCTGCACTTGCTGCAACGCTGCCACTGCTGCCGGCTGCAACTTGGGACACAAGGGCCTGATGTCCCCTGGCTCCCTACAATGGTAGCATACACAAGCCGCTGTCATCGGAGCGCTCCTCTTGGGACAGCTAGCAATCTTGTGATCCTTGCTCCCACACTTGAAGCAACTCGCACCACTCGGCGTCTGCATAGCCTCCCACCTCTTCTTGGTTCCCTGCGCAAGCTTGCCGCCCCTGCTAGAACCTCCATGATGCTGAGCCTTACTAGGCTGAACTGCTGGACTAACCGCCACTGACTGTGCCCGGATATCCTCCTCAATCTCTGCTGCAGTCTCACCCAGCTCTGCACGCGTAGCATAACTACGTCCTCTACAATGGGCCCTCAAGTCATCACGAAGAGCCCTCATAAACCTACTGATCTGGGCCTCCTCAGGCTCCATAGCCCGACCCCCATAACATAAAAGTCGACTGAACTCCAAGTCCAGCTCCCGCACTGACCGCGTCCCCTGAGATAACTGAAGAAACTCTACCTCCAACTGGTCCAATGCCTCTCTCGGAAAGTACTTGCGGTTGAACTCCAAAACGAAGTCAGCCCAAGTCATCTCCCTCTGCACTCTCCTAGCAGCCACTGATCTCCACCACACCTGAGCATCACCAACCAAGTGGTGGACCCCTATGTCCACCCAGAACTCCTCAGGACATCTCAGAGTATGGAAGTTACGTTCCACACTCGTCCTCCACGCATCTGCAGCAGTAGGATCTGTACCACCCAAAAACGGCGCAGTCTCGATGCCCTTCATCTCCTTGAGCATGAACAAATAACGTCCATGTGCTCTTGCAACTGCAGCCACTGGCTGCTGCTCCTCCGCCACCACTGGTTGCACCACCTGAGCCTGAGCCGGTACCACTGCTGGCAACCACTCTAACAACTGTGCTAGAACCACCGTAAAGTCAGCACCAGGGACTCCATCCGCTGGGACTCCCACACCCGGAACCCTAGAATCACCGGCCACTGGAGCATCAACACCGCCCCCTCCAGCCACACTCATGGAATCTTCCTGGCCACCCTACGACTCGCCAACACCCTCAACTGTCACACTATGGTCCGCAGTCTCACTCACTGCTGGGCCTCTGCCCCTACCACGACCACGTCCGCATCCACGACCACATCCGCGTCCACGACCAGCAACAGCACCATCTCTAGCCATCTGCACTACCATGGACAGAAGACGAAGCAAACACTTTCTATTATAACACAGAAACATAAACTCGCCGTGGAATCACACAGTAGGCTCGAAGAGGATGTTATAGGACTCCATACCACACACAATCGACTAACTCACATAATCAATCGAAGCATGCAATCCCAAACATCTACAGCACAAAGCCTAGTGAACCCAAACCTAGAACCGTAAGGCCTCTGATACCAAACTGAAACGACCCGACAAATTTTTAAAAAAAAAAATTAATAAATAATAAGAAATAAGTATAAATAGTCTACAACTAGTGGTCCCATAAGTATAAATAGTCTACCACAATCACAACCAACAGCGGAATAACAAATACCAATAAATATCCAATAACCAATAAAATAATAACCAGTATTAATTCCAATCAACATAAATCAGAGAACTAGCAATCCTAAACAACATTCTAGGACTCAACTCTAGCAACCTAACAGAAGCCAGACAACCAAGCGAACCACTAGACATCCTCCTTTTCATTGCCTTGATTCCACGATCACACTTTGCCTTTACTTGCATCAAAAACACAAATTGCAATGCATGAGTATTTTATAAACACTCAGTAAGGCAATCCTCTCACCTACTGGGCTATACACACAAGCAATAGGGACATCTCTAACTATCAACCAACAATCAACAATCAACAATAACAAACCAGGACTCTGCATCGACCGACACCGAGTATGCATCGACCAACACAAGTTGGGGGTTGCGTCGACCGATGCAAGATCTGCATCGACCGATGCAAGATTAACTTGCATCGACCGATGCTCCCTTTGCATCGACCAACGCATGCTCGACATAGCACAAAAACCCTAGATTTTACGCGCCGTCCACGCATTTGCACCGACCGACGCACAAAGTGCATCGACCGATGCAATGCCGAGCATCGTTTTCCCCCAAAGCTTCTCGCCAGATCTTTGTTCCTACAACCACAAAACTCGATCCCAAGCCACAAGTAAGCTTCCTAACGTCCCAAAGAACAATCTAACAATCCTAGCAACACATAACAAGCAAATCAGAGATATCTCCAGCTTAGATAAGCCATGGTCATGCACTTACCTTTGCCAAGAAGTTTCTGAACCTTAAACAAGCAAGAACATGCTCCTAGGAAGCTCCTACAACTATCTCAGCTACAGATCTCTACAGGAAACGCCTCCAACCTCCAAGAATCTCCCAAAACGCTCAAGAACTCTTTTCCTCTCTTTTTTTCTCTCAAAAACGGCTAAATTCGCCTAATGAGACAAAAACTCGAGGTAAGGGTTTTTCCTAACCCAAAACGCAGCGTTTAACTTAACTCATCCGCAGAAAAACCAACCTTGCATCACCGATGCACATAGTGCATCGACCGATTCAATCCCTAAACCGGGAATTTGGTTCGCCGATGTTACAAAAGTACATGAAGAATAAGTGTTTGTGTATGCATGGTAAAAGAAAGGATGAGATGTCGGATAGTGTTCCAACATCAGAAACTGAAGCTTATTTTGATGGTGAAGGCAGTCCACAAAAATCAAACCCAGGAGAATCTGAGGAGGATGCAACTATTGGAGACTTTGAATTTAGGAAGAGTTTGAGAGATGCTGAAACTCCATTGTATGCAACATGTTCTAATTACACCAAGGTTTCTGCAATCATGGCCCTCTATCAGATAAAAGTGAAAAGTGGACTATCAGAGAACTTCTTCGATCATATATTGACGATAGTTCATGACATGCTGCCGAAAGACAATGTGCTGCCAAAGTCTACAGATGCAATCAAGAAATTCATGAAGGTTTTTGGGTTTGGATATGATGTCATTCATGCGTGCAAGAATGATTGTATTCTCTACAGGAAACAGTTTGGTGAGATGGAAAGCTGCCCAAGATGCAGTGCTTCAAGATGGGAGATAGATAAGCAAAGTGGTGAGGAAAAGAAGGGGATTCCAGGAAAGGTTCTTAGGTATTTTCCAGTCAAGGACAGATTCAGGAGGATGTTTAGATCCAAAAAAGGGCTGAGGATTTACGTTGGCATTATACCAATGCCACCGAAGATGGTACAATGCGACACCCTGTAGATTCTATATCTTGGGCTCATATCAATGATAAATGGCCTGAGTTTGCTGCTGAACCGAGAAACCTTCGACTCGGTCTTTCTACAGATGGGATGAATCTTTTTGCTATTCAAAATACCAAATACAGTGTGTGGCCAGTGTTGTTGGTGAACTACAACATGCATCCAACTTTGTGTATGAAGGCTAAGAATATCATGTTGACTATGTTGATCCCTGGTCCAACAGCTCCGAGTAACAACATTGATGTTTATCTAGCTCCTTTGATAGATGATTTGAAGGATTTGTGGAATGAGGGTTTAGATGTCTATGATTCATATCTGGAAGAGCATTTCACATTTAGAGCTTTGTTATTGTGGACTATCAGTGACTATCCAGCCTTAGGGACATTGTCTGGCTGTAAAGTGAAGGGCAAGCAAGCGTGTAGTGTTCGTGGAAAGGATACACCTACTAGGTGGTTGAAGTTTAGTCGTAAGTATGTATATATGGGAAATAGGAGATGACTCAGACATGGACATCCTTACAGATGCTGAAAAGGATGGTTTGACAACACGGTTGAGGAAGGGACTGCGAATAGGATTCAAACAGGTCCTGAAATTTTTGAGACACTTAAGGATTTCAGGAATGATTTTGGAAGACCCTTGGATAAGGAAACTAAAAGGAAGAGAACTGAGATGTTAGCAGATGAGGAAATTTCAGAGGAAGAGTGTGAAGAAACTTCTGATCAGTGGCGATGGAAGAAGCGGTCAATCTTATATGACTTACCTTATTGGAAGGTAATATTTTATATTTTATTAATTTGTAAGGTCAATTAACATCATTGCCGGTTAATTGATTTTTATTAATTTTTGTCTTTTCATGTGTTAGGAATTGCCGGTGCGACACAACATTAATGTTATGCACGTAGAAAAAGAATGTGTCGGATGCTTTATTATCTACATTGATGCAGAATGCTAAGTCAAAAGATGGCCTGAAAGCAAGAAAAGACTTGGAAGATATTTGGATTCGACAACACTTACATTCATAAGTACGGGGTAAGAAAATGTACTTGCCTCCTGCGGCTTACTGGTTGTCTAAGGCAGAAAAAAAGATTTTGTGAGCGGTTGGCTAAATTCAGAGGTCCTGATGGCAATTCAGAAATATTGCCTATTCTGTTTCAATCAACCCTCCTATGATTGGTAGTTTAAAGTCCCATGATCATCATGTACTCATCCAGAATTTGTTACCTGCTGCATTGAGAGGATTGCTTCCAAGAGGACCTCGGGTGTTGGTAACTCGATTATGTAACTTCTTCAACAGATTGTGCCAGCGTACAATTGATCCTGAGAAGCTGCTCTCATTGGAGTTTGAGATTGTGGAGACGATGTGCCAACTAGAGCGGTATTTTCCTCCATCACTTTTTGATATCATGTTCCATCTCCCTATACATCTAGCAAGAGAAGCACGTTTAGGAGGACCTGTACACTTTCATTGGATGTATCCTTTCGAGTGGTTAAGTTCTATTTATTGTATTCGTCTTATTATATAAATGTGTTAGTTTTGGGATACTGATATTACATTGTGCAGCTACATGAAGATACTCAAGGCATATGTTAAAAATTATGCAAGGCCAGAAGCGTGTATGGCTGAGGGATACTTGGCTGGAGAATGTATAGCATTCTGTTTAGAGTTCTTAAAAAAATCAGTACATGTTCAAGAAGCAGTAAACCGTAATGAAGATATTGAGACAGATGGACTTGTTGTCGAAGGCCGATCACTACAGAAGGGCAGAGAGGTGACCCTTTCAGATAGAGAGAGAGAGGTAGCACATCGATATGTTTTGATGAACTTGGCAATTATGGATCCTTATGTACAGTAAGTTAAAACATCCCCTGTCAATTAGCTGCAACTTTACTTATCTTGCATATCATATACATCGTTTTGTATGGTAAAACAGGATGCATTTAGAAGAATTGCAAGCTAAGGATGTTCGATGCGCTAGAAGTGAAACTGTTTTATGGAAATATCATACTTGACCAGTTTATAGAATGGATTAAGGAAAAGGTTTGTACACATCCATTTATATGTTAAGTAGTCTTTAGTTTCAAATCAGTCACTTACATTTTTATATTCTAATTAACTAGATTCTTTCTAACTCGAAAGATCATTCGAAGAAGTTGATGTGGTTAGCATTTGGACCGAAATACATTGCACAAGCTCATAAAGGTTTTGTCATTAATGGGCATCGCTTTCACACTGATGATGTTAAGCGGAAGACTTAAGATTTTGGAGTGACATATGAAGCTTTCAAATCCAGATTGCTGATGATTTGGATAATCAATCTTCTGATGATGAGAGTTTTTTTGCTAGGGATGATTATGATGGGATTATAGTGGCAGAATAATATGTCCACGTTGACTTAGGTTTTAGCAACTTTGATTTGTAGCTAATTTAACTTTTTGGTTGGTGGTCCAGGATAAAAAATGGTGAAGACAAGAGGAGTACTAGTCCGTCGAAGTGCACGTCAGCAAGGTTTGGAGCCCAGGTTTCCCATAGATACGAAAAATGCTAATAAACAGAGGAAACAAAAGATTCTGGCACGTAAGTTGGGTGACGTTAATGGTGTTGAGAATCAAGAAGTTGCTATTATAGAAACTGATCCAAAAAAATCTGCTGAGAAACCAGATGGTGGGGTTCCAGAGCAAAACGTCGATGAAGTTGACTATGGGGTTCCAGACTAAAACGTCGATGAAGTTGATGGTTGGATTCCAGAATAAAATCCTGAGGACGTCAATAGTGGGGTTCCAGAACAAACTGTTGAGGAAGTAAATTCTCAATTACTAGATGGTGGGGTTGCAGAACAAATTGTTGAGGAAACTCCTTCTCATATACCAGATGGTATGCTTCCAGAAGATCAACCTAGATTCTCAGATGGAACTGAGACTAGGGAGCAAGAATCTCATAATCCTATCAATGAAGAAGTACAAACACCGCAGTCAGGTGAAAAAAGAAAAGAAGAAAAGAGGACCAACCAAGATGCGTAAAGTGGCGAAGGATCCTAAGGACAAAGTAGATGTGGAATTCAGTGAGCTTGGTGAGCACTACGGAGAAGGTTCAGTAACACTATCATCTTTTCTTGGTGCACCTGTCCGGGAACATGTTCCGGTAGTACTTGATGACTGGAGGAAAGTCGATAAGCAGACGAAGGATACATTATGGAAAGCAGTTCAGGTTTACTCTATTCTACTATATTTAATAAACTCATCTCAATTATCTTGTTTAACTCTTGGAAATATGTTTTTCTTATAGGCGCGATTTAATTTAAGAGAAGAGTGGCAGAAGGATGCTGTTTTAAAGCAGATGGGTGGTATTTGGAGGAGTGAAAAGTCTAAGCTGTTAAACCAAGTTCGAGATGCAAAGAGTACTACAGAGAGGAATTCATTAAAACCAAGCAACATCTCATCTATTGCAACTTGGAACTCTTGGATTAAGAGTAGGAGTACAGCAGCTTTTAAGGTTGAATGTGTTTAAATTTATTTGAGGATGTTCATATTACTGTTCTGTAATTTAATTAACCTCATTTTATTGTGCAGAAAAAAGCAACAAGTTTAGAGAAATGAAGAAGAAACAGATTCTTCACACCACTAGTCGCCAAGGAATGTTTAGACTAGGTCAAAAAATGGTCAGTGACTCTCTATCTTGTATATTTTCTACAAGTTATATTATGAGTTCCATAATGATGATAAATACTATGACTTGCTTATAGAAAAAAAATAGTGCAGACCCTAGAACGATCACTAGAAGTAAGATCATGATTGCAGGACACACACATGCCGATTGCAGACCTGTGAAGCCCGAGTTTGCTGACACTATTGTAAGAATCATACATAATTCATGTTAAGTAATAAGTCTTCTCTATAGTTTTTTGACCAATCTACATGAATTGCATTTGTTCATGAACAAATCAAATCACTTGATAGTCAAATGGACTCAACAAGCGGTTCTTTTAATATTAAAGAGGATGTTGTGAGCAAAGTGTTGGGAATTGGCAAACCTGGACACGTCAAAGGGATGGGCAGAGGGATTACTGCTACCAAGCTAGCACACCTTCATGCCAGAGATTCTAAAATTGAAGAATTGCAAAGCGAGGTTCAGGACTTGAAGAATATGGTCCGAGAATTAGCTGACAAGAAAAGTGGTGGTAATGTTGCTTCTCAATCTGAAGATAGTAATTTTAGCACAGGAGTTAGATGTCAGATACTGGATTGGGTTTCTCAAACATATATTGTCGTTGGTGAAGGAGAATTTTGCTCTGCTGAACCTCAATATAGGATTGGCGGAATTCCATTAGGTCCTAACATGGCAGCTATAATCATCAAGTCTGTACTTGTCCGAGAAGCATGTATTTGGAGGCCTACGACAGATGTATTTTCCCTGCCAGAAGCTATAGGGACCAAAATAGCATGGCCATCTCATAAAGTGATATTGGACAATGAAGATCTCTCTCATCAAACTGATGGCTCTAAGCAGGTAAATTTTAATAACCATTTGGGATATTTTACGATGTCCCAGCAGTTGTTTCATGACTAACCATACACATGATAACTGTAGGATCCTACAACAAATGACAAAGTTGCTAGATGCAAAATCTTGGGTTTATTTGAAGATGAAATTATTGCTGAGGGTGTTGTGTTGTCGACTGATCAAAACGAAATGGTGGATAATACTCGTATATGTCAAAATGCGGTTGTTTTGCAAGTTGAAAGTGTTATTAACCCTAATGCTTATTTGTGGAGACCAAGTTCCGAAATATATTTGATGGGTGAAGCACTGAATGTGAAAATCGCATGGCCAATCCAAAGGATAGACTACATACATGCACCAGAAGAAATACAGAGAAAGTCTAGTCAGGTATGATACTCTTTTTGGATACATTATTGTGTTAGATTTTGATTTTGCTGTGATGGATGCTTAATAGTAGTTTTGATGTTTTTGGGTGCTATAGAGTGCTACAAGTACCAACACCACCAATACTAGGAAAGCTGCAAAGAAGAAGTGCATCTTGTTAGAGTGTAATAACTCTGGACGCAGAGTAACAGAAGGCAGAGTGTGTTCTACTGATCCTGCAGATGTTGTCCATCACTTCCCATTAGGCAAGAATGCCAGCAAGGTCTGGGTAGAAGTTTCGAAGATTGGTACTGCAAGTGTATGGAGACCAAATTCAGAAATCCAATACATTTCTAATGCAATCGGCTCAATAGTGGCATGGCCAAACTATAAACTCCTTTTTGAGTGAGACGTTTTAGGCTATCTGTTTAATTAGCTGCAACTTTGTAACATCCACCCGAAAAAAAGTAATCCTTCTCGAGTCAAACGTTTTAGGCTAAGTACTTGCTGTTGGAACGAGATAATTAAGCATGTTTCATGTGTTTAATATTTTAATAGATATTTCTCTTTTTAATACTAGTACTATGCTCATGAATAACATATAACCGACCAAATTTTATAAATGATATAACCGACCAAATTTGATAAATGATATAACCGACCAATAACAAAAATTGAAAAATAAACGTCAATGCTAATTATAACAAGTTAAAAACAAATATGAAGGTGTAAAAAGTTCATATTTTATAGCTAACTAGGTAATAACCTGTGCTGTTGCACGAGACCAAATTTTTGTTTGAAATATTACATTTGTAAATACATTTATTTAGTATAACATTTCTAATACAATCTTATATAGGTTTGAATTCATCAAGTTTTTTAAAGTTTAAAATATTAATCTTTTCACCGTAAATTTTAGATTGACATGATGGCAGATCTGGATCGAATGTGAACCGAAATCAGTTAGATTTTTATCAAAATCTTGAACTATCAAATCAGATAAAAACTACAAAAATTTCATGAACCAAATGATTTAAATAAAATTGTTAACTCGGTCAAACGCACTACAAGAAAGCACGTCGATTTCAGACGAATTTCTGACAGAAAAAATCCATAGGAAATTTCTGACAGATTTGCGAGAGATTTCCGACATGTTTCCGAGGAAATTCTGAAGAAAAAAAGTCTCTCATAAAATCCTTGGAAATATGTTAATCCGTCTGTAATTGCTTGGAAATTTCCGATGAAAACCAGGTCGTCAGAATATTCTCGGAAAATTTTCAACATTTCCGACGCATTTCTGAGGGACCAAGACCGTTGGTTTTTTCTAAGAGATATCTGACAGATTAGTGAGAACTTTGCCATTATATCTGTTGCGATTATAATATAAATATATGTAATATATAATACAAATACATATCATATATATATAAAAAACATCAGTCTCGGTATTACAGACGGATAACCAAGGAAACTAACAAAGCGTCGCAAATCCGTCGGACATTCCCTTGGAAATCCGTCAGAAATTTCAGAGGGCTGCCCGAGGGAAGACGAATGTGGTCAGATTAAGAAAAAAAACTTGTTTCATAGGAAAACCCGTGGAAATTTCCGATGAATTACCGAGGCTTAAACCGTGTTCTCTGAAATCTGTCGGACAACTCCTCCGGGTCCTCTGAAATTCGTCGGAAACTTTTGACGGAATTCCAAGTGATTTTTATTTATTAAAGAATTTATAAGTTTTGACACATCTAATATGTTGTCTAATATTACAATAAGCCATATTTGACAATAAATAAGATTATAAAACATTGTACCACAAAAAAATATAACATTTGGAAGATTACATTATCTACACACTTAAGTGTTTAGAAGATGATATTAGAGATGTAGTTGTAATTTAGTGAGAGTTAATTGATTTTAAAAAACTATGTGATATTTTATCTATTATGATCCTAAATGTAATTGTGTTGACAATATGTCTTAGTCTAGTGTTAAACAACTCTTAAGATTAATCAATTTTTATAAAATTGTCATAAAAAATAATATCCGTCTGAAATCCTTTGGAAATTTCCGACGGATAACCAAGGGAGACTAAACTATCCGACGGAATTCCAAGGGATTTGGACTGTTCAGATAAATGTGTTTTCTTCGGTTAAATAAATGGTATTTCAGAGGGATTTCCGAGGGAAGCCAAAATATTTTAGACGGGTTTCCGACGGAAGGTGAATTTCCGACGGGTTTGCGAGGCGAAAATAAATACCCGCCTATTATTTCATTCACGCGGCAAAACCCTAATTTTTTTCTAGGGATTTCCGACGGTTTAGTCCTCTGAAAATGTTTATATATCCATGTTCAAAGAATTTTTTTCCCATCGACAACTCTGAAAAACTGCTGAAATCGAAGGACAATCTCTTTCCTCCCCTGCTCCGCCGGTCTTTCCTTCCCTCCCCTGCTCCCAACGCCGCCGGCCATCTCTTCCCTCCCCTGGTCATCTCTTCCCTCCGCCGGTCATCTCTTCCCTCCGCCGGTCAGATCTGCTTTCTTCCGCCGGTCAGCTCCGTTTCCCTTCCCCCAGTCCGCTCCGCTTCCCTCCGCCGGTCAGCTCCTTCCCACCGCCGGTCACCATCTTCAAACATGTAAGTTTGATTTGTGATTTTTGGTTTTGTTTGTTAGAATTAGGTTTTTGAATATATTTATTTCAAGTAGGTTGGATTTGTTATTGAATTAGGGATTTGATATAGATTTAGACTGTAATTTTAAAAAGCATTTCTTTGTCTAAATAATTTTAGAAAGAATCTATTTTAGAATTAATTTATTTTAAGTAGATTGGATTTGTTATTGAATTAGGGATTTGATATATGTTTAGATTGTAATTTTAGAAACCATTTATTTGTGTAAATAATTTTAGAAAGTATTTATTTTAGAATTAATTTATTTTAAGTAGATTGGATTTGTTATTGAATTAGAGATTTGATATACTCTAGGTATGTTTAAATATATTGTTTTGTCTTTTTATTTATTTCTAATCATTAATTATTTTTTATTCTTCTAACTTAGGAAATTCCTTTAATCAAAGGTCAGAGACCCGGTTTAGGAAATCTTGTGTCACGAGATGGGAATGTCTCTTCAGTTTTTCCTCGGGGCAATCAACTTGTTCAACAAGTTCAAGATCTTAACCGGATAATGAAAGAAAAAGACGCGACGGTCGAGGAATTGAAGCAAGAAAATCTCATGATTAAAGAATTTTTTTTTTTTCTAAACTATTTTAATTTTATGAGAATTTTTATTTAGTTTGATAATTATGTATTGGGGTTTATATATTTTGTATTAGGATATGTATATATTTATTTTCAGCTTTTTGATATATTAGTTTTTATTTATTATTGAAGAATTTTTATTTTTATATTAAATAAATTTATTTATAATTTCGAATAAATATATAAATTTATTTGTTTTTATTTCCCTTGCAAAGTTCTCGGGAACTCTGTAGTCGTCGGAAAATCCTCGCAATTATTTTCCCTCGGAAATTCCTCTGAAATCTTACCTCTTGGAATTCCGTCGGAAAAGATGTTTCCCTCTAAAATTCCTTGGTAATTTTGCGTCTTTGGAAATCCCTTGGAAATTGTACACCCTTGGAAATCCATCGGAAATTTCCGACGGATTTCAGACGATTTATAATTTCCGACAAGCGGTTTCTGAGGACTTTTATTCCTCGGTAATTTGTCGGAAAAGGCTGTTTCCGAGGGATTACTGACGATTCCTTCTCTCGAAAACTGGCTGTTTTCTTGTAGTGAACCCGTCCGCTAAGCCATCCCGCAACGGGTTAATATATTTTGAGCTGCAAAATTTCTTTGCATCTGTCCCGCTTGAATTCGTGAGATCCGCGGATAACCCACATGCATTTCAATAAATCATTTTTTCTAATATATAAAATATATTTATACCTTAAACTTAATTTATATTAATAAAGTTATGTGATAAAGTTTTTAAGAATAACACATTTGTTTTTTTTTTTGTTAAAAACACAATGGCATATATGTAGCTGTAAATAATAATTCAAAATGAGACTAAATTATTAAATCTAAAATATTGTGTATATAAATAAATTGAATAGTAGTAGCAGTTGATAAAATAAATAGCAGTGATAGTTTTATATATTATTATGGAATATTAAAGACAAATAATAAATAGGGACAAAGCTCTCTGGCGACGACACGTCAGTTTTTTTAAGAGAATGCTTCTCTTTTAATATATAGGGGATTTTGGATTGTTACATAATATTTAACTACATATATATAACTAATCAATATATTTGTTTTATTTTTCAAATAATGAAATATTTTTGTGAAATATTGAATCCTAATTAAACCCTAAACCCTAGGGTTGTGAAATAAAGAATAATGAGTAAAATATGTTGTGACGACACCGATCTATTCCACCATCACAGAATTAGATGTGACTCTTGCTCCTCTCTACCGTCGGATTAACTTCCATAATCGACGAAAGGTTATGGTTCCAATTTTACGAAAGGAAATCGTTGTTCACTTTATTGTTCATATGGCTGAAAAAAATAGGTTAGAACACTTTGTTGTTTGTATGTCCATTAATTAAGATGGTCATATTATAATATCTACGTTCTAATTTGTGTTTGGTTGATTTTGATGTTCTTAGGTGTTCTTTGAGAAGAAGAAGAAGGAGGAGAATAAGAAGAAGTCAACAAATGAGAAGTTGTATTATTTTTTAGGCTTTAGAATTTGGGCTCCTGTAATAAGAAGATTTCATGTTGTATATGTTGGGTTTTGAATTATCTTTTTGTTGGGCTAATAGGCCTCTTCTTAGTGTAAAAAGTGAATCCCTAAATCCCATTAATGAAATCTTATTTTTGTAATAATTTTTCCTAAATTACAATTTAATAAAAAAGCATAAAAAATAAATTTTAAAATACGATAAAATCTGGTAATCAATTGCATTTTCTCAATGTTATAATAGAATAGGTTACAGCTACAAAAAAAAACCGTACTAGATAATATAACTGCTATAGATAATTTCAGTATAATAACATACGCAACTGGCGCTATTAAAAAAAAACAAATGCTGCGCATAAAATTAGTTTTTTTTTTTTTTTTTTTTTTTTTT
>NC_025693.1:14098788-14151830 GCF_000633955.1 Camelina sativa
TCAAAAACCCCATACTTTATTAAACTTGGTCAAGAAGGTTGGTTTCAAGTACCAACAACTCTGGAACCTGAGAGTTTACATGGGAGAAAAGCGAACCTCGTGTTCGAGCACCTTTTGCAAGGCGATCAGCATGGACATTAACAGTTCGAGGGATATGCGAAACAGAGAAATTCAAAAACTTTTATCTCAAAACAGAAAAACTATCTAACTCCGTTGAAAAACTTGGCCAATCTTCAACCTCATCAACAATTTTAATAAGAGTCAAGCAGTCTGTCTCGAAGTGCACCGAAGTCATACCCTGTTGAAGCACTGCTTCCATTGCCCAGAGAAGAGCATCCAATTCCGAGTGTAGGACCGAAAGATGTCGCTGCGTGTTCTTCAAGCCGTAGATCGGTGTTTGACTCATCAAAACAAAGCCCAGACCAGCAAACTGATCCTTAAACTCCCAAGAAGCATCAACCTGGAATCGAATACTGTCCATCACTTGCTCCTCTTCCTCTTCGTCACCCTGTAGACTACCGTCAGAGTGCTCATAAGAAGCTACACACTGAGCTACTTTCCACTCCTTCGCCTCTGAGAGAGCTAGATTCAATGTATCCATAGGCGAAGTATCCTTGCCATTGAACAATTTATCATTTCGGGATTTCCATATATACCATACTATCCAAGGGAAAACTTCTAACTGCTCCTCTGTTGCTCCCTGCTCCTTTGCACACCAGAAAAGATAGTCAAAATTTGCATAAATGGAGTTACACGGGAAAACTCCCGGAGATGTTGCAATGTTAGACAATGCCCAAACTTGTAGAACCGGTGGACACATAAATAGTATATGATTAATGGATTCCTCTTCATCTCCACATCTGGGGCAGGATCTATCAGTTCCACAATGCCGTTCGACCAGTCTGCTATTAGCTGCAATACACCCTGAAATGGCCTGCCAAAGAAAATGTTTAAGTTTTCTTGAGGTTTTTGTTTTCCATACCTGGCTCTTCAACTTGGTAATACTCGGTTCTAGGACTTCAAAATTGCCTTGCGTTGCAATGGCGTAACCCGATTTAACGGTGTATTGGCCTGATTTTGTAAAACTCCAAATATAATCATCTATCATAAAACGACTGCTAGGCTTTAGACAAGTAATGAGAGGGATATACCCCGAATCCACCAGGTTGTTCAACATGTCCATCTTCCATGTTTTTGACTCAAAATCAATCAAGTGATTAACATAGAGGTTTGGGTCCCTTGGAGCGCCACAGTCTTTCGCTGGTCTCGCTGGAATAGTGGGAACCCAGTTGTCTGTCCAGACGCGGGTATTAAAGCCAGATCGAATGTTTTTCCGGAGACCCTGCTGGAGGAGAGGTTTTGCTGCCATTATGCTACGCCATCCAAACGAAGGAGAGTTTTCTTTCACCACATCCATGGGATTTGAGTATCTAAAGTATCTTCCTTTTAGAACACGGCATAGAAGAGAGTCTGGATATCTCAGGAGTCGCCAGAGCTGTTTTGCTAGCAATGCTAGGTTGAATTCCTTCAAATCTCGGAACCCAAGTCCACCCTTTTCCATGGGGATGCTGATTTTGTCCCATGCCACCCAATGCAGACCCTTATTATTACTCTTCGTACTCCACCAGAATTTAGCTATCGCTCCTCGCAGCTTGTTGACAATATGTTTTGGCAATAGGAAGCAGGACATGACAGGTTGGTAAAGCTTGAGCAACCGATTTAATGAGTACCTCTCTGCCACCCTTTGAAAGAAACTTCGCCGACCAGTAGTTTATCCTGGCATTTAATCTGTCCTGTACAAAGGCAAAGACTTGTTGCTTCGACCCACAAATCGTTTCAGGGAGTCCTAAATAGGTTCCCATACCACCTTCCTTAGAGATTCCTATCGCTCTTTTCAGCTCTGCTTTTAGATTCTGATTAACTCTGTTCCCGAAGAGGATGGCCGACTTCTCTCTGTTCAATTGTTGTCTAGATGCTGCTCCATAACTGTTAATGATCCTTAGAAGCTCAGCACATTGCTGGATGTCTGCTCTGCAAAAGAAGAGGCTGTCGTCAGCGAACAGAAGATGTGATACAGGCGGGCTTCCTTGTGCTATTTTTAGTCCAGTGATACGTCCATCTGCTTCCGCATCATGAAGTTGCGCTAAAAACAGGGACAGCGGGTCGCCTTGGCGTAATCCCCTTGAAGGGATTATATTTCCTTTTGCTTCCCCATTAATGAGCACCTTATAAGAAACTAAAGTTATACAACACATCATCATCGAGATCCACTTGCTATCAAAGCCCAACTTCCGCATGAGCTGTTCCAAGAAAGACCATTCCACACGGTCGTAGGCCTTGCTCATATCTGTCTTGATAGCAAGAAATTTTTCTCTGCAAGTCGAGTTGGTTCTTAACGCATGAAAATTCTCTTGTGCCAGCAAGATATTGTCTGTGATCAGACGTCTACCCACAAAGGCCGATTGTGTCTCCGAAATCAGCTTCGGGAGAGCTTTCCTTAACCTATTAGAGAGGACCTTTGAAATGATTTTATAACTTACGTTGCAAAGGCTGATGGGTCGGAACTCTCCTATTTCCCTTGGCCTCTCATTCTTTGGAATCATGCAAATGTTGGTCTCATTCAATCTCGGGTCAAAAACTCCTGTCTCGAAGAAATCCTTAACCATTTTGATAATATCTTTGCCAATAAGGTTCGAAAACCGTTGAAAGAATAGACTTGTCATCCCGTCAGGACCAGGCGCTTTGTCCGGGTTTATTCCAAAGACTGCCTTTTTTATCTCCCCATTCGAAGGGGGACGAGTTAAAGAAGCATTAATCTCAGGAGAGACTTTTTCTGGAACATGTCTGAGGACATCCTCGACACCGGTGATACTTGAGGCCGTAAACAGATCTTGAAAATACTGTGTCGCTACACTCTCGATGCCTTCTTCAGACTCTACCAGTTAACCATCTTTGTTTTTTAAGCTGAGAATACAGTTTCTAGCTCTTCGTTGCTTTGTAGTGGCATGAAAAAATTTCGTGTTTCGATCTCCCTCCTTTAACCAGGTGGCTCTACTTTTTTGCTTCCAGTATAACTCTTCCTCCCTGAAGGCGGCACACAGCTTCCATTTGATTTCCAGTTCTTCCTCTGTGGTAAGAGAGTCATCATCTTGTGCTTGTTCTAGTTTGTCCTTCAGTGCCTCAATATCCTGTATTGCGTTACTCGGGTTTTCCCTTTTCCATACTGAGATGGCCTTGCGACAAGCCACAATCTTGGAGTAGACATCCGCTGGGCCCTCCGTGGTTAACTCCCCCCAACCTGCCTTAACCGCATTCTTAAAACCCTGTTTCCCAAAGCACCGCTTATCAAATTTAAAGCTCTTCTGTCTCCGCCTGTTATTTGATGAAATTCTAGCCAACACTGGCCGATGGTCGGACCCCCATAGTTTGAGATACTCCACATTTGTGTGGGAAAAAAGATTATGCCAGTCTTCATTGCCTACTGCCCTATCCAGTCTACAATGAACCCTCTTGCGATTTCTCCTCTTACCAACCCAAGATAGAAAATTCCCTTGATAGGGAAAGTCAATCATTCCACAATTTGATAACATAGTGCGGAAAGGAAGGAAGGTAGACTCAGCTCTCCGTTTACCCCCTTGCTTTTCCTGGTTCCCAATGATTTCATTAAAATCTCCTATCATAAACCAAGGGCCCTTCCTCGAATGACTTATCCTTGTCAGTCTCTCCCAAACTTCCTCGCGATTAGCCACCACTGGATCTCCATACACGAATGTCATGTAAACTTTGTGTCCCTCCATTGTGGTTTCTATATCAATCATCCTATTATCAGAATAGATGATTGTCACATTAGGGGAATTCATATAAAACAAAGCTAATCCGCCGCTTCTCCCAGCTGGATCCACGGTAAAAAGATTATCATAACCTAAAGAAACTTGAATATCTTGCATAAAAGAAAAATTGTTTTTTGTTTCAGAAAGAAAAAGAAAAGCAGGAAAAAAATATCTACTGAGCTCCTTGAGATGCTCTGAGATCAAGTAGGCTCCCGCTCCTTGACAATTCCAGGCAATATATGAGTACTGGGTGGTTTCTGGGACACCACTGAACCAGGTTTAGCAGCAGACTTCTTGCTTATAGCAGAAGGAAACACCTCATTACGAGGGACAGCAGTCGATCTTGTACGCCCATTTCCTGACTTCTTTTTTGGAGATTGGCGAACTCTTAAAGCGTTTAGTTTTCGGGAAGCCACCCCTGATATCTCAGGATTCTTTGATACTCGTCGCTTATCCATATTCTCGTCTACACCTGGAGGATTTGTGCTCTCTTGACTTATAACCGCAGGGGGATGTTGAGCCGTAACTTTGTCCTTGTCTTTTATAGTCTTCTCCTTGTTTCTGTCTCTTGCATAAGCCTTTTTTGAAGGTTGGCGAAGCTTTGATTTGATTACAGGTGAGAGCTGCGAAATAGCTTCTATTTGTTCCTCCCCCTCCTCAATGTGTTCGCCCTGCTCTGTTGAAACATACAGGATCCCTGCTTCCCGTAAATAATCATCAATTGGCGGATCCTCCTCGGTTAGCAAATCATCATTATCAATCATTTCATCATCCATTATCATCTCATCCTCTAGCTCTATATCTTTGAGTGGAGCTTCAGTCTCCTTACTTGCCCCATCGTGACTAACAACCACCTGTGTCTCCTTGTTACCATCCCCATTGTCCTCCTTCACAGGTGGGACTTTAGGAGAAAAAGTCTCCCCATCCACCTCCAAATCCATGGTCCTCTTTTGTTTTGCTGAAGCTTGTACCTCCGGATTTTCCTTGTTTCCATTTACCTGAACAGCACCCTCATCCTTTTGAAAAGCCTCCTTTGTTGTCGTGTTCTTCATTCGCCAGCTCGTACCCGAAGCTCCATTGACCGCAGGTTTATAGTTCTGTTTCTCATACAATATCCCTTTCCTGGAACTATACTTCTCCTGATTTCTATCTCCATACCCACCATGACGGTCTATCCTCATTTTTGCAAGCTGATCACCTGTCCTGTATATGTCAGAGATCGTTCTTTGAGAATCAGTTGTTCCTGAGGAATCTCTGGTGAACCCTCCATCTTCACGTCTCTCAGGGATACGTGTGTTATGGAATGGCCTACGAAGGCTCCGCTGATCTCTCCTATTCTCACTAGTAGATTGATGTGTGGATCTTATCTCATCCCTTCTTCTCGAATAGGGATGGAATCTCTCCCGATAGAGGGGGATATCTTTAGAGTACTGTTGATCTAATCTATTCCATACATCTTTGCTGCGATATGCTCGTTTCTCACTTAATTCTTGGCGTAAATCCGACCCATTCTCTGTCTCCTTTGGTCATAGTCTTGCTCAATATTCCTTCTAACATAATGCGACGATTCAGCATGATCTTCTTGTCCACTATTGTTACCAGAATCTTTACCTCTTTGGGAATCCGACAAGGAAGAAGATGCTCTCAACGTCTTGTTCCTTAGTCGCTCCAAATCAGTGAGTTTAGGACAAGTCCTTTCCTCATGGGAAATCCTTTTGCAAGTGAAACAGTAGCGGTACAAACCTTCATAGCGCAGAGAGACATTGACTTCACCCCCATTATCGAAGACTACCTTGCTCTCAAATTGGAGTGGTTTATCCCCATTAATAAAAGCTTGTACCCTTGCACCCTCCACATCAACAGCATTAACCGTCCCTAGAGCTTGACCAATTCCTCTGAATGTTTGGTCTTTTCTATATATCGGTGGGACACCCTTGATCTAAACCAAAAACAGCATAGTATTTGGAAAATCCTCTCGGATATTTGCTTCCCATCTCTCAAGGGAGAAACTCCAGCGATTAAAGTGGCACGGTCGACGCAGCAGGACCTTTTCAAGATCTTCCTCATTATCAAAATCGAATTGAAATTTATCATTCCCCAGATCTGTGCCCTTAACTCGTCCTTCTACATCCCAAATACGCTCCTTTGGCATGAAAGCTAATAAAGCCTCAATGCTCCTGCCTTCCGCGTGAAACATCCTGCCCACCAGAGAGTTTTTAAATTTATCTAGCAGATCCGAAAAATCGAATTTTGGGATACAAATCACACTTGTCTCTTCCTCTTCCTGGTCCCGATCCACCATGGGCTCCTTACCGCTCCTCCTTGTGAACTTAGATCTGAACATCGTGGAAATCTGAAAATAAGAGAAACGAAACGAAATAAAAACTACGCAGAGAAACTTAGCAGTGTGCTAGAAAGAAGGATGAAAATTTTCTGATCCTAGAGAACTACCCCAAACGAAATCTCTATTGGAGTGGTTTGAAGGGATCGCACAGAAAATTGCCTAACCCTAGAAGCGCCGCCATCCTTAAACAGTAGCATAAAATTAGTTTAATAACATATTTGTACAACGCTGTTAATAAAATTGCTATATCTAAGTTTTTAATAGCATATATATAACTCTATTAAATAAATAACAATGAAAAAAACAAAAACGCTATATTTACTATATTAACAATAGCGATGCGCATAAACGCTATTTAAAGGGTCTGACCTACCATCGCGGGAGATGTCATAGCATTTGTTATAACGCTGTCGAACATTTGAATAGCGTTTTTTACGCGCTGTTAAAACCCCGATTTCCTGTAGTGCACCCACCTCTCCATTGTAACATCCGCGAACGAAAATCTCGGTTTAGGGATTGCATTGGTCGATGCACTATGTGCATCGGTCGATACAAGGTTGATTTTTCTGCGGACGAGTTAAGTTAAACGATGCGTTTTGGGTTAGGAAAAACCCTTACTCATTAGGCGAGTTTAGCAGTTTTTGAGAGAAAAGAAGAGAGAAAAAGAGTTCTTGAGCGTTTTGGGAGATTCTTGGAGGTTTGTGGCGTTTCCTGAGGAGATCTGAGGCTTAGAACGTTGTAGGAGCTTGCTTGGAGTGTTTTCCTGCTTGTTTGAGGTTCAGAATCGTCTTGGCAAAGGTAAGTGCATGACCATGACTTATCTAAGTTGGAGATCTCTCTCATTTGCTTGTTATGTATTGCTAGGCTTGTTAGATTGGTATTTGGGACGTTAGGAAGCTTTCTTGTGACTTGGGATCGAGTTATGTGGTTGTAGGAACGAAGATCCGGCGAGAAGCTTCGGGGGAAAACGATGCTCGGCATTGCATCGGTCGATGCAGTTTGTGCATCGGTCGATGCAAATGCGAGGACGGCGCGTAAAATCTAGGGTTTTCGTGCTATGTCGAGCATGCGTTGGTTGATGAAAAGGGAGCATCGGTCGATGCGAGTTAACCTTGCATCGGTCAATGCAGATCTTGCGTCGGTCGACGCAACCCCCAACTGGTGTCGGTCGATGCATGATAAGGAGGATGTTCTAGTGGTTCACTTGGTTGTCTGGCTTTTGTTAGGTTGCTAGAGTTGAGTCCTAGAATGTTGTTTAGGATTGCTGGTTCTCTGGTTTATGTTGATTGGATCATTATTTTATGTTTGAAATTAATATTGTTTATTATTTTATTGGTTATTGGATTATTGGATATTTATTGGTATTGGAGCGGTTGCCAACAGTGGTACCGGCTCAGGCTCAGGTGGTGCCACCAGTGGTGGCGGAGGAGCGGCAGCCAGTAGCTGCAGATGCAGGAGCACATGGACGTTATTTGTCCATGCTCAAGGAGATGAAGGGCATCGAGACTGTGCAGTTTTCGGGTGGTACAGATGCTGGAGATGCGTGGAGGACGAGTGTGGGACGTAACTTCCAGACTCTGAGATGTCCTGACGAGTTTTGGGTGGACATAGGGGTCCACCACTTGATTAGTGATGCTCAGGTGTGGTGGAGATCAGTGGCTGCTAGGAGAGTGCAGAGGGATATGACTTGGGTTGACTTCATGGGGGTGTTCAACCGCAAGTACTTTTCGAGGGAGGCATTGGACCGGTTGGAGGTGCAGTTCGTTTAGTTATCTCAGGGGAACGGTCAGTGCGGGAGCTGGACTTGGAGTTCAGTCGACTTCTATCTTATGGGGGCGGGCTATGGAGTCTGAGGAGGCTCAGATCAGGAGGTTTTTGAGGGCCCTATTTGACGATTTGAGGGTTCACTGTAGAGGGCGGAGTTATGCTACGCGTGCAGAGCTGGTTGAGACTGCGGCAAAGATCGAGGAGGACATACGGGCACAGACAGTGGCGGTTAGTCCAGCAGTTCAGCCTAGTAAGGCTCAGCATCATGGAGGTTCTAGCAGGGGCGGCAAGCCTGCGGAGGGAACCAAGAGGAGGTGGGAGGTTATGCAGAGGCCGAGTGGTGCGAGTTGCTACGGGTGTGGGAGCAAGGATTACAAGGTTGCTAGGTGTCCCAAGAGGAGTGCTCAGACGGCAGCGGCTTGTGTATGATATCATTGCAGGGAGCCAGGGCACATCAGGCCCTTATGTCCCAAGTTGCAGCCGGTAGCAGTGACAGCGTTGCAGCAGGTGCAGCTGGGAGAGCAACAGGTGGCAGGGATTGAGCAGGCGTCACGGGTGTACACGACTGCAGAGACTGGTTGAACTAGTGCCTGGGCGATCATAGGTATAATTTCTGGTACTTAAGCTTTGTGAATTTTAGTAGGTTCAGATTTTATGTTTTTCCTGTGATAAAGTGTTAAGTTCTCAACACATGAGGTTTGTGTAGGGACCTTGTTGGTGGGCGGGTTTAAGTCCCACATTATGTTTGATTCTGGAGCTTCTCATAGCTTCATTACTCTGGAGTGTGCATAGAGTACGGATATCAGAGGAGATCCCGAGGAGTGTACATGAGTTGTCAGAGTTACAGGAGGCAAGTTCCTGAGAGTTATTGGACGAGCTAGAGGGGTTGATATTCATATCACAGGAGAGTCGTGGCCAGCGGATTTGCTTATCAGTCCAGTAGAGTTGTATGATGTTATTCTCGGGATGGATTGGTTGCATCGGCATATGGTGCATCTGGATTGCCATCGGGGTAGAGTGGAGTTTGAGCGTCCATTAGGGAAGTTGGTTTTCTAGGGGATTAGACCGACTTCGGGGAGTCTCGTGATCTCGGCCATTCAGGCTGGGAAGATGATCGAGAAGAGCCGTGAGGCTTATCTGGTTACTATATCTATGCCAGAGTCAATGGGAAGTCTACGGTTAGCGGTATTAAAGTTGTTGAGGAGTTTGAGGATGTGTTTCAGTCATTGCAGGGATTACCACCATCTAGGTCTGATCCTTTCACTATTGAACTGGAACCGGGGCCGACCCCGTTATCCAAGGCTCCTTACAGAATGGCTCAAGCAGAGATGGCAGAGCTAAAGAAGCAGCTAAAGGATTTGTTGAGCAAGGGATTCATCCGTCCTAGTGTATCACCGTGGAGAGTGCCGGTGTTATTTGTGAAGAAGAATGATGGGAGTTTTCAGTTGTTTATTGATTACCGGAGTTTGAACTGGGTCACTGTGAAGAACAAGAACCCTCTTCCCAGGATCGATGAGTTGTTGGATCAGTTGAGGGGTGCTACTTGGTTCTCCAAGGTAGATCTGGCGTCGGGTTATCATCATATACCGATAGATGAGGCAGATGTGAGGAAGACGGCTTTCAGGACGAGGTATGGGCATTATGAGTTTGTGGTGATGCCTTTTGGGTTGACTAACGCGCCAGTAGCGTTTATGAGATTGATGAACAACGTGTTTCAGGAGTTTCTGGACGTGTCTGTCATCATTTTCATCGATGATATCCTGGTATATTCTAAGAGTCCTGAGGAGCATGCAGTGCATTTGAGGGCAGTTCTGGAGAAGCTGCGGGAGCAGAAGTTGTTTGCCAAGTTAAGCAAGTGCTGTTTTTGACAGCGTGAGATGGGGTTTCTGGGTCACATTGTTTCTGCAGAGCGAGTTTCTGTAGATCCGGAGAAGATTCAGGCTATGAGAGATTGGCCTAGACCACAGAATGCCACAGAGATCAGGAGTTTCCTTGGCTTGGCAGGTTACTACAGGAGGTTTGTACAGGGTTTTACAAGTAGGACACGGNTGTTGAGCAAGGGATTCATCCGTCCTAGTGTATCACCGTGGAGAGTGCCGGTGTTATTTGTGAAGAAGAATGATGGGAGTTTTCAGTTGTTTATTGATTACCGGAGTTTGAACTGGGTCACTGTGAAGAACAAGAACCCTCTTCCCAGGATCGATGAGTTGTTGGATCAGTTGAGGGGTGCTACTTGGTTCTCCAAGGTAGATCTGGCGTCGGGTTATCATCATATACCGATAGATGAGGCAGATGTGAGGAAGACGGCTTTCAGGACGAGGTATGGGCATTATGAGTTTGTGGTGATGCCTTTTGGGTTGACTAACGCGCCAGTAGCGTTTATGAGATTGATGAACAACGTGTTTCAGGAGTTTCTGGACGTGTCTGTCATCATTTTCATCGATGATATCCTGGTATATTCTAAGAGTCCTGAGGAGCATGCAGTGCATTTGAGGGCAGTTCTGGAGAAGCTGCGGGAGCAGAAGTTGTTTGCCAAGTTAAGCAAGTGCTGTTTTTGACAGCGTGAGATGGGGTTTCTGGGTCACATTGTTTCTGCAGAGCGAGTTTCTGTAGATCCGGAGAAGATTCAGGCTATGAGAGATTGGCCTAGACCACAGAATGCCACAGAGATCAGGAGTTTCCTTGGCTTGGCAGGTTACTACAGGAGGTTTGTACAGGGTTTTACAAGTAGGACACGGCCTATGACTAAGTTAACAGGGAAGGATGTTCCTTTTGTTTGGTCACAGGAGTGTGAGGAGGGCTTTGAAAGCCTTAAGGAGATGTTGACTACTACGCCAGTGTTGGCTTTACCTGAGCAGGGATAACCCTATGTGGTTTACACTGATGCATCTAGATTTGGTTTGGGATGTGTGATGATGCATCATGGGAAGGTGATTGCCAACGCTTCGCGACAGTTACAGAAGCATGAGGGCAACTATCCTACTCATGATTTGGAGATGGCTGTTGTAGTTTTTTCCCTGAAGATTTGGAGATCTTATCTTTATGGTGCAAAAGTACAGGTGTTTACAGATCATAAGAGCCTGAAGTATATATTCACTCAGCCTGAGCTGAATTTGAGACGGAGGCGGTGGATGGAGCTTGTGACAGATTATGATTTGGAGATAGCTTATCACCGTGGTAAGGCTAACTTGGTAGCTTTGGCTCAGGAGCAGGAGATGGAGTCTCTGGTAGGAGAGATCAGTGCTTTGAGGTTGTGTGTTGTTTCTCGTGAACCGTTGGATTTGGAAGCGGTTGATAGAGCAGATCTTCTGTGTAGGGTGCGGTTGGCTCAGGAGAAGGATTTGGGACTGGTAAATGCCTCTAAGGATGTTGATTCAGAGTATCAGGTCTCAGATAATGGTACTATCTTGGTGCACAGTCGCGTTTGTGTGCCCAAAGATGAGGAGTTGAGACAGGATTNTCTGGAGAAGCTGCGGGAGCAGAAGTTGTTTGCCAAGTTAAGCAAGTGCTGTTTTTGACAGCGTGAGATGGGGTTTCTGGGTCACATTGTTTCTGCAGAGCGAGTTTCTGTAGATCCGGAGAAGATTCAGGCTATGAGAGATTGGCCTAGACCACAGAATGCCACAGAGATCAGGAGTTTCCTTGGCTTGGCAGGTTACTACAGGAGGTTTGTACAGGGTTTTACAAGTAGGACACGGCCTATGACTAAGTTAACAGGGAAGGATGTTCCTTTTGTTTGGTCACAGGAGTGTGAGGAGGGCTTTGAAAGCCTTAAGGAGATGTTGACTACTACGCCAGTGTTGGCTTTACCTGAGCAGGGATAACCCTATGTGGTTTACACTGATGCATCTAGATTTGGTTTGGGATGTGTGATGATGCATCATGGGAAGGTGATTGCCAACGCTTCGCGACAGTTACAGAAGCATGAGGGCAACTATCCTACTCATGATTTGGAGATGGCTGTTGTAGTTTTTTCCCTGAAGATTTGGAGATCTTATCTTTATGGTGCAAAAGTACAGGTGTTTACAGATCATAAGAGCCTGAAGTATATATTCACTCAGCCTGAGCTGAATTTGAGACGGAGGCGGTGGATGGAGCTTGTGACAGATTATGATTTGGAGATAGCTTATCACCGTGGTAAGGCTAACTTGGTAGCTTTGGCTCAGGAGCAGGAGATGGAGTCTCTGGTAGGAGAGATCAGTGCTTTGAGGTTGTGTGTTGTTTCTCGTGAACCGTTGGATTTGGAAGCGGTTGATAGAGCAGATCTTCTGTGTAGGGTGCGGTTGGCTCAGGAGAAGGATTTGGGACTGGTAAATGCCTCTAAGGATGTTGATTCAGAGTATCAGGTCTCAGATAATGGTACTATCTTGGTGCACAGTCGCGTTTGTGTGCCCAAAGATGAGGAGTTGAGACAGGATTTCCTAAGAGAGGCTCATGCGAGCAAGTTTTCTATTCATCCAGGAGCGACTAAGATGTACCGTGATCTCAAGAGCTACCATCACTGGGTCGGGATGAAGAAGGATGTAGCTAGTTGGGTCGCGAGGTGCGATGTGTGGAAGCTAGTGAAGGCTGAGCATCAGGTTCCAGGCGGGTTACTAAAGAGTCTACCCATTCCTGAGTGGAAGTGGGATATGATCACTATGGATTTTGTGGTAAGATTGCCAGTGTCTCGCACTTTTGATGCTATCTGGGTCATTGTGGACCGGTTGACTAAGTCAGCACATTTTCTGGCCATTAAGAAGACTGATGGAGCAGCGGTCCTGGCTAAGAAGTATGTGAAGGAGATAGTCAGATTGCATGGGGTGCCAGCGAGTATCGTGTCTGATAGGGATTCTAAGTTCACTTCGGTGTTCTAGAAGGTATTTCAGGCAGAGATGGGCACTAAGGTGCATATGAGTACAGCTTATCATCCCCAGATAGATGGACAATCAGAGCGGACGATCCAGACGCTGGAGGATTTGCTGAGGATGCGTGTGTTGGATTTGGGAGGCCATTGGGTGGCTATTGAGCAGATCACCTGAACATGGTAGAGTTTGGTTACAACAACAGCTATCAGGCGAGTATTAAGATGGCTCCTTATGAGGCTTTTTATGGGAGGCCATGTTGTACACCGTTATGCTGCACTCAGGTGGGGGAGAGGAGCATGTTGGTGCTAGTTTTGTTCAGGAGACCTCAAAGAAGATTCGGGTTCTCAAGCTGAACATGAAGGAGGCTCAGGATAGGCAGAGAAGTTATGCTGATAGGAGGAGGAGAGATCTTGAGTTTCAGGTAGGAGACAGAGTGTACCTCAAGAGGGCCATGTTGCGAGGTCCGAACAGGTCATTGACAGAGCTTAAGTTGAGTCCGAGGTTTATGGGTCCGTTCGGAGTGATTGAGCGGGTGGGACCGGTAGCATATAGGCTGGAGTTGCCTGAGGTTATGCCTGCGTTCCACAAGTTTTTCCATATTTCTATGTTGTGGAAGTGTCTCAATGAGGATGATGAGTTGTTGGCTAAGATTCCTGAAGATCTTCAGCCTAACATGACTTGAGGCGAGACCAGTGAGAGTTCTCGGGAGGAGGATCAAGGAACTTCGGAAGAAGAAGATTCCTTTTATGAGAGTCCTTTGGGACTGTGATGATGTTGAGGAGCAGACTTGGGAGCCTGAGGCGAGGATGAAGGCAAGGTTTAAGAAGTGGTATGAGAAGCAAGCCGCGACTTGAGCTTGTCTAGCCTGGTCCCATCTGTAATCCGTGGCTGGAGCGGGGATGGAGTATTCCAGCCCATCTCTCTTGTTTACTTGGTCGCTTAGGGGTGGTTGGTTGTGCGACTAAGTAACAAGATGAGGTGGTGTTCGGGGTACGAAATTCCCGTGAAGCGGGGTTTTGGAGGGAAAGTTTCCTGAAATAGAATTTTCTAAAAGTGGAAAGTTTCCAAAAGTGGAAAGTTTTATGTGAGTTAGAATTTGTCCATTTTTATTTGTTGTGAGCCTTGGAGGGGCTTGTGTGGCCTTAGTGGCAGACTTTTGTCATTGTGCCCGTGTGTGGCGGTCTTTTGAGACATTGTGTGGCCTTTGTAGCAGGCTGTATAGCCAGTTGTGTGGCCTTTGTGGTGGGCTGTTTAGCCAATTGTGTGGCCTTTGTAGCCAATTGTTTAGCCAACGCCTGTTTAGACGGTCCTTCGGGACAAGTGGTCTTTGTGACGGTCCTTCGGGACGAGTGGTCTTGGTGGCGGTCCTGTTTAGGACATTTGAGTGGCGTTGGTGGCGGTCCTGTTTAGGAAATTTGTTTGGCCTTGGTGGCAGTCCTATTGAGGACATTTGATTGACTTTTGTGTCGGTCCTGGTTAGGAAAGATTGTTTGGCCTTGGTGGCGGTCCTGTTTAGGATATTTGTTTGGCCCTTGTGGTATGTATATGATCCTTGTGCGGTCATGAGGTATTCCTGTGAGGGGATATGTGGTTGGTAGGACATTGTGATGTTTTACGCGAGCCACAGGAAGGAAACCTGGATAGGGATAGGACTCAGACGTATTCAAAATTGTTTGCTCGCGACTCTTGGGGGACTTTGGATCTCCTAGTACTGCCATATTCTGAGACTTTGTGGCTTGGGAGTATGGTTGGTATATCGACTTCAGATGACGATCCGGGGGTGCGCTGTATGGTGGCAACCCGAAAGATGAATATTGGACTTCCTTTTGTATATGGCATGCGAGCTTAGGCCCGATGAGGAGCCAACATTATGGCATGCATACTTAGGTTTGATGAGGAGCCAATAAAAACTTAAGGTTTAGACCTATGGGTAAAGGAAAGCCCAAAAGTCGCTATCGCCTAGAGGTGACCTTCCGTAGATCGGTCGGAGGAGTGTGGGCCGTGGAGACGTTTGCACGGGAGTCCTTGGCTGATGGTTGATCAAGATTCCAGGATGAATCTATGTTGGTGGGGGAGAATTATAACACCCGCAAACCAAAACTGTGCATTTTGGAGGAGGGTGTCGATCGACACCATGGTGGTGTCGGTCGACACCAATTCTGTCTGGTTCAACCAGATTGTTTTAATTGGTGATTTTGGACGGTTTGTTTTAAGGGAAACCACAGAACCGGACTATTAAGTGAAAAACGACCTAGGGTCGTGTTTCGTTGTTGTCTCGCCGCTGAAAACAAAGAGAAAAGAAGAGAAAAGTTTGTTCTTGAGTTTTTGTGAGATTTCAAGGCTTTCTAGGTGAGATCTTGAATTGGGAGTGGGGATCCAAGGCTAGGAACGTGTGGGAAGCTTGCTAGGAGTGTGAGATTCATCATTGTTGGTCAGAAACTTCCTGCAAAGTGGTGAGTGCATGACCATGGCTGATCTAAGCCTATGATTCCTTGTTCTTGCTTGTTTGTTGCTGTGTTTGTGTGTTTTTCTTGCTGGGATTGATTGCTACAGGTTCCTACGGATGTATATGGCTTGGATTTTGAGTATTGGACGATTTGGTGGAGTTTGGGAGCAAGATTCGACTCTCGGCTTTGTGAAAATCACGGTTGCAGAGGTAGTGTCGATCGACACCAAAGGGTGTTGGTCGACACCAGTGAAGCGGCATCGATCGACACTGTGGGGTAGTGTCGGTCGACACCAAGAGCCAGTGTCGGTCGACACTTGGCTGGTGTCGGTCGACACCTCCCTTCCAGCGAGACGATGTTTGTTTTCCTGGTTTGTATGCTTTGTTTGTTGATTGTTTGGAACATTGGAATTACAATTGCTTTTGTGTATAGCCCAGTAGATGGGAGGTTTGCCTCACTGAGTTTTTATAAAATTTTCATGCATCTCAATTTGTGTTTGTGGTGCAGGTAAAGGCAAAGTGTGATCGTTGAATCAACGCAATGAAGAGGAGGATGTTCTAGGGACTCGATTGGATGTTGTCTGGCATTGCTAGGTTGCTAGAGTTGGGTCATTAGAAACATTGTTAGGTTGTTGGTTCTGTGATTCCTGTTGGTTGAATTTTGGATATTGTTATGTTATAATTATTGGATTATTATTGGATATTTATTGGATATTGGTGTTGGTTATTTCCAATGTTGATTGTGATTGTGGTTAGGTGGCTACTGGGTATGGACCACTAATTGTAGTTTATTTATTATTACTATTTATTATTTATTATTCTATAAAAAAAAACGGGTCAGATCGTTTCAGAAGCAATGCATGGCCTTTTATACAAGAAAACTCGATATATCTAATAAACGGTTTTCGAATGTGAGGCGGGAATGGGTTGACGAACACAAATACAAATCAAGTTTATTTTTTCCATAATTGGAATAAAAGTTCAGAGAACATGAGATATTATATTACATTTGAGAGGAGGGGATGCAAGCAATGGTTAGCTTTTCCCTCCATCTTTTATTTGGAAGCAAAAGAAACATGAACATAACATATATACACACAAATGTCACACTTAATAATTATATAACAAGGTTATTTCAAACTTTTTTTTTGCAGTGGCAGTGTTTGTCCGGTCATTCAATAACCTTATCGCAAACTGGAGGTGAACCACTTTTTCTATAAAACACTTACGACATACATTCGTCTTCAATGAGTAAATCAATCATTCAAAAGAATTTATCATGCTTGAAACCAGTCATCCCCTAAATGAAAAGTCGTCCATAGTCATGATGAGCTCATAACCGGAGTAAACCGGTGTCAACTAGGGTAAAGTTAAAAAATAGATGTGGTTATGGTATTGCTTTGTTTTTTTTCCTATATTAGTGGGATTGTATCACCCACCTCTCCATGTACGTTTCTTAGTGGTAAATTTAGTAGTTAGTTTCTTTTCTTCAGAACCAAGGGAATATGAAGAAAATATTCTGAAGAAAATATTGCTAAAAACTTTTGTTTTTGTTTTGTTCTTATGAGCGATTCTCCTTGGCACTAAGCTTATATATATTCTCTCACTCTCTTTCTCTGATCTCTAGGAACCGGTTTTAGAATGTTAGGCGGGAATGGATTGACGAACACAAATACAAAACGGTTATATTATATATGATGATTAAAATAAAAGTGCACAGAAGATAAGATTACATTTGAGAGGGGGGCAAGCAATGGTAAGCTTTGCCCTTAATGTTTTTTATTTGGAAGCAAAAGAAACTTGAACATAAACACACGCAAATGGCATGTCCTCACACCGAAAGGGAACAAAAGTCACACTTGGAAATTACATGATGAGGTTATTTTTAAGCCTTTTTGTAGCAGTGGCAGTGACTGTCAGTTCCCTCAACAACCGCCCAGCAGACTGGAGGACTACCGTATGTGGCTACGCAACACGTACAACATTGAGCATTTGTTGTACCGTGGGCCGACGGGCACTCGCCAAGGAACACACGTGAAGCGGCCGTAAGACATCCACCAGCACCACAGGTTTGAGCCTCAGTATTAAGGATTCCTAGATGTTGACATATTAATTCGTCAGCAGAAGATACTTAAGAGGCAACTGCAAAGTACAATATATAGATGAGATCAACTTTGTAAAACTAATATTATACCAGTTGAAGCCATCAGGAGAACAACCAAGAGAACAGTAAAGCTGACGGAGTTGATGAGGTTCTTTGCCATTTCTTTTCTTCTTTGCTTTGCCTTCGCTGAAACTTGTTCTTTTAGTTTTTCTTTTGGATTAACTTCAAACTTCGATGGTTTAAATTCGTAGGTGTGGTCATCTATTTTTAGTCAAAATTTTGCAACTTTTTTATATTTTTTAATCACTTCTCTCTTCTTTCTGATTTTCCCAAGTTCATAATGTCGCCACAATTATGCACGCCCGTCTTTGTTATCCTCTTTTTTTAATCATGCACTTGTCTTTAAAAAATCAACTTAAAAGAAGGTCATCTCTGTATAAATTGTTTTTTATGTACATTTTTATTTAGTTTGAAATAAATATTGTTTAAAATTGATATCGTTGTGAGTAAGCAGGAATCTTGGCAATTCTTTAATCCAACAATGATAACGATTTTCCCTCATCAGTTCATTAAATAATTTTAGGGTTTCAGCTACAAGACAACATTTATGGCGACACTTATGAGATTATAATTTTAATAAATTTTAGTGGTATGTTTCAAAAATAAAATTAGACATGGAATTTACGAAAAGAAACTTATCTTCGTGGTATTTATCTTCTTTTAAATCTAACATTATAACGTTGTAAATACAATAATTAATTCTAAAAGGTCAAATTCTAAATTATTTTGTATATACATCAAAGGATAAAATTACTATAAAATTTGGAATATGTCTATATTATTTAGCAAAAACAAAACATATCTACAAATTAATTTATTATGCATTATACGAATTAAGCGTAAGTGCTAACTAATATAAAAGAGTTAAATAATATATTACCAAGTCCTATATCTATTCACATTTAATTCTAAAATAATAATTAGTATTTAACTTTAATTTCTCACAATAAATATATTTTTTTATTCACTATAACTTATATTTTTTTAATATTTATTTATGATTTTACAGTATTAATAATGTTCAAAGTATACCTTTTTAAATATATTTACATGTATTTTGGTAATTTTGGGTGAGTAAAATACTCTTTTACTCGTTTAGGTGTTATCGAAGTAGATTGTTCTGAGCATTTTTTCATTAGTTTTGAATTTTTCTTAAATTTTAAAAACCAAAACCTTTTAATGCAGTGTGTCGATGCGAAACCTAGATCCACTGGGTAGTTCGAGAAGAACTACAAAAAAGTTGCTTCTTGTTATAAAAACTCTCAAGAGATTTAGTACAAGGTAAGAACAAAATGCTCTTTAAGTAATTCTTATTTAAAACTATGTTTGAAAGAAGCAATGTATGGCCTTTTATATATGATAACTCGATATATCTAATAAACAGTTTTCGAATGTGAGGCGAGAATGGGTTGACGAACACAAATACAAAGCGAGTTTATTTTTTCCATGATTAGAATAAAAGTTCAGAGAACATGAGATATTATATTACATTTGAGAGGGGGGGAGGGGGGGGGGAGGCAACCAATGATTAGCTTTGCCCTCCATCTTTTATTTGGAAGCAAAAGAAACATGAAAAGAACATATATATACACAAATGTCATACTTGGTACTTATATATCAAGGTTATTCAAGCATTTTTTTTGCAGTGGCAGTATTTGTCCGATCATTCACTAACCATGTCCCAAATTGGACGAGAACCGTTTTTTCTATAAAACACTTACAACATCATACCCGTTAATTAAAAAATTATAAATATTTCACAAATACATTCGTTTTCAACCAGTAAATCAATCGTTTAAATTTTTTATCATGCTTGAAACCATTCATTCCCTAAATGAAAAGTCGTCCACAATCATGATGAGATCATAACCAAAGTAAACCGGTTTGCTATGTTCGAGAGATTTTGAAAACTTGTTACCGTCCCTACAAATCAGCATATGATCTTTCCCTGTGTTTTGTCCTCACTCGAATAGTTCGACAATCACTTCCCAGAAGATCACCCATTCTGAAATTATTCTAGCATAAGCATGCTTAACTGTAGAGTTTTCTCATGACTTTTGACCAAAAAGATAAGTACACTTTGCTGACATAGGTGGCCAAACTAATTTTTCTAAACCTCTCCGCAAACCGAAGTGTCACAATTCACCCCTACTGACAGATTGCAATGTCCTAGTTGCGCACCAAGACCGTCACCCCCGACGGTGTGAGTCCACTCGACTCCACACTTGTCTGGGTTTGGCTCTGATACCACTTGTTATCCACAAAGCACATAATCGCTATTGACCTTGCGTTTCTCGCTCAGGAACCGGAACCGGAACAGGAAGTGGAAACACATGAAATTGCTCAGAATCACGATTATAAAACTGAGGCATTTGGAAATGTGATTAAAGCGACGATCCCGAGTTAGAAGCGCTAGTATTGTAGATCAGAAGTGATATGATCATGAGACCATCCAAGAAGATACTTGAGTCTTGTTCAGCACGAACGAAGTCAAAAATCAACTCTTCTAGCCAAACTTCTATTTGGGATACATTTTTACCTCATCTATAGCATATCTTGAGGTGGAATTAGTCCAATAAGAGTTCAGATGAAGGAGTTATTCATTTTACAAATCAGGTGAACTCATGGCTATGCGACTTGGACCTACGAGCATTCAAAGGAGGATTCCGACCAATACAGAAAGATTCAAGCTATGAACCAAACTTTTATAGAAATTTGATTCATCCTGGAGTCACTGAAAATTGGAATCACATTAAGATCAGTTCATATGTGAGAGATATGGATATTTCAAGTCAGTGGATCTGTCCTACTCCCAGTTTCGCGTCTGAGCCAAAGATAATTTTACACAGACCAACTCAGCAAAAATTTCGACAAGAAATCAGATGGAGGATTCCAATGGATCTCTTGTGTTTCCAAAAAGTCCAAGAACACAAGATTTGGCCAACAAACCACAAAATTACGCCTCAATTGCCAAAGGAGGTGAATCTAGTTCTACACTTGAAGAGTTTTAGGTCCAATTGGTTTAGTAGCTTCCAGAACTATGTATGGCAACCAGGAGTTGTTTCTACTAAACTCAAGGTGAAGAAAATATACAGCCCATGTTGTTTCTCATCAGCAAATTGGATCAAAGAGTCAAAGAGATAAAACATCAAGAAAGTGCTTAATGGGCTAATTCAAGAGCTTATGGCCAAAGAGAGCATGAGAAATAATATTAGGGATAATATCTATCAAGTCCAGCCCACTTTGAGCCTAATTCAAGTCCAAAAAACCCCAAAATAATCACTTTATTTTGTGGTCAAAAAGAATTGACGAAAATAGAGTTCAACTCACCTTGGCAAGGAAACAATGGGAAGGGAAACATCATGTACCAAGAGTTGGGTCTTCTTTCAACCATCTATCTTTACTGTCTTTTAGTTTCAAGAATAGTTAATACTTGGCTTTGTTACCAAGTTTCTTTTCCTATATAAACTCATGTAAGAGTAATGAAATAATCAATTCATTCCTTTTCATTTTATAAGTCTATCTCTTTGTTCTTTGTCTTGAACATTTCCTTGTTTCTTGGTGTGTAATATCCAACCAACAGCCTCCTCTTACTGGACTAGTGAGTCATATCTAGCAGCGACTAGAGTTGGAAATATCATCAGCCTTCCGCAACTGCTGTGCGATCCCTCAATCCATTAAATCTCCCTCGTTGCACCTTGCACCTTGGCGAGTAGGACTGGGCATTCGGGTAACCCGTTCGAATTTGGGTATTACCCATTTGGGTTGGGGTAAACGGGTTTAGAAAAATAGAACCTATTGGGTATTTTTAGATATATGGGTTTGGTTCGGTTTGGGTACTATCGGGTTCGGATCGGTTCGGTTTACAAATTTTAAAATCCAATTAACACCCAAACTACCGGGTACCCGAAAAAAAGTCTTTAAAATTAATTAAATTTAAATAAATTTAGTTAAATTTTGACTTATATGATAAATTTTTCTAGATATTTTGATTATTTTTGATATTTAGGTATAAAACTAAATGAAATATTGAAAAATATAATTATAATTTTAGGTAATTGCATTATATTGATACTAAATATTATAAAAATGTTTATATGTTCGGGTTTGATGAGTACCCAAATGGATACCGGGTATTATCCGACCCTAACCCGAACCCACGGGTATTGAAAAATAGAACCCAATAGGGTTTTATTGGCAAACCCGTACCCAACCCGAACCCGGTTTTTCGGTTCGGGTTCCGGATTGGGTATTTGGGTACGGTTTTTATGCCCTGGCCTATTGGCGAGTTTCTATCATTTCTAATCCGGCTGAGTGATCCTCGAATTTGGGCATATCAAGAAACGTTGATGGCCATATCACATTATTAAAAACTCTACCTTTTGATTTCACCTTATGTTGAATCTTCCATAAATTTGAAAAAACTAAGTGTAAAATGAGTTAAAACCATAACTAACTAAGCAAAATACAGCACACAAATTTCACATTTGGTACTTATTTAACAAGGTTATTTCAAGCATTTTTCTTGCAGTGGCAATGTTTGTCCGATCATTTAATAACCCTGTCGCAATCTGGAGGAGAACCGTTTATTTCTGTAAAACACTTACGACATCATACCCGTTAATTAAAAAATTATAAGTATTTAACAAACACATTCGTTTTCAACCAGTAAATCAATAATTTAATATTTTTTTATCATGCTTGAAACCAGTTATCCCCTAAATAAAAAGTCGTCCACAGTCATGATGAGCTCATAACCGAAGTAAACCGGTTTGCTATGTTCGGGAGATATTGAAGACTTGTTACCATCCCTACAAATCAGCATATGATTTTTCCCTGTGTTTTGTCCTCACTCGCACAGTTCCGACAGTCACTTCCTAGAAGATCATCCATTCTGAAACTATTCCAGCATAAGCACGCTTAACTATAGAGTTTTCTCAGGATCTTTGACCGAAAAGATAGGTATACTTTGCTAACATAGATGGTCAAATCAATTCTTCTAAACCTCTCTGCAAACCGAGGTGTCACAATTCACCCCCACTAACAGATCGCAACGTCCTTGCTGCACACCAAGACCGTCACCCCCGACGGTGTGAGCCCACTCGTCTGGGTTTCTCTCTGATACCACTTGTTACCCACGAAGCATGGAATCGCTGTTGACCTTGCATTTCTCGCACCGGAACCGGAACAGGATGCGGAAACGCATGAAATCGCTCGAAATCACGATTCTAAAATTGAGGCATTTGGAAATGTGATGAAAGCGACGATCCCGAGTTAGAAGCGCTAGTATTGTAGATAAGAAGCGTCGATGATCATATCATGTTATTAAAAACTCGACTTTTTGATTTCACCTTATGTTGAATCTTCCATAAATTTGAAAAACCTAAGTGTAAAATAAGTTGAAACCATAAGTAACTAAACAAAATACAGTAACGATGGCAACTAGGGTTTTTAAAAAATTGTAGGTTTTAGGATGAAGATGATGGTAGAATTATCATTCTATTCATTAATTAAAAAAAAAAATGTCAAAATAGCATTTTAGAGCTCGAACCCTTCACCACACTTTATATCATGGCAACTTGCCAACAGACCTAGACAATTCTCAAAATATTAGTGCAACTAAAAATTTATATATCCTTTGCATGTAATTATTTAATTAATATTTGAATATTTTCTAAAATATTCCTAAGTAATATTTTTTTGTAATTAAGCACTAGCTCTGTAACATCATCTAATAATGTAAACAATTAGATATTTTATTATATATATATACATATTATATTATATTATAATATTACACACACATACAATGTGTACTCGCTTCTTAATTTTATTTTAAAAATCCCTTCTCCGCTTCCATTTTTGTATACCCGTTCCCGATTCCATGCAGCTTAGCTTGTAACGTCACCTTCTTTAGTGGAATCCATATCCATTTCCGGTCTATGAGCCCACTTCGCTTAATGGGCTCCATTTCCTCTAAATAGGTCATGAACCTATCCATATCTAACGGTCGATTTGCTACGTCTGGAAGACTTTAAAAACTTGTTTACCGTCCCTACAAATCACCAAATGATCTTTCCATGTGTTTTGTCCTCACTCGCACTGTTTGGACAATCACTTCTCGAAATGTCACTCATCTTGAGACTAGTCCAGCATAAGCATGCTAAACTGTGGAGTTCTCTCAGGACCTTTGACCGAAAAGATAAGTGCACTTTGGTAACATTGGTGGTCAAATCAATTATTTTAAATCTCTCCGCAAACCAGGGTGTCACAATTCAGCCCTACTTACAGATAAAAACATTTTCGTTGCGCACCAAGACTGTCACCTCCAAAGGTTTGAGCCCGCTCTACTCCACACTTTTCCGGGTTTGGCTTTGATACCACTTATAACGTCGCAATCGTCACCTCTCAATGGTCTCATGTCCACTCTCAGTCCTTGGGCCAACCTTCCTTAATGGGCCTCACAGCCTCTCACTAGGTCTGTGAGCCTATCCATATCCGAAGGTGGGTTTGTTACGTCCAGGAGGCTTTAAAGAGTTGTTATCGTCCCAACAAATTGCCACATGATCTTTTCCTGTGTATTTTTCTCACTCGCACAGTTCTGACAATCACTTTCCGGAAAGTCACCCACACTAAAACTACTCTAGCTCAACCACGCTTAAATTTAGAGTTCTCTTAGGACCATTGAGCGAAAAGATAATTGCACTTTGGTGACATAGGTGGCCAAATCAATTCGTTCAAACCTCTCCACAAGTCTCTGAAACCAGGGTGTCGCAGGATCACAATGCTTTCCTGATGAAATCCTAGCTCACTGGTAATTCTCTTTAACCATAGAGCTTCGTTTACTGCTTCTGCTAATGCCATCTATTTTGCCTCTGTTGATGACATGGCAACAATTTGTTGCAGGCCAGAACGCCAACTCACAGTGTTCCCTCCAATCTGAAACGCGATCTTCTTTGATCTAGGTCAGTTGCATAGTCACTATCACAATAGCAAACGATTTCAAATTTTTCTGACTTTCTAAATGTACGACAGCAATTTGAACTACCTTTGAAGTACCTGAGCATCTAGATAATAGATTCCCAATGTTTTATGTTAGGAGAGCTCATTTTCTGACTCACCAGTCCTACAGCATGAACGATATCTGGTCTGGAGCTTACCATCTCCTACATGATGCTTTCGACTGCGCTTGAGTATGGTATGTTCCTCATTTCTGAGTCAGTTTTTGCCTTCTCTTCTTGTCTTGTACTAGAAAGTTTGAACTACCATCCCATTGGTGTCTGAACGAATCTTTAATCGTCAACCCCAAAGTTCCTTAGGATTTTATCAATGTAGTCTTTTTGAGATAGAATTAGAGTTCCTTTCTCTCTATCTCTGATAATATCCATTTTTAGGATCCTCTTGGCTGGCCCTAGATCCTTCATTTCAAATTCCTTGCTAAGTATCCCCTTTATCTTACTGATCTCATGCGAATCTTTAGCTGCTATTAGCATGTCGTCAACATATAGAAGTAGATAAACTTTCTTTCGTTCACCATATTCTCTGAAATACATACAAGTATCAAACTGACTTCTTGAAAACTTTTACGACTTCATTAACTTGTCAAATCTTAAATTCCACTGTCTCGGAGATTGTTTAAGACCGTATACAGATTTCTGAAGTAAGCAAACCTGATTTCCCTTAGCGTATCCCTCTAGTTGCTCCATAAATATTCTTTCTTCCAAGTTTCCATTGAGAAAGGTGGTTTTCACATCCAATTGTTCCAGATCAAAATCTTGATCCTCTAGCATTGACAGCATCACTCGTATTGTAGTGTGTTTCACAACTGGTGCGAACACTCCATTGTGGTCAATACCTTCCACTTGAGCATCGCCTTTAGCTACTAGCCTTGCTTTAGAACTTGGATCTTCTTCTTCTGATAACCCTTGTTTAAGTTTGAATACCCACTTACACCCTATAACTTTCTGTCCTTCTGGTCTCTCAATCAATCTCCAAGTCTGATTCTTGTCATGTGAGGCCATTTATTTATCTGTTGCTCCTCTCCATTTTAGTTTATTTCTGCCTTCCATTGCTTCCTGAAAGTTCACCTTGGATGTTCAACGTCAAAGAGCTCAGCTATTTTTATGCATAGGCTGCTACATCTCCAACATCAAATCTACTTGGAGGTTTGATAATTCTCCTTTCCCTATCTTGTGCTAAGAGATAAATGTCAAGACCTGTTGGTGAGTTTTCTTTCCTCAAAGCCAGGCTCTAAATTTCCTTCAACTCTTGCTGAGGTAGCTCCATCTCCAGTTGAAGACTCTCCTTATTCAACAATTTTGTGATTATCATCTAGAAGCATAACATCGACTCTTTCTTCTGTTGCTTTTCCAATGTCCTTGTAGAGAGTCTCTTCCCAAAATGTTACATCATGACTGATGACACATTTCCTCTCTTCACAACTCCAAATTATGTATTCTTTCACCCCTTCTAGATACCAAAAACCTCCTTTCTTTGCTCTCGGTTTTAGCTTCCCATGAACAGTATGATGATACACAAGACATCCAAACTTCTTCTATGACCATACTCTGGTCTTGACCTTGTCCAAAATTCTTCTGGAACTTCAAAATTTAGAGGCGTCGATGGTGACATGTTTATCATGTATACCACTGTGGATGTTGTTTCAGCCCAAAAATTTCTCCGAGTCCTGTTTCACTCAAGAAACTTCTTACTTTCTCCAAAATGGTTCTATTAAGCCTTTCAGCCACTCCATTTTGTTGTGGAGTATAGGGACATGTCTTGTGTCTTATTATATCATGAGACTTGCAATGATCTTCAAAGACTTTGTTGCAATACTCAAGACCATTATATGTCCTTGATGTCGTTAGCTTCTTACCACTTTGATTTTCCACTACCGTTTTTGTGAGACCCCGGTTTCAGCGACTTGTGGAGAGGTTTAAAATAATTAATTTGGCCTCCTATGTCACCAAAGTGCACTTGTCTTTTCGGTCAAGGGTCCTGAGAGAACTCCACAGTTAAGCGTGCTTATGCTGGAGTGTCTCAGGATGGGTGACCTTCCGGGAAGTGACTGTCGGAACTGTGCGAGTGAGGACAAAATGAAACGACCCGACCCGTTTTTTTTTAATCAATTGGTGACAGCTTGTCCTGTGGGAAGGTTGTTAAAGGGTGGGGACTAGGGTTCTAGGAACGCCTGGCGCACCAATAACCTACTGGTGGATTTGGATGTGAGTTCCTTTCCATGGTGAGGGGTTAGGATCGATACCCTGCTGGGCCAGCTTGGAGCTTATGGGGGCAAGCTAGCGGTGGGGCTAGTGGGTCAACGGGACGGGTTGTCACACAAAACACAGGGAAAGATCATGTGGTGATTTGTAGGGTCGGTAACAAGTCATTAAAGCCTCCCGGACGTAGCAAACTGTCCGTCGGATCTTGATGGGCTCACGGGCTTAGTGAGACGATGTGAGGTCCATTGCGGAAGATGGGCCCGTGGACTCGGATTGGTGGCGGTCGGGGCGTTATAGTTTTCCATTCCACAAACTTGTTGAAGGCTTCATCTTTTGTCTTCAGAAAATAGACCCATACTTTCTTGGAGAAATCATCTACGAATGAGATGTAATATTGGCATTTTGGAGATCCCCATAGATCAGAATGAACGTATTCCAAACAGTCTTTGGAAGTATTCTTCCTAGTCTTGAATGATGACTTGTGATACTTTCCAAGAACACAATGTTCACAGTAGACCTTTTGCACTCATATGCCCCATTCTACTATGCCACAACTGTAACACCCTGACTGTCTACTCACTTAGTGGGCTCCATGTCTACTCCCAGTCCATAGGCCCATCTTTCTTAATGGGCCTCTTGTCCTTCCACTAGGCCCTTGAGCCCATTTATATCTGACGGTCGGTTTGCTACGTCCGAGAGGCTTTAAAGACTTGTTTCGTCCCTACAAATCACCACATGATTTTTTCCTGTGTTTTGTCCTCACTCGCACAATTCGGACAGTCACTTTCGTGAAGGTCACCCATCCTGAAACTACTCCAGCATAAGCACGCTTTAACTGTGGAGTTCTCTTAGGATTTTTGACCGAAAAGATAAGTGCACTTTGGTAACATAGGTGGCCAAATCAATTCTTTTAAACCTCTCCGAAAACCGGGATTTCACAATTCACCCCCACTAATAGATCGAAATATCTTTGTTGTGTACCAAGACCATCACTCCTGATGGTGTGAGCCCGCTCGACTCTACACTCGTATGGGTTCGGCTCTGATACCACTTGTAACGCCCTGATCGGTTACTCACTTAGTGGGCCCCATGTCCACTTCCAGTCCATGGGTCCACCTTCCTTAATGGGCCTCACGTCCTCTCACTAGATCTGTGAGCCTATCTTTATCCGACGATCGGTTTACTACATCTGGGAGGCTTTAAAGACTTGTTATAATCCCTACAAATCACCATATGATATTTTCCTGTATTATTTCCTTACTCATCCAGTTCCGACAGTCACTTACCGGAAGGTCACCCATCGTGAAACTTTTCCAGCATAAGCACGCTTAATTGTGAAGTTCTCTTAGGACCTTGGACCGAAAAGATAATTGCACTTTGGTGACATAGGTGGCCAAATAAATTCTTTTAAATCTCTCCGCAAACCGGGATATCACAACAGCATTGTCGTATCTCCTTCTTTTAATGCTGAAATTGCATGTTGATATGCTCAAATTTACCCTATAGCTACTCTCTCAAATTAAGAGATCATTATACTACTTAGGGATCAAATTCCACAAGGAATCTCGTTTACACAATAGATTACTAAGTATCAAATTAAGCTAAACCAAATAAATTGTAATAAAATAAAATGCAAGAAACAATTAAAACAATTGTGAATTCAATATGAGAGAAGATAGGACCACGAAAATTCTTAGGAAATTCAGAATTTCAGATAAAATAATTGTCATGATTTATTAAGAACCATTCTAGAACTCAAATCACAAAGTTAAAATTAACCAGCTCTCGCTGCGAAGATTATCTAAGTCTAAAAACTAGAATTCCAAATCTCTTTGCAAATCTTAAAGATTAAACAAGCATTAAATTCAGGTTTGATAACTTAACAAAATCCCTAAACCAAATCTCTTTGTGAATAGGTATTTTGCTCATCTAAGATTATTTCAGGAAATCAATAACACTCTCGTGTTTACCAATGAACCTAAGATCAGATTCTAGGTTGCTCTCGCTACTCTAGAATAAACAACAACTAATTTAGATGAACAAATCTATAGATATTATTGTAACAATCCGATAACCTAACAATTCATGAATTCCTTTGAAAATCCTAAACTAAGAGATCTACTCAGACATGGTGAATAAAACAAACATCATGAATAAAATATATATCATTAAGAAATTAATAAAAGGAGTAAAGGAGTTATGCATCTTCTCCAAAGGAGTATTGATTCTTCTCCCCAAAAGCTCACTAAAAATATCTCTCACAAAAATTGGAGGAAAAATAAAGCACAGATCTAAACAATGACCTAAAAATCCTATATATAGTGTAAAACACGAATTGAGTCTTAATTGCAAATAAAGAGAACTTTTGTGCCGAATTTGAAAATCTTATGAACTTCAAAAAGATTGAAAATTCAGTTGCCGTCAAAATGATGTGTCGCTCGACACAGAGGCTTCATCGAACGATGCTCCACACCAATTTTGCTCTTCGAGTTTGTTTTCTCACCGTTGTTTCTCCTGATGCTTCAAAATGCTCCAAAATCTACAAATAAGTCCAAGACGTTTCTAAAACTGCAAAGACTCAAAAAGATCCTAAACACACCAAAAAGACTCAATAAATATTACTTATATCATGGCTAAAAACACCTAAAAACCATTCTATATCACATGCTCCACCACTGGTTTTCCATCTAGGATGTACAAGATTTCTTTATAATCACTAGCCAAGGCTTCTTCCCTATAGCTTGCATATAATGTGTCATTACCCATAAGAATTTTCCTTCATCGATTTCTTCAGGATCAAACATTAGATCCTTTCTATAGGTTCGATGATAAGAACACCCTGAATCCAAAAGCCAGCCATCTCTTGTCTTTTCAAACGTAGTTAACATCATAGGCTCATAATCTATGCCTTCCCCAACACTAGCTTCACCGTTACTAGCTTGATCTCTCTTGGGACAGTCATTCTTAAAATGTCCCTCTGCTCCACAAATCCAGCATGTCTTCTTTTTCCTAGCCTTTTCTTTTTCTTTGGTTGCTTGTTTAGCTTTCTGATTAGGCTTCTTATTAGTCTTTGGCTTGTACTGAACATAGATCTCTTCACCGTTAGACTTGGTCATGTAGTTTCCACTTTGCTTCAACTATGTTTCTAAAGAATAAGTTGATTGTGTTATCTCCTTTTGAGTGATGGTTTCCTTTCCCCCTCTATACTTGAGGGTGTATACCAAATGAGCAAAATCCAATGGTAGACTGTTTAGAAGAATAATCACCTGATCTCCATCTCTTAGCTCCATGCCTAAACTTCCCAAATCTCAAACTATTTTGTTGAACACATCCAGATTTTTGTCGAGATTCTTATCCTCCTCCATCTTGAAACTGTAGAATCTTTGCTTGAGGTAGAATTTGCTCAGTAGAGACTTATCCTGATAATGAGATTCCAAGGCTTCCCACATACAATGAGCAGTGGTGTATTTCATGATCTTTCTCAACACCGGATCAGTTACACTCATGCCAAACAGATTTCTAACTTAGCTAGCCACTTAGGATTTGATTCACTTTCTGACCAAGTATTTCTAGTTGGCCTAACACTATGTGCTTCCAAATAGAGAAAACACCTTCTCCATCAAACTTGTCTACTTTGAACTTTCCCTTAGTAGGTTTCATCTACTCTTTTTACCAGACTTCTTCAGATTCTAGAAATACAAATATTAAGAATAAACCACTAAGAACACCAAACCCAAACCCAGAAAACCACGATATGCAACTAGATCCAAAACCAGATAATCTTCACTTAGAACTCCACACTAATACCTGAGATTCAGAAGGAAACATCTAGACTCAGAAACCAGATAAGATCCCTTACCTGCTGAGAATAGATCCTCTGTTGTAGGAACTCCAAAAGAAAATCTCAAGCTGAAAAGCAACAACTTTATGACCTCCAACCTTTCTCTAATACCATTTGTTTACTTGATGTTTGTTTGGGTTTCTAGAAAGAAGAACGAACAAAAAAGGAAACGAGACACGGAGGTTTACATGTTCCCAAGGTCAATGTGACCAAGGTACGTCTTGGAGAGCTAAAACCAGCTCTCAAGGTTTATATCACGCGTCTAAACCGAGTACAAGAAACCAGAAACAAAAACACCTCTAGAGAGATTACAACCATAATGAAAGGAAGAAGATAAACTCTAAAACCTCTATCATTCTCTCTAGTTCTTCCGGCTTGCCACTCACGCTCCTTACACTTGTCTTCACTCTATGATCTCCGTTTATAATCGTTGAATGCTTCTTTTTACAGCTCACATTCAACCTTGGAGCAACAAACTCTAGAGCCAGGTCCAAAGCATAGTGACACATCCGTAAGACGACACAAAAGAGTATTCCCAAACTTGTAACTGGGTCTTAATGAAACAAAATAGCTTACTTGGCCTTACCACCTTAAAGGCCCAACTGTTTCATACCTCGCCCAACATGTCCGACTAAATCGACACTCAGAGATACATTTTCTTGATAGAGAAAACACACAAAGCGTACAGAACATCTTCTTATGTCATATCTCACTCTTTGGTGTCCTTGCCTCAACTAATTGCCCCGTCCTTAGTCTTTGCATCCATCACATTCTGGACCGTTAGTTTGAGAAAGAACAATTAACAAAGAAGAAAGAACAATTATTATTATTATTATTATATATATATATATGTGTAAAATATTACAAAAAAATTATTATATATTAAATATTTAATTTAATAGACATCGAAGACCTTCTCTCTTTGTTAATTATTTAATATATATATATACACATGTAGAGTTGACCTGGAAATAAAATCTATATATAGTAGTTGTAGTGATCCTCACTAAGGGCAAAAATCGCAAAATAAAAGTTCGAGAAAATGGCTTGAAAAAGACCTAAGAAAGAAAAAGAGGCAAAATAAAGAAGAATGACCAAAGGAAGTCCGAGGAAAAATTCGTGAGTCGGAAGATGGCCGAGCCAAGATTGAAGTAACCAGATGTGCGATCGAGACCCTAAGACCAATCGGGAGTTTGAAGAGTCGGTCGAGTACCGAGAAAATTGTCCGAGAGTACCGAGAAAATTGTCTAAGACGTATCGTCGAAGCATCCGAGACATGCTGCCGAGGAGACCGATAGCATCCGAGAGACCGAGAAAAGCTGACCAAGAAATGTCGAGAAGACCAAGAGGCGTGACCAAACGAGACGAGAAACGCCGGGAACCGTCGAGAAACGTCATACGAGAGACGGGTTTTGTCGAGAGAAACAAAGATCGATTTCTCTCATAAAAATGAACCAATCAGATTGCATGCATTTCCATGCCTAATAAAATGGAGTTAGTGGGCTTAATGGCGATTAATAATTGGAGAATGCTAAACACGCTCCACATGCAAGCAAGGAGCTTGCCATTTGTCAAGACGCACTAAGGGAGAAGAGGAGGAGTTCGAGCTTATAAATAGAGGGTGTGAGACTTCATTGTTCTATTTTCTCTCATTTCTCTCATTTNCTCCATCAAACTTGTCTACTTTGAACTTTCCCTTAGTAGGTTTCATCTACTCTTTTTACCAGACTTCTTCAGATTCTAGAAATACAAATATTAAGAATAAACCACTAAGAACACCAAACCCAAACCCAGAAAACCACGATATGCAACTAGATCCAAAACCAGATAATCTTCACTTAGAACTCCACACTAATACCTGAGATTCAGAAGGAAACATCTAGACTCAGAAACCAGATAAGATCCCTTACCTGCTGAGAATAGATCCTCTGTTGTAGGAACTCCAAAAGAAAATCTCAAGCTGAAAAGCAACAACTTTATGACCTCCAACCTTTCTCTAATACCATTTGTTTACTTGATGTTTGTTTGGGTTTCTAGAAAGAAGAACGAACAAAAAAGGAAACGAGACACGGAGGTTTACATGTTCCCAAGGTCAATGTGACCAAGGTACGTCTTGGAGAGCTAAAACCAGCTCTCAAGGTTTATATCACGCGTCTAAACCGAGTACAAGAAACCAGAAACAAAAACACCTCTAGAGAGATTACAACCATAATGAAAGGAAGAAGATAAACTCTAAAACCTCTATCATTCTCTCTAGTTCTTCCGGCTTGCCACTCACGCTCCTTACACTTGTCTTCACTCTATGATCTCCGTTTATAATCGTTGAATGCTTCTTTTTACAGCTCACATTCAACCTTGGAGCAACAAACTCTAGAGCCAGGTCCAAAGCATAGTGACACATCCGTAAGACGACACAAAAGAGTATTCCCAAACTTGTAACTGGGTCTTAATGAAACAAAATAGCTTACTTGGCCTTACCACCTTAAAGGCCCAACTGTTTCATACCTCGCCCAACATGTCCGACTAAATCGACACTCAGAGATACATTTTCTTGATAGAGAAAACACACAAAGCGTACAGAACATCTTCTTATGTCATATCTCACTCTTTGGTGTCCTTGCCTCAACTAATTGCCCCGTCCTTAGTCTTTGCATCCATCACATTCTGGACCGTTAGTTTGAGAAAGAACAATTAACAAAGAAGAAAGAACAATTATTATTATTATTATTATATATATATATATGTGTAAAATATTACAAAAAAATTATTATATATTAAATATTTAATTTAATAGACATCGAAGACCTTCTCTCTTTGTTAATTATTTAATATATATATATACACATGTAGAGTTGACCTGGAAATAAAATCTATATATAGTAGTTGTAGTGATCCTCACTAAGGGCAAAAATCGCAAAATAAAAGTTCGAGAAAATGGCTTGAAAAAGACCTAAGAAAGAAAAAGAGGCAAAATAAAGAAGAATGACCAAAGGAAGTCCGAGGAAAAATTCGTGAGTCGGAAGATGGCCGAGCCAAGATTGAAGTAACCAGATGTGCGATCGAGACCCTAAGACCAATCGGGAGTTTGAAGAGTCGGTCGAGTACCGAGAAAATTGTCCGAGAGTACCGAGAAAATTGTCTAAGACGTATCGTCGAAGCATCCGAGACATGCTGCCGAGGAGACCGATAGCATCCGAGAGACCGAGAAAAGCTGACCAAGAAATGTCGAGAAGACCAAGAGGCGTGACCAAACGAGACGAGAAACGCCGGGAACCGTCGAGAAACGTCATACGAGAGACGGGTTTTGTCGAGAGAAACAAAGATCGATTTCTCTCATAAAAATGAACCAATCAGATTGCATGCATTTCCATGCCTAATAAAATGGAGTTAGTGGGCTTAATGGCGATTAATAATTGGAGAATGCTAAACACGCTCCACATGCAAGCAAGGAGCTTGCCATTTGTCAAGACGCACTAAGGGAGAAGAGGAGGAGTTCGAGCTTATAAATAGAGGGTGTGAGACTTCATTGTTCTATTTTCTCTCATTTCTCTCATTTCACTAAAACACTAAAGCTTTGTTCTCTCAAAGTCGAGAGAGAGAGAGATCGAGAGAGAGAGATCATCGACGCTTGCGTCAAGATAAGATCGAGAAGAGAAGGTTGTTGCATCGAGAGAGAAAAGCGAGGAAGAAACCATCGAGAATAGACGGAGATTCTGTCGAAGAGTTCATCGAGAAAAGACGGATATTGTGTCAAAGAAATCATCGAGAAGAACCGGTGTTGTGTCGAAGCGATCGAAGAGAATCGAGAGTAGACGTACTTGCGATCGAAGATAGTCGAGAGCGAGACGCGGTTTACTGTTGAGTGAAGCCAAGAAAGAGACGGTGTTGGTGCCGAGCCGAGAAAAGAAGTTGGTTGCGGATCGAAAGCGGACAAAGAAGCGGGAAGCTGTTTGACGCGAAGAGGGTGGAGATTATCTGATCGAGTGGTGCGGTGAAGTCCGGTAATCATCATCGGCGTGAAAGGTGAGTTCTGTGGTAATGCATGTAGAGTAGATGCATATAGTTTCAGTTTAAAGTTGATGCATGCAAATATAGTAGGATTCATGTTAGAACCACCATGCAGAAATGAACGAGTTGCATGATAAATAACTTGGACTCACTCAATAATTGGTTAAGGATGAATTTGGAAGCATTTTAAGTAAGAGGGAACACTTAAGATTTGGTAAAGAGAATTGCATGCATGATGAGACTTAGCGAATTCTCTAGCAATATTCCTTGCATAAAATCGGTTGCATGCATGATTAAAAAGGTTAAGTTCATTTGAAAGTTTATTGCATAAATTCATGTGAGGTTAGCTTGAATGCATAGATAAATTTAAAGGATTTAAATGGTTAAATCGAATGAACTTATATGTGGAATTGGACCAAAGAGGATTTAAACGGTTAAATCAAATTGGTTGCATGCCTAAATAAACTTGTCGCATTAGTTGCTTAAGTTGAATAAAATTGGTTGCATGCATATAGAATAATCATAGGTTGCTTGAATTGTGATTCTTGTGCTTATTGATTATTTTTTGTACTCTTGCTCGAAGTTTCTTGCTTGTTTTTGCTTGATTTTCTTGCTTGAGTTGTTGTTGGTATTTTAGCGACTCTCTTGAATTTGTTTCTCGAGTCTTAGCTAGAATGGAGTGTCGATCTTCTGTTCCAAATGCAGATGTCACGCGTGAGTTCCCGATGACCACTCGCGCGGGACGATGTCACGGCTGGCTAGCTACTAGCGTGATCGCTACATGACGATGTAGCATATTTGCGGGCTCATGCTGGTGACCTTTGTGGTCTCGGCATGGGAAACGTTGTGGAACGGAACAGATTATCGAGGGCCCTTAGGTGAAAGAGTCTAGGGTATTTCAAGTATTCTCTTGTTTTATTCTAGACGTCTTTGTGTGGTTGATGGGTGAAGGAGTCTAGGATATTTCAAGCGTCCCTTGTTTATTCTATTAGTCCTTGTGAGCCGTGTAGAGTTAAGAGTCTAAAGTTCCTTTAGTCGTCTTTCTCTGTGGATAACAAGTCTAGATCGTGCGACTCGAGTCGTTTTGATCTAACCTCTCTCGCTTGTTTGTTGTTTATTTGCTTCCGCTATTATTTCGGCTGCGTTGCTTTGATTACTTGCTAGCTAGATTGCCTTGCTTGTTTTCTTTGTTTGCCGGGGTAGTCAGGTTGGGGAAAGTAGAATCCTGTTTAGGAGAAGGGGGTACCCAGGCTCACTGAGTAATCTTAGATTACTCATGATATTACTTTTGTCTTGCAGGGAAGCCTAAGTGAGTCTAGAGCCGGAGCAAACATTAGGGTACCGGATAGGGTTTTCTTGTGTTCTTTGTAAAACCCTATATTTTCATAAACGATTATGTAAAAATTATCCGACTATCTTTATATATTGCTTTAATGATTTATTTACAATGTAATATTTTGTTAAAGTAATATATTCGGTTTTCGGGAAACATGGCAAGTTGCAAATGGTACTCGGCCTTGTCCGGGTCAACACAACGCACGCTGTGGGACGCAAGGGTTGCAAAGCCTAAGCGAACCTCGGTCGCAGGTGGAGTTGTGCCAGGGAGGACCGGTCGGAAAGTCTGCAGCTTCCATCCGTCGACCGGATCAGCTCGGTGCAGTTCTGCAAGCAGCGTCCTATGGCTGTCTGATGACCTTCGTGGTCATAGAACGGTTCGGGGGCGTTACAACGGTGGTATCAGAGCGGTGTTTTCGAACCCGCGAGCACTTGTGCATTTCAAAGTTTTATCGAATAAATGTGTGGCAAAAACACAAAGATTTTTTCTGGTTGTTTGCTTGTCTAGTTTTAAGTTGAACCTTAGAATGGACTAAGCATCTTACCTTGTTTCTTGTGGGGTTTAGATGTCTTCAGGTGATTCAGGTTGCGGGTATGGTTTAGGAGATGAGGGGCCGAGACATGAGGATTGTGGGCATCACAATGGGTTCTTGTCAACGGAGTCAGAAAACAGTCAAGAGCCAAATGATTCGAATGATTGGGATGAGGACGGGGTATTTGACGCTGATGACACCAACTTGTCTATCAAGACTGATTCGTCCGAGTGCTTAGAAGAAACGGAGGAGTTGGAAACGGATCAAGATGACCAGACGATTGTATTGGAGATTGGTGAGCCAAGTCATCTCCAAGTTCGAATGGATGCGCAAGGAAAGTTTGAAACTGTTCCTGTGGGAGATCATGGAGAGGCAGAGGTGGAGCTCGCCGATAAGCTACAGAAATTGCTGTTGGATCTTGTTGAGGATCAGGGCGACGATATCAGTCCCAAGAACTATATGAGAGAGTACCCGGAGGCAATCGATAGAATCCTAGATTTCTTGACGGATGTGTACGTGCCAGAAGAAGAAGGTGCCGCTAGTGGTACGGGAGTTGTACCGGAGACCGGAGGTACCAGTGCGGAGCGACCAGCAGAGGAGAGACCAGAGACGGTTGCGAGGATTCTCCTAATGTTGAATGAGATGCGCTCACCGGAGAGAGCGAACGAAGACGATGGAGAAGTTATTGTACCGGAAGCCAAGAAAGAAGAGAATCCAGCCGATGGAGACTCTAAGAATGGGGAACCGACGACGAGAAAGGAGCGGTGTGTAGAGGTGGTCGACCTCTTATCGAGTGACGAGGAGGGGATTCTAACTTTTGTAGTGGAGCCAAGGAATGAGCAAGACCCGATACCGAGAGATCGAGATCAAGAAACTGATGCGAGTGGGGAGCCTAGAGAGGACGCGAGGTTGAGAGCTAGTACGAGTCAAGTTGTGAGAGACCAAGGTGGACCAAGTCAAGTAAGGCCAGATCAAGTAGTGCCAAACCAGATTGTGCTAAGGCGCAATAGTCCCATTCGAGCCATACCTTTGAGGATGGTGATACCGGAACAAGAAGAGGAACCGATAGACCCATATTTGGAGAGGATCGCTAGAATGGCGGAGTTAAGGAGGTTGAACCGGGAGCAAATAAGGTTTTGAAAGAGGAGAGAGTAGTTCGAAGAGGCCAAGGATGTCTTACCAGGAGTTTCAGTCAAGGGAGCAACCAGATACACGGCCAGTGACCTTTCAACCAAGAGGCCGGCCGAGAGTGAGAGCCACTGCCAGGAAGAGAGTGGTGTATCCGAACCAAGTCCATATGAGAAATCAACCCTACTGTGAGCTGTGTGAAGGGATTGGACATTGGACAAGGAATTGTTGGAGGACGGAGCTGAGGCGCATGTGTGATCCGACGAATGTGGAGTGCGAATGGTGCGGTATGCGAGGGCACTTTGCCTACTGCTGCCCGAACCTAGATCTTATGAGATACACGAGGCCATGTGATTCGTGTGGGATGCCGGGGCATCTGAACAATCATTTTTGGAGGACAAAACCACAACATCTGACGATCCCAGAACGTGTTGTGTGTACTGAGTGTGGAAACGCTGATCATTTCACTTATAACTGCCCATACCGAGTCGTGCGAGAGAGAATGAACCTATCCAGTCGATATGTGGAAACGGGACAGAACCCGATAGGACGAATTGATCGAGTGGAAGCGAACCCAACGGATCAAGCTGGAACCTCAATGTCTGCTGCCTCTACCTCAACCGAGTCTCCCGCTGAACCGCCACCTAATGAGCCAGCTAGGGAGTGTGTGTCCACGTGCGAAGCGTGTACTAGGCTCAGCAACCACTAGAACTTTTGGGAGTAAGGGAAGTTCTTTTTGGGGTTTATGTGTAAGGGTTGGATAGTATTCTTTTTGTTGTTTCTAGACCTAACCTTTATTGTGATTGTCTAGGATCCAAACCCTTAAGATTATCGGCTAGGTGGTTTAGAACCTTCGTATCTTGTGTAAAAGTACTTTGTGTTCTCTAGCCGTATTGCGGTGTTGTTTAACTGCTTGCTAATCTTTGCTTGTTTGAATTACTTGCTTTGATTGTTGTTTGAGTTTTATAGGTTGCATAGTCAATTATTTGCATAATTAGCTTGCACGCAATCGATGAGGATTCACGTAAGTCACCACAAGCGCGATCAGACAAAAGAGAAGAAGTTCAAGAAAGTCCAAGAAAATTCAAGGAAATTCGATCAAGAAAGGGCGACCAGTTCAGATTAAAAGAATCAAAGAAGGAGAAGTGAAAAGAGGAAAAATGATGGAGAAGGATGAGACAAATTCGAAAGAAATCGAAGGAATAAAAATGGCGGTGCAAATCGATCGAAAGTGGCAAAACAAAAAAGTTCGGACCAAGTGCGATCCAGAAGGTGCAAAAGTAGTGCGCGACCCAAGGCTTAAGTGCGAAAGAGGATGCAAGAAGATAATACGTAGAAGACAAAATTGTCTACAAAAAGACAAAGAGGGTGCAAGAAAAAAATGGACGGCGAAAGAGAAGCATTAATATGCTAAAAGGCGAGAGTTGGGTAAGATTTTGTTTGGTAAACCTCATAAGTACGGGAGTTGAAGAAGAAACTTGCAAATGGAGACACACTGAGGATAAGAAAACGATGCGAAGCCAAAAAAAAAAAAAAAATTGAAAGAAGTTGAAAATCAAAAGGAGCGCGAAGCTAAAAGAATCGGAGAAATGAAGAAGAGTGTGAAGTCAAAGGAACCAGAGAAGCTGGAGAAGCAAAATTTTGTGGTCAATAGAGGAGAAAATACGAGGTCGTATGACGAACATATCAAGATGGAGAAGTGAACCAAGTTATAATTCGGAGGAAAAGAAAAGAGTCAAGAACAAGCTTAAGAAACAGAAGTAAAGAATATGAAGTAGTGGACAAACCATGGTGTGATAAGGCAAAAGCCTTAGTATTTCAAGAACTCGAAGAAAAATGAGAAGCAAAGTAATTGCTGGAGATGAAGAAGCTTTCTAAAAGCATCAACAAATGGTGTAAGTGGTACCAGTATGAAGTGAGACTATGGAGACGAAAGAACCAAGGAAAGGAGGATTTCAATAAAGGTATTGACGTAGTGATAATCACAAGACGAGGACACATGTGTCAAGAAGTATCGATATCACAAGAAAAGAAGGAGAAGGCCTAAGAATTCAGGGACGAATTCTTATAAGGGAGGGAGAATGTAGTGACCCTCACCAAGGGCAAAAATCCCAAAATAAAAGTTCGAGGAAATGGCTTGGAAAAGACCTAAGAAAGAAAAAGAAGCAAAATAAAGAAGAATGACCGAAGGAAGTCCGAGGAAAAATTTGTGAGTCGGAAGATGGCCGAGCCAAGATTGAAGTTACCAGATGTGCGATCGAGACCCTAAGACCGATCGGGAGTTGGAAGAGTCGGTCGAGTACCGAGAAATTGTCCGAGAGTACCGAGAAAATTGTCTGAGACGTATGGTCGAGACGTCCGAGACATGTCATCGAAGCGTCCGCGATGTATCGTCGAAGCATCCGAGACATGCTGCCGAGGAGACCGATAGCATCCGAGAGACCGAGAAAAGCTAAACAAGAAATGTCGAGAAGACTGAGAGGCGTGACCGAACAAGACGAGAAACGCCGGGAACCGTCAAGAAACGTCGGACGAGAGACGGATTTTGTCGAGAGAAACAAAGATCGATTTCTCTCATAAAAATGAACCAATCAGATTGCATGCATTTTCCTTGCACTAATAAAATGGAGTTAGTGGGCTTAATGGCGATTAATAATTGGAGAGTGCTAATCACGCTCCACATGCAAGCAAGGAGCTTTCCATTTATCAAGACGCACTAAGGGAGAAGAGGAGGAGTTCGAGCTTATAAATAGAGGGTGTGAGACTTCATTGTTCTATTTTCTCTCATTTCACTAAAACGCTAAAGCTTTGTTCTCTCAAAGTCGAGAGAGAGAGAGAGATCGAGAGAGAGAGATCATCGACGCTTGCATCAAGAGAAGATCGAGAAGAGAAGGTTGTTGCATCGAGAGAGAAAAGCGAGGAAGAAACCATCGAGAATAGATGGAGATTATGTCGAAGAGTTCATCGAGAAAAGACGGATATCGTGTCGAAGAAATCATCGAGAAGAACCGGTGTTGTGTCAAAGCGAACGAAGAGAATCGAGAGTAGACGTACTTGCGATCGAAGATAGTCGAGAGCGAGACGCGGTTTACGGTTGAGTGAAGCCAAGAAAGAGACGGTGTTGGTGCCGAGCTGAGAAAAAAAGTTGGTTGCGGATCGAAAGCAAACAAAGAAGCGGGAAGCTGTTTGACGCAAAGAGGGTGGAGATTGTCTGATCGAGTGGTGCGGTGAAGTCCGGTAATCATCGTCGGCGTGAAAGGTGAGTTCTGCGGTAATACATGTAGAGTAAATGCATGTAGTTTCGGTTTAAAGTTGATGCATGCAAATATGGTAGATTCATGTTAGAACCACCATGCGGAAATGAATGAGTTGCATGATAAATAACTTGGACTCACTCAATAATTGGTTAAGGATGAATTTGGATGCATTTTAAGTAAGAGGGAACACTTAAGATTTGGTAAAGAGAATTGCATGCATGATGAGACTTAGCGAATTCTCTAGCAATATTCCTTGCATAAAGTCGGTTGCATGCATGATTCAAAAGGTTAAGTTCATTTGAAAGTTTATTGCATAAATTCATGTGAGGTTAGCTTGAATGCATAAACGAATTTACAGGATTTAAATGGTTAAATCGAATGAACTTATATGTGGAATTCGACCAAAGAGGATTTAAACAGTTAAATCAAACTGGTTGCATGCCTAAATAAACTTGTCGCATTAGTTGTTTAAGTTGAATAAAATCGGTTGCATGCATATAGAATAATCATAGGTTGCTTGAATTGTGATTCTTGTGCTTATTGATTATTTTTTGTACTCTTGCTCGAAGTTTCTTGCTTGTTTTTGCTTGATTTTCTTGCTTGAGTTGTTGTTGGAATTTTAACGAGTCTCTTGAATTTGTTTTTCGGGTCTTAGCTAGAATAGAGTGTCGATCTTCTGTTCCAAATGCGGATGTCACGCGTGAGTTCCCAATGACCACTCGCGCAGGACAATGTCACGGCTGGCTAGCTACTAGCGTGACCGCTACATGACGATGTAGCATATTTGCGGGCTCATGCTGGTGACCTTTGTGGTCTCGGCATGGGAAACTTTGTGGAACGGAACAGATTATCGAGGGCCCTTAGGTGAAAGAGTCTAGGGTATTTCAAGTATTCTCTTGTTTTATTCTGGACGTCTTTGTGTGGTTGATGGGTGAAGGAGTCTAGGATATTTCAAGCGTCCCTTGTTTATTCTAGTCGTCCTTGTGAGTCATGTAGAGTTAAGAGTCTAAAGTTCCTTTAGTCGTCTTTCTCTGTGGATAACAAGTCTAGATCGTGCGAGTCGAGTCGTTTTGATCTAACCTCTCTCGCTTGTTTGTTGTTTATTTGCTTCCGCTATTATTTCGGCTGCGTTGCTTTGATTACTTGCTAGCTAGATTGCCTTGCTTGTTTTCTTTGCTTGCCGGGGTAGTCGGGTTGGGGAAAGTAGAATCTTGTTTAGGAGAAGGGGGTACCCAGGCTCACTGAGTAATCTTAGATTACTCATGATATTACTTTTGTCTTGCAGGGAAGCCTAAGTGAGTCTAGAGCCGGAACAAACATTAGGGTACCGGATAGGGTTTTCTTGTGTTCTTTGTAAAACCCTATATTTTCATAAACGATTACGTAAAAATTATCCGACTATCTTTATATATTGCTTTAATGATTTATTTACAATGTAATATTTTGTTAAAGTAATATATTCGGTTTTTAGGAAAATATGGCAAGTTGCAAATGGTACTCGGCCTTGTCCGGGTCAACACAACGCGCGCTGTGGGACGCAAGGGTTGCAAAGCCTAAGCGAACCTCGGTCGCGGGTGGAGTTGTGCCAGGGAGGACCGGTCGGGAAGTCTGCAGCTTCCGTCTCTCAACCGGATCACCTCGTGCAGTTCCGCAAGTAGCGTCCTGTGGCTGTCCGATGGCCTTCGTGGTCATAGAACGGTTCGGGGGCGTTAAAGTAGCAATCCGAAAAAATGCCACCAAAGGTTATGTTTGTTCAATCGTACCTTTTGGATAATTTTTCAAAAAAATCTGTAGAAAATTTAAATTGTTACAAAAAGTTGCGATTATTCATTGTAACGGCTTTTTGTAAAGTTGCAACTGTTCATTGTACAGTTGTGTCTATTTGAATATTCGTATCTTTTGAAATCTATATATATTTGTCTGTTTGAACTGTTTTCATTTTTTTGCCATGACAAAAAATAATATATAATTTCAATCTCAACGGTTTTTATAGCTCTCTAAATTATTCTCTAGCATTCATTCTTTTAAAAGTAAAGAAATTCCTCCAATTCTTGATTTAACAAAAGATTTTTGAAATAGTGAATCTAATTTACAACTTTTAGTTAATATTATATATATATATTTAATAAAAATTATAACTATATATAATAGCAAATGCCACCAAAAGTTGTGTTTTTCAATCGTACATTTTGGATAATTTTCTAAAAAAATCTGTAGAAAATTTAAATTGTGTAATTTACAAAAAATTGCGATTGTTTATTGTAATAGTTTTTTTTGTAAAGTTGCAACTATTCATTGTAGAGTTGTGTTTATTCGAATATTCATATCTTTTAAAATCGATATATATTTTTCTTGTTGAACTGTTTTCATTTTTTTACCATGACACAAAATAATATAAAATTTTAATCTTAGTGGTTTCTACAGCTCTCTAAATTATTCTCTAGCATTCATTCTCTTGAAAGTAAAAAATTTCTCCAATTCTTGATCTAAAAAAAATTTTTGGAATGATGAATCTAATTTAAAACTTTAATTAATTTTATATATATAAATTTTAATGAAAATACCTAGAGTTTTTTTTCCAAGAGTTAGATGGATTATATAGTGAGATTTTGGATTTGACTTTTGAATATGGTAATAAAGATGTCTTCTATTTAAAAGCAGTTTATATGAGTTTGTAGGTATAATCAAGTGCAGACACAACAGTTGCGATTTTTCGTAGTACATTTTTGTAAAAAAATTGTTTTTATTTGTTTTTTAAAATTCAAACGGTTTTATATGTTCATTATAGAGTTGTGTCTTTTCACTATATTTTATTTATATTTTTTCATCACAACTTTTCGTTCTATTAGGTATGTCTATTTAAATAATCATGCTTTTTGAACTCTCTTTATATTTGTCTCTTCATCACTAACTAACAAGTTCGTTGAAACAAATTTTTCATTTTATGTTGAATCTAAATAATTTAATATTAATATCTAATATTCAACGTTATTCTATAATCTAACTAAAATTGTGGAAAAAAAGATTATATCAATAGAGAAATTTAACACAACTTAATATAGAATTTACAATTGCATCTATTTATCGTAACTTTTCGTTAAATTTTCTTTTTTAATATTTAAAAATAATAATAACAATAAGAATAAATGAGAACAACAGTTATGACATTTCGTAGTACTTTTTTGTAAAAAAAAATTGGTTTTATTTTTAAAAAAAATTCAAACAGTGATATTTGTTCATTGTAGAGTTGTATCTTATCACTATATTTTATTCAGATTTTTTCATCACAACTTTTCATTCTAATAGGTATGTCTATTTAAATTGTCATATCTTTTGAACCCTCTGTATATTTGTCTCTTCATCAATAACTAATAAATCATTGTTCGTTGAAATAAATTTTCCGTTTTATGTTGAATCTAAATAATTTGAATATTAATATCTAATATTCAGTATTATTCTATAATTTAACTAAAATTTTGGAAATGATTATAGTAGTATAAAAATTTAATAAAACTTAATATAGAAGTTACAGTTGAGTCTATTTATCATATCTTTTCGTTAAAAACTATTTTAATATTTAAACGTAATTTTATTTTGTTTTTAAGAGTTGTGTATTTTAGTTTTAATTTTTCGTTGATACAATTTTACTCATTATTAAATATATTTTTAATTATAGTTACTTATTAAAAATTATATTTACTTATTACAACTATTAGTTCAATATTCTCAGTTAGGATCACTTTGCCATAATAATTTTTTTAATTGTAGCTTTTTACCATAATTCTTCATATAAATATTTTATATTTATAATACTTTAAACAATATATTTTTTTTTTAATACTTCTCCCGCAATATCGGGGGGTGTCTGAGTCCTAGTATAATTAAAAACATAATTGATAAATATCGTAAATTTTTTCTTTTTATTATATTTTTAATAGGTATTAAGTATAGATGGTCAAATAACTTATTTTCAATCTTTCGTATCCACCACCATATTTTCTGAAATCAAAGTAATGTTAGAACTGTTATTCAAAACTTTAACAAAAAATTGTCCGTGTGTATATTATTTGTACAAATACATCAAATATTTCTATGAAATATAATAGCTTAGTTTAGGCCTGAGAATTTACACTGAGTTATCAAAAAAAAAATAACTTAGTTTGAAAAAGCTAATAAATTAAAATTGGTGGATCAAATTAGTCATATATATATATATATATAATCGTGGTTACAACGACGAAGAAGACAACTTGGAGCTTCCTTTTGGTTAATTCTCTAAGTCAAGTGCATTTTTTTCATATAATAACAAATTATGGCGACATTATGTACTTAGGAAAATCGGAAAGGTAGATTAAACAATGATAACAAGGTTACAAATTTGAATTATAAATAGATATCAGCAGACATATGGAATGTCTCACCAATATTAAATTTTAAGACAAAGCAAAGCAAAACCAAAAGAAATGGCAAAGAACATCAACTCAGTTTGCTTCACCGTTCTCTTTGTTGTCTTTTTCATGGCTACCACTGGTAAGAACTTTGGATGTTCTCTACTATTCTTTACATTTTTTTTTAATTATCTTGTAATAACGATTGTTGATGTCCCTTTTGGTCACAATTAGAATATTTAGTTCGGTCAAGGGAGGGTCGAAGTTCTCTTTATTATATCGGTGCCGAGGCACTAAAGGACGGATTACAACACAATGTAAACGAGTTACAAACAAAGTAATCGACGGGCTGATAGCTCGTCGACTCTCCGAGCTATAGGCTGGAAAGCGTTGACTTTTTCTTGGACGAGCTGAGCTCTGGTTTTTGCTGTACGAATTCTGCTGCCTTTTTCACGATCCCTTGAAATGCGGGCCGTACGCCTGTATTTATAGGGAATCGTGTCGGTTCGTCCATATAAAAGACCATAATACCCTCTTCTCTTGAAAGGGATACCTTGGGCTTTTTCCTGGGCCGGGCCCTTTTGTTGGGGTTGGATCCACCCCTAACAACAGTCCCCCCCCCCTCGCCTCTAGTTCGTAGTCTTTAGGCGAAGGACTGCGCGTGGGAGAATAGCGCGTGAAGGTGCAGTTTCCGACGTTTAGGGTCGAATCGTCGCGTTCGGTGCTTGGAGCGCGTGAAATCCGGAAGTTGGATCGTCATGAAGCGCGTGCTGTAATGATGGCGTTTCTGGATTCTTCTTTCCCCCCTATAAATATCGCTTCCTCGATGTCCCTTGTTATCTTCTTCTCGTGTTTTTGGTGCTTCCGTCGTTCAGGTATTTTTCCGTTCTTCTATCTCGTCGTTATATTGCTTTTAGCGTGTCGTCGTTTTTCCTTTATTATGAATTCCCCTCGATCCGCGTCGTCCAATCCCTCTGCCGGAAGTCACCTTCGACGAGCGACGACTTCTGAATCTAGCGGCTCTACCAGGTCTGTTCGCCGTCGAACTCGTTCTCCAAGACCCTCTGACTCGTCTTCGACGGATTCAGATGCGGCTCAATTCGAAGAGATAAAGCGTCGTCTTGCTCCCGGATCTGCAGTCCCTAGCTCTTCTGGGCTTACTTTCAAGATTCCTTCCCTGATAGACGAGCCTATGAACGATGGCTTGTCTTCTCCTAATTTGGACGATGTCCCTTTGCCGACCGTGAATCTCTTCAATCATATGCCGGCGACGTCGATAAAAATTGATGCGGCAGTTGACGCACTTCGTATCGGGAAATTAAAAGTTGATGTGACAGTTGTTGCGGATCGTCCCAGGAAACTGAACACGAAACCGAAGATCTTGATTCCGAACGCCTTTCAACGTCCCTGGGATGCACCTTCCGGTTTTATTTGTCTTTCAGAGAAATACTTCACCGAGTGCGGACTCACCTTTCCTCTTCCGTCTTTTTTGATGACGTATTTTGCTCGTCGAAAGGCGGCTATTTCCCAATTTGCCCCGGCGACCTTTCGAAATGCTGTCGGTCTTTCGATCATGGCCGAGGCTGCAAGGGTCAAGCTCACTTGTGATCACTTTGAAGAGTTGACGTGTCTGAATCCGTCGAGTCGGGAGAAGACTCCCGGGCTTTATTACGTAGCCTCGGGAAAGAAGACGACGCTCGTCGAGGGTGCCAAGGGTAAAACGTATAACTGGAAAGGCTCATATTTCTTTTTGGAAGTTGCCGCGGGGGTTATGGAGGATCCGTCGATCCCTTGGTTTTCTGGGTGGAACCCTTCACCCGGTAGCCGACCCTTCTTGATTAGTTATCTTCACTTGCTTCCTTTGTTTTTTTTTTTTAAACCTCTCCCCCCCTTCTTTTTTTTTTTACAGTTGTTATTCCGAGGTGTTTGCTTCCATACCCTTCTTCTTTCCGAGCTGAAATAGACGCGATTAAGCTCCGCTGCCCATTCGTTTGGCCGGGAACCGAGGGTAGAAAGGATCGTCCGCGGAAGTTAGCATCTAGCCGAAGACCAAGGGGTACTATTTCCTTTTTTTTTTTTTTTGGTTGTACATATATACGTTGCGAGCTTTGTTTTGATATTGTCCCCATTATATTTTTTTTTATTTTAGCTGAGACTATGGGGAAACTGAATTTGAACGTTCCTAATGCATCCGCTCGCTATCGCCAAGCTCCAGAGCCGTCGTCTCGGTCGGCTCCCCGACAGGATGTTCGTCGAGGTTCCGATCCCCCAGCTGCAGGATCGTCCAAAAAGGTCCCCCCTTCCCCTCGTCGAGCTGTGGAAACCCGTCAAAGGTCTCCCCCGCCTAACCGCCATACTGGCCCTGAAGAGACGCTCCCAAGGAGGAAGGTGGACGGGACTCCTGGTCGCATTGCCGACCCTCCACAAAGGTCACAGAAAAGGAAAGATGGCCCTGAACAAGAGCCATCTGTCTCGCTAAAGAAGTCGAAGTCGGTCGACTTCAGCTGGGATTTTGCCCATTCATCTGGAGCTCGTCCCTTTCCATCTGACTCGCAGTCTTGTGCCGAGTTGTTTCGAAAGATCCATTATGGTGAAGGTCGTCTTTCTTCTGTTGAAAGGATGAAAGAGTCCGATGCTGTCACTGAAGTTGCTCAAGCGTCTTTTGAGGTTCGTCAGTTAAATCAATTCGCTTCGCAGATCTTCCTTAAGTGTATTTTAATCCTTTTCTTCTCTTCTTTTTTTTTTTAAAAAAGTTTATTGCGCGTATTAACCGCATGGCTACCCGCTACGAACGTCGTGTTCGAGACCTGGAACGTTCAGGGGCGTCGAATGAGAGGATTGAGCGCCTCGAGGCTCAATTGGGGGATGCAGTTCGGTCCAACCAGAGGCTTAGCGACCTTGTGGCCAAGCTCGAACATCACCGGAGTGGGCTTATCAAAGAACGGGATTCTCTTTCGACGAAGCTTAAGGAGTCCGAAGCTTCCTGCAATGGTCTGAAGCTAACCCTTAGCTCGGAGACGAGAAGGCTCAGGGATCGGCGTGATGAATATGGGCACCATGAGCGAATCAATGCCTTTCATGAGGTGGCCGGTCGTGTGCAGAGGCTCTTAGCGAAGCACAAAAGCCACGCCGAAGCGGTTGAAGCGTCGCGGGAGAAATTCCTTGAATACAACCAAGCTGTTGGGAACGTTCAAATGCTGGAGACGCTCGCCGCCGAGGGTCGAATTTCCTTGCTTGATGAGGAGCTTAAGGGCCAGGTCGTGACCGTGATGAATCAGCTGAAGGATGAGGTTGAAGAGTTTGATCTGCCAGACATCTCCGACGCTGATTTTGACTTGTCTCAGATTTTCGCCGGGCCTCTCCCCCCAATTCCGGCTTGGATCGCTTCCCCAATCAGCGGGAATACGGAGGGTCACACTGATGAGGGCGGGGATGAAGGGTCGGAGAGTGGGGAGATCGGGGGCGAAGAACTGGACGAGCAGGAGCAGGTTGACGACCGTCCTTCGGATGGGGTTGAGGCACAAGTCACCGACCAACCTTCTCATGGAGTCGAGGAGCAGGTTCCGGACTGTTCTGCCGGTGGGTTACCTCGTCCTTCCACTCCTGGGCGCGAGTCTCCGGTTGCTGGTCTGGTCACGTGATCAGGGTTGTCGCCGTGTTGAGGGGTTGGCTCCCTCGTACTATCTTTCTTTTGCCGTGTTTTGGGGTCGGCTCCCTCGTACTTTCTTTCTTTTGCCGTGTTTTGGGGTCGGCTCCCTCGTACTTTATGCGCCGTGTATAGGGGTCGGCTCCCTTGAAAACTTTATTCGTCCTTTTGGAGGCATTAATTGAGGGTCTCATTTAATGCTTTATTTTCGAAGCGTTGCTTATTGGATTTATTGATCTCATTTAATGCTCTTTCCGTTTGGAAACTTGTGCCCCCGTTCTATAAATAGTCTGTGTTTTCCTTCACTTCTGTCTTGGTGAGTTCATTGTGTTTGTTGTTTATCTTTTTTTTTAGGAAGAAGAAAGTTGCTCTGATGCCGGTGACAACTAGGTCAGCGTGGTTACGCAGGGCGCGGGAACAGCTCGGCGTTAGGTCTGACGAGGTGATTCAATCGGAACTCGTCTATTACAACGCTCGCATTCAACGGCTAAGGGCTTACATCATTGCCACCCGTCGTTCGTTCGAACGTTACTACGACTTCTGTCGTATTGACGGGGTTGTGAAATGTCTTGAACCGCTGATCGACGAAGGGCTCTTCTTCCCAAAGTGGCGATGGGATCGGTTGGTGGAAGAGCGGACCCGGCGCGAAGATCTATATGCGGAAGTGGTAGTTCCCGCACTTGAGCAGGGCGACCTTGACACCCTTGGTCGGAGGCCGTTCGAGGAGCGGGAGGAGATCGAAGCTCGTCGCGATCGTATCGACGTGCTTCGCCGTTATGTGAGGCAGTTGGAGAGCACAAGTCACTACTTTAGCGAAAGTAGTCGCGTCGATGGGGTTTGTACGTACCTCGAGGACATGGTTGGACGAGGTGTGGCTATTCCGATGGACCTGCTGAAGGATGTGAAAGAGTCGTGCCGCTATTGGCAGACGACAATTGGTGGGTTGGAATTGAACGTGCCTTCCAACGCCGATCTAGGAATTGAATGACTTGTCGACTCTCCGAGCTATAGGCTGGAAAACGTTGACTTTTTCTTTGACGAGCTGAGCTCTGGTTTTTGCTGTACGAATTCTGCTGCCTTTTTTACGATCCCTTGAAATGCGGGCCGTACGCCTGTATTTATAGGGAATCGTGTCGGTTCGTCCATATAAAAGACCATAATACCCTCTTCTCTTGAAAGGGATACCTTGGGCTTTTTCCTGGGCCGGGCCCTTTTGTTGGGGTTGGATCCACCCCTAACAATAGTCCCCCCCCCCTCGCCTCTAGTTTGTAGTCTTTAGGCGAAGGACTGCGCGTGGGAATATAGCGCGTGAAGGTGCAGTTTCCGACGTTTAGGGTCGAATCGTCGCGTTTGGTGCTTGGAGCGCGTGAAATCCGGAAGTTGGATCGTCATGAAGCGCGTGCTGCAATGATGGCGTTTCTGGATTCTTCTTTTCCCCCCTATAAATATCGCTTCCTCGATGTCCCTTGTTATCTTCTTCTCGTGTTTTTGGTGCTTCCGTCGTTCAGGTATTTTTCCATTCTTCTATCTCGTCGTTATATTGCTTTTAGCGTGTCGTCGTTTTTCCTTTATTATGAATTCCCCTCGATCCGCGTCGTCCAATCCCTCTGCCGGAAGTCACCTTCGACGAGCGACGACTTCTGAATCTAGCGGCTCTACCAGGTCTGTTCGCCGTCGAACTCGTTCTCCAAGACCCTCTGACTCGTCTTCGACGGATTCAGATGCGGCTCAATTCGAAGAGTTAAAGCGTCGTCTTGCTCCCGGATCTGCAGTCCCTAGCTCTTCTGGGCTTACTTTCAAGATTCCTTCCCTGATAGACGAGCCTATGAATGATGGCTTGTCTTCTCCTAATTTGGACGATGTCCCTTTGCCGACCGTGAATCTCTTCAATCATATGCCGGCGACGTCGATAAAAATTGATGCGGCAGTTGACGCACTTCGTATCGGGAAATTAAAAGTTGATGTGACAGTTGTTGCGGATCGTCCCAGGAAACTGAACACGAAACCGAAGATCTTGATTCCGAACGCCTTTCAACGTCCCTGGGATGCACCTTCCGGTTTTATTTGTCTTTCAGAGAAATACTTCACCGAGTGCGGACTCACCTTTCCTCTTCCGTCTTTTTTGATGACGTATTTTGCTCGTCGAAAGGCGGCTATTTCCCAATTTGCCCCGGCGACCTTTCGAAATGCTGTCGGTCTTTCGATCATGGCCGAGGCTGCAAGGGTCAAGCTCACTTGTGATCACTTTGAAGAGTTGACGTGTCTGAATCCGTCGAGTCGGGAGAAGACTCCCGGGCTTTATTACGTAGCCTCGGGAAAGAAGACGACGCTCGTCGAGGGTGCCAAGGGTAAAACGTATAACTGGAAAGGCTCATATTTCTTTTTGGAAGTTGCCGCGGGGGTTATGGAGGATCCGTCGATCCCTTGGTTTTCTGGGTGGAACCCTTCACCCGGTAGCCGACCCTTCTTGATTAGTTATCTTCACTTGCTTCCTTTGTTTTTTTTTTTTAAACCTCTCCCCCCCTTCTTTTTTTTTTTTTCAGTTGTTATTCCGAGGTGTTTGCTTCCATACCCTTCTTCTTTCCGAGCTGAAATAGACGCGATTAAGCTCCGCTGCCCATTCGTTTGGCCGGGAACCGAGGGTAGAAAGGATCGTCCGCGGAAGTTAGCATCTAGCCGAAGACCAAGGGGTACTATTTCCTTCCTTTTTTTTTTTTTTGTTTTTTGGTTGTACATATATACGTTGCGAGCTTTGTTTTGATATTGTCCCCATTATATTTTTTTTTATTTTAGCTGAGACTATGGGGAAACTGAATTTGAACGTTCCTAATGCATCCGCTCGCTATCGCCAAGCTCCAGAGCCGTCGTCTCGGTCGGCTCCCCGACAGGATGTTCGTCGAGGTTCCGATCCCCCAGCTGCAGGATCGTCCAAAAAGGTCCCCGCTTCCCCTCGTCGAGCTGTGGATGATCCTTCGCGGACGCGTCAAAGGTCTCCCCCGCCTAACCGCCATACTGGCCCTGAAGAGACGCTCCCAAGGAGGAAGGTGGACGGGACTCCTGGTCGCATTGCCGACCCTCCACAAAGGTCACAGAAAAGGAAAGATGGCCCTGAACAAGAGCCATCTGTCTCGCTAAAGAAGTCGAAGTCGGTCGACTTCAGCTGGGATTTTGCCCATTCATCTGGAGCTCGTCCCTTTCCATCTGACTCGCAGTCTTGTGCCGAGTTGTTTCGAAAGATCCATTATGGTGAAGGTCGTCTTTCTTCTGTTGAAAGGATGAAAGAGTCCGATGCTGTCACTGAAGTTGCTCAAGCGTCTTTTGAGGTTCGTTAGTTAAATCAATTCGCTTCGCAGATCTTCCTTAAGTGTATTTTAATCCTTTTCTTCTCTTCTTTTTTGTTTTAAAAAAGTTTATTGCGCGTATAAACCGCATGGCTACCCGCTACGAACGTCGTGTTCGAGACCTGGAACGTTCAGGGGCGTCGAATGAGAGGATTGAGCGCCTCGAGGCTCAATTGGGGGATGCAGTTCGGTCCAACCAGAGGCTTAGCGACCTTGTGGCCAAGCTCGAACATCACCGGAGTGGGCTTATCAAAGAACGGGATTCTCTTTCGACGAAGCTTAAGGAGTCCGAAGCTTCCTGCAATGGTCTGAAGCTAACCCTTAGCTCGGAGACGAGAAGGCTCAGGGATCGGCGTGATGAATATGGGCACCATGAGCGAATCAATGCCTTTCATGAGGTGGCCGGTCGTGTGCAGAGGCTCTTAGCGAAGCACAAAAGCCACGCCGAAGCGGTTGAAGCGTCGCGGGAGAAATTCCTTGAATACAACCAAGCTGTTGGGAACGTTCAAATGCTGGAGACGCTCGCCGCCGAGGGTCGAATTTCCTTGCTTGATGAGGAGCTTAAGGGCCAGGTCGTGACCGTGATGAATCAGCTGAAGGATGAGGTTGAAGAGTTTGATCTGCCAGACATCTCCGACGCTGATTTTGACTTGTCTCAGATTTTCGCCGGGCCTCTCCCCCCAATTCCGGCTTGGATCGCTTCCCCAATCAGCGGGAATACGGAGGGTCACACTGATGAGGGCGGGGATGAAGGGTCGGAGAGTGGGGAGATCGGGGGCGAAGAACTGGACGAGCAGGAGCAGGTTGACGACCGTCCTTCGGATGGGGTTGAGGCACAAGTCACCGACCAACCTTCTCATGGAGTCGAGGAGCAGGTTCCGGACTGTTCTGCCGGTGGGTTACCTCGTCCTTCCACTCCTGGGCGCGAGTCTCCGGTTGCTGGTCT
>NC_025693.1:14153141-14153501 GCF_000633955.1 Camelina sativa
CGCCGCCGAGGGTCGAATTTCCTTGCTTGATGAGGAGCTTAAGGGCCAGGTCGTGACCGTGATGAATCAGCTGAAGGATGAGGTTGAAGAGTTTGATCTGCCAGACATCTCCGACGCTGATTTTGACTTGTCTCAGATTTTCGCCGGGCCTCTCCCCCCAATTCCGGCTTGGATCGCTTCCCCAATCAGCGGGAATACGGAGGGTCACACTGATGAGGGCGGGGATGAAGGGTCGGAGAGTGGGGAGATCGGGGGCGAAGAACTGGACGAGCAGGAGCAGGTTGACGACCGTCCTTCGGATGGGGTTGAGGCACAAGTCACCGACCAACCTTCTCATGGAGTCGAGGAGCAGGTTCCGGA
>NC_025693.1:14153561-14159081 GCF_000633955.1 Camelina sativa
GGGTCGACAGGTGTTGGTTCGGCCTCCCCAAACGGCAGCTCGATCAAGAAATCGGCGAGTACCTGGGACTTTGCAGCCGGCCGAGTACGATACTCGATATCGTACTCACTAAGTTCAATCGCCCACTTCGTTAGTCGACCCGATTGGTTTGGGCTGTGCAATATAGATCGTAAAGGTTGGTTGGACAGGACGGCGACAGTATGTGACTGGAAATACGGTCGGAGCTTTCTTGCCGACGTGACTACTGCCAGGGCGACCTTTTCAACTGTTGGGTAGCGAGTTTCCGCGTCGTCAAGTGATTTGCTTATATAAAAGATGGGTCGTTGCTCTCCTCGGTCGTCTTTAACGAGTACACCACTGACGGCCGACTCCGAGACAGCGATATAGAGAAATAAGATTTCGCCGAGCTCCGGCTTTGCTAAGATTGGTGGGGTCGATAAATAATTTTTTAGCTCGTTGAACGCGCTGTGACAGGCGTCGGTCCACTCGAACTTGCCCTTTGTTTTGAGAAGCTGGTAAAATGGTAGACACTTGTCGGTCGATCTGGATATAAAACGGTTTAGAGCAGCGATTCGTCCAGTTAATCGCTGTACTTCTCTGGCGTTCTTTGGTTGTGGTAGATCGATGATCGCCTTAATTTGCTTCGGGTTCGCCTCGATGCCTCGTCTGGTTACCAGGTACCCAAGGAATTCGCCGGATTTCACTGCAAATGTGCATTTGGCCGGGTTTAGCTTCATCCCATACTTGTTGAGGGTGTCGAAGCATTGTCGCAGGTGAGTAATATGATCCTTGGCGTGCTGTGATTTGACGAGCATATCGTCAATATAGACCTCCATAGTCCGGCCGAGCTGCTCGGCAAACATCTTGTTGACTAGCCGTTGATACGTCGCTCCCGCGTTTTTCAGACCAAAAGGCATGACCTTGTAGCAGTATGTCCCTCTATCCGTGATGAATGATGTTTTTTCCTGGTCGTCCTTGTGCATCAGAATCTGGTTGTAACCGGAGAATGCGTCCATAAAGGTTAACAGCTCGTTGCCCGCAGTTGCTTCGACGAGCTGATCGATTCTTGGCAATGGGAAACTATCCTTTGGGCAGGCCTTGTTAAGATCGGTAAAATCAACGCAAACTCGCCACTTTCCATTCTTCTTTTTGACGACTACCGGATTGGCTAGCCACTCTGGATATTTTACTTCCACGATTGACCCGGCACCGAGGAGTTTGTCGACTTCATCGTTTACTGCTTGCGACCGTTCAGGGCCTAACTTGCGCCGTTTCTGTTTGACCGGCTTATGCGTTGGGTCGGCATTGAGCTCGTGGGTCGTGACGTTTGGGTCGATTCCTTTCATGTCAGTCACGCTCCATGCGAACGTTGAGATGTTGGTTTTGAGGAAAAGTATTAACTCGTCTCGCATGGCGGACGTTATTTCTGTGCCGATATTCACGCATCGTTTCTTGTCGTTCTCGTCTAAGCTCACCTCCTCGACCGCGGCAACGCCTTGTTGGACGGCAGTCGGCTTTCCGTCTGTCGGCGACGTACTGTTGTCGCCGACTCGCTGCTTTGATTGCTATAATTTCTTTCCGGTGCGAAGCTTATGCTCGATCAGAAAACAGGCTCGTGCGGTTTGCTGGTTGCCGCGCAACGTGTACACCCCTTTTGAAGTTGGGAATTTAACGCACTGATGGTACGTTGATGGGACGGCTTTCATCTTGTGGATCCACGGGGTGCCGAGGATGACGTTGTAGATTGTCGGCTTGTCGATAACCGCGAAACGGAAATACCTGGCTATCCCCGCAACGAAGATCGGCAAAGTAATTGTGCCGACGGACATAAGGTGATCCCCGTCGAAACCCGTCAAAGAGTGACATTCTGGCATAATGTCCCGCTCGCCGATTTCCATTTTTGCCAAGATGTCTCTGAAGATGACGTTGACCGAGCTTCCAGTGTCGATCAATATTCTCGTCACCTCGCTTTCGCCGATCAAGAGCTCAACGACCAACGGGTCGTTGTGCGGTAGGTCCAAACCTTCCAGGTCTTTTCCGTCAAAGGTGATTGGCATACTTTCAGCCTCGAACCGCGACGGCCAAGACTTCGTCATTTCGGCTTTCTTAGTATAATCTCTGATTGCTCTAACCGAATCGTTACATCCGGCTAGTCCACCCATTATCATGTTGATTCGTCTTATAGTCGGGGGACGTTGATCAGGCTTGCGGTCTGTATGCGGTCGTTTTTCGTGACCGCTGTCTTCACGTCGTTCAGCTAGTAGGTTTGGAATTTCCATCTCGTCTTCACTTTGGTCGGCTAATATCTTTGAATCTTTGACAAACTTTCGAGCGATATTTTCAGCGCGCTTGGCATCATTTCGTCCAGGTCGGGCTGTCTTGCTTCTGTCCGGCTCGACGACTATTGCGCCTTTCTTGTATCGTTCCATCAGAATCCTCTGGAGGTAATGACATTCGTCTGTCGAGTGGGTATTACTCTGATGGTAGTCGCAATACGAGGTTGCGCTATTTTCAGCTCCTTCTTTCCGGATATACTTGTTTTCGCCGATCGCAAAGGTTCGGCGAGTTCGATCTTGGTTCTTGGTGAAGTGCTGCCGTGGCTCGACATAATCGACTTTTGGAGCTGCGGCTATAGGCTGTCTGGTTATTGCACTTGCCTCCGAGGAATGCTTCTTGGCGTTGATAGCTTTCTCTTCTTCGAGCCCAATGTGTTTTGCAGCTCGGAGTAATGCCTCGGCTACGGTCTCGACATGTGTCAAAGATAATTCCTCCTTGAATCGAGATTCATACCATAGTGCGTTTCGGAGCGCAACGATTGCGGCCGCATCGGGGATTGAGATGTTGACATAAATCTCCTTGAATCGTCCAATAAAGGACCGAAGCGATTCCCCCTTGTGCTGAGTTAAGGCATATAAGTCGGCGTGGGAATTCTTGTCCTCAATTAAAACAGAGAACTGCTTCAGAAACTCAGTTATCAGCTCCCTGATGCTGTCGATTGATCCTGGTGGTAGCCTCGAGAACCAACTCAAGGCGGTTCCCGTCAAATGTTCGGCGAAAACTTGACAAGCTCCTGCGTCGTATTCTGCCGGGCTGAACTGCAATGGGCCGAGGGCCACGCCGAAGGTGAGCAAGAAGTCTCGTGGGTCGACCGTTCCATCGTAATGGCCCAACCTTGGCTTGACCGCTCGTTTGACCGCTGTTGTAGCGAGTCGTCGAGAGAATGGAGTTCGCTGTGTTGCCTCGAGCATGAGTCCGACTTCGGGTGCCTTATCCGTCGCTTTCTGGATCATTGCGGCCATTTCTTTCATTTGTTGTTTCATTGCTATTAGCTCGGCATCCTTCGTTCGATCTGCCACTTCGGTACCCTGCTCGGCAAGGCGCTGGACGGGATTACGCTCTAATCCGCCGGTCTGCACATACGGCCCTGGCGTTGTCCTTGCTGAGGTGAAGTTCATTGAGTTGAGCCGAGCGTTGTGGAGATGATTGATTTCATCTTGCGAATTGAACTGCGCCGCAGTGAGCGCATCCAAACGGTTGTTTGTTCGCTCTTCCTGCTGGTCGAGGCGCGTTAAGATTCCTCGGAACAGCTCGTCTATGCTAGAGACGGGCTGGTTGTTGAGCAGAGAGAGTTGTGTCGGAGCCTGTGTTGCCTCTGCGGTCGCTGGGGTCGTCAAATTTGTAGCTATGACGAACGTTTATGGGCTTTCTACCGTCACAACTTTTCTTGGAGCGTCTGGCGTGGGAAGGGCTATCTGCTCCGCTTGATCCGTCGCCGGGGTGATTGTTCCCCCCGACGAGCTTGCTTCTTTGCTTCTTTCCTTGTCAACTATCGTCATCTCGTTTAGTTGGTGTAGGTCCGTTCTTCAATTTTTCAGAAAACTTTGACTTGTTGTCCCCCTTCCTGGCGCGCCAAATTGTTGATGTCCCTTTTGGTCACAATTAGAATATTTAGTTCGGTCAAGGGAGGGTCGAAGTTCTCTTTATTATATCGGTGCCGAGGCACTAAAGGACGGATTACAACACAATGTAAACGAGTTACAAACAAAGTAATCGACGGGCTGATAGCTCGTCGACTCTCCGAGCTATAGGCTGGAAAACGTTGACTTTTTCTTGGACGAGCTGAGCTCTGGTTTTTGCTGTACGAATTCTGCTGCCTTTTTTACGATCCCTTGAAATGCGGGCCGTACGCCTGTATTTATAGGGAATCGTGTCGGTTCGTCCATATAAAAGACCATAATACCCTCTTCTCTTGAAAGGGATACCTTGAGCTTTTTCCTGGGCCGGGCCCTTTTGTTGGGGTTGGATCCACCCCTAACAACGATCATGATGATTTGTCAACATGCAGAAATCCTGAAGAGCGATGCTGAACCTGCATGCTTCACGTTCTTAAACGAGTGCGGCCCAGACCCGTTCCTTGGTACGAACGTTGATTGCACTGAATGTTGCAAAAGCACATACAAGGGTCAACATGTATGTAAAGGGGTTGTTGAGGGAAGCGAGAACCACTGCCATTGCTACCGAAAAACAAAAAAAGAGTAACTGCTGTTTTTGTTGGTTTTAATGTGTGTTTACGTTAATGTACAAGTTTCTTTTGTTTCCAAATAAAGCATGAAGGGAGAAGTTTATCACTACTTGCCCCTAACTGCAGAATTGATGTTGTGTGTACTCTTGTTTTATTCTCAATATATACTAAATTTGGTTTGTTTATGTTCCTCATTTCTTTCCCGCCTACATTTCACGTTTTTGTCTCAAGAAATTCACTTAATCTGGTATAAACTTAACAGTTTTGTTAAATTCAAGAACCTGAAGTTAAAACTCACAAATCCTTTACATGTTCTTAATTAGTTTTTTTTTTCTTTCACTTTTTTGGGTCTTCTGAAACAATCGTGCTGCGCCAAGCATTTGTATCGAAAACCATCATTAAAAAATATTTCATCCAATCCTATTATGATGATTGATTACATTTTTTTTTTTTTTTGTCCACTACCTGCAGCATATATACTTCTACAAACAAACATTCCACAATGCAGTTCTCTTTGCAATAAATGGATCCATATATGAATTTATGACAAATAATTATATAAGTGTAAAACATCGGATGACATGGTCTCCACGAACCACACAAGACCACGATCGATGACTCTTCATACATTCCTCTAAAACCTCCAATATAGACTTTGCGTTAATAAACTGAAAAAACGGCATTGTTTAAGAATCAAACCCCAAAATCTTCTGTAGACGCTTTAAACCTTTGACCACTTAAACTGTTGATCGTACATGTGACTGACAACATTTGTGGTTTGAGTTAAACCGGGTTTGGTTGTAACTCAAACAGGTACAAAGAGTCGATTGAAGATCATTGGTTAAGTGGTTGTTATTTGGTTGGCTCAAGTTGTAACCGGCTCACTCTATCTATATGAGTGATAAGGAGAGTTTGTTATTGTGATAAGCTAGAATCAAAGTTGGATAGATACAAAGGTAGAGATAAGTTCAAATCTAGGGCTAGTCTCTATATAAGGA
>NC_025693.1:14161029-14161123 GCF_000633955.1 Camelina sativa
AATTTAAATCACTTCGGAAGGAGAAGCTCATTCTCAGTTCTCACATTTGGCGCTGGAAGGAGGGGAGTTATCGCCTGACTCTCATTAGTTCCGA
>NC_025693.1:14161245-14166253 GCF_000633955.1 Camelina sativa
TTTCTTTCCCGCCTACATTTCACGTTTTTGTCTCAAGAAATTCACTTAATCTGGTATAAACTTAACAGTTTTGTTAAATTCAAGAACCTGAAGTTAAAACTCACAAATCCTTTACATGTTCTTAATTAGTTTTTTTTTTCTTTCACTTTTTTGGGTCTTCTGAAACAATCGTGCTGCGCCAAGCATTTGTATCGAAAACCATCATTAAAAAATATTTCATCCAATCCTATTATGATGATTGATTACATTTTTTTTTTTTTTTGTCCACTACCTGCAGCATATATACTTCTACAAACAAACATTCCACAATGCAGTTCTCTTTGCAATAAATGGATCCATATATGAATTTATGACAAATAATTATATAAGTGTAAAACATCGGATGACATGGTCTCCACGAACCACACAAGACCACGATCGATGACTCTTCATACATTCCTCTAAAACCTCCAATATAGACTTTGCGTTAATAAACTGAAAAAACGGCATTGTTTAAGAATCAAACCCCAAAATCTTCTGTAGACGCTTTAAACCTTTGACCACTTAAACTGTTGATCGTACATGTGACTGACAACATTTGTGGTTTGAGTTAAACCGGGTTTGGTTGTAACTCAAACAGGTACAAAGAGTCGATTGAAGATCATTGGTTAAGTGGTTGTTATTTGGTTGGCTCAAGTTGTAACCGGCTCACTCTATCTATATGAGTGATAAGGAGAGTTTGTTATTGTGATAAGCTAGAATCAAAGTTGGATAGATACAAAGGTAGAGATAAGTTCAAATCTAGGGCTAGTCTCTATATAAGGATCCTTTGTACGTGATGTAACATAACACAAAAAAGATTATACTAGTGAATTGCTTGTGCCGTCAAGCCGAGACGTAGGGTATTCATTCGATACCTGAACTCGTTAAAGCTCTGTGTGTCTTTCTCTCTTACTCTTCTGTTTTACTTCTCTGTTCTACTTTTATAAACTATTGTCGTTTTCGGTTGTGTACAACTACACAAGACTGTGTTGGTGGTTTCGAGGGTGAGGTTGTAATAGTGGTATCAGAGCCTCTGGTTGCTCGAAGTGATGACGAACGCACGGATCGAAGTGGAACGGTTTGATGGGAAAGGAGATTTCTCATTGTGGAAGAAGAGGATGCTTGCGCATCTGTCGGTTCTAGGGTTGAAGGATGTTCTGTCAGAACCAACAACACCTTCAACAGGACCTGAGATCAAGAAAGACGAAAGTGATGAATCATACAAGGCAAGAGTGGAGAAAGAAGAAGTCGAAAGGCTTGATAAATCAGAGAAGGCTATGAATCTGATTATTCTCAATGCTGGAGACCATGTCCTCAAGAAAATTGATGGGTGTACTACCGCTGCAACAACTTGGTCTACATTAGAGAGGTTATATCTTTCTAAATCACTGCCTAATAGGATTTATCTGCAACATAAGTTCTATACGTTCAAGATGCTGGAGNCCGCGCTCAAGAACGGCCTCTGGCATGAATCTCGCTTCCGCGAAGAGCTTTCCGTAAATCGGTTCCCAACCATTCAGGACGCACTACACCGGGCTTCGAACTGGATAGTTNATTTCCTCAAGATAGTCTCGGATCTAAATAGTCTGCAAATCTCAGTCACTGAAGAGATTCAAGCAATCTTGTTACTGAGTTCTTTACCGTCTCAGTATGATCAGCTGAAGGAGACACTCAAGTATGGTAGAGAAACTCTGTCCTTGGAAGAGGTTGCAGAAGCTGCAAAATCAAAGGAGACGGAACTGAAAGAAGCTAGGAAGAATGGTTCAAACGCTGGTAATGGTGAGAGTTATGTTGTTAGAGGAAGAGCTGAAACAAGAGAATCATTCAACAGGAACAAAAGCAGAGGCAGATCAAGATCTAGGTCTGTGTTGTACCCACGATCTGCCATCTCGGGCAATAGGCAAGAGGGCCTAGGCCGGGCTAGTCTACTGGGCCAAGAGCGAATTAGTGATCGGCCCATCAGGCCCGGAGAAAGGAAGAGAGCGCGGAGATGTTTCGTGCTGGTCAGTTCGCAGCTCGGTCCAGGTCAAAGATTCCCGCATTCAAGAGGATTAATTAGTCCGCGCAAATCGCGTCCTATTAATGGCGCATTAATTTAGTAATAAATTGGTCGGTATAAATATGTAAGGGGGGGGGGTCAGTTTGAGGGGATCGAATATTTTTTCCAGCAATAGCAATACAAGTTCAAATTCTCAAATTCTCTCAATTCAGTTCGGAACTGTTTTACGGCGATAAGCTCCTCCACAATTTAAATCACTTCGGAAGGAGAAGCTCATTCTCAGTTCTCACATTTGGCGCTAGAAGGAGGGTAGTTATCGCCTGACTCTCGTTAGTTCCGATTTCTTACACAAATACACTCCACGCAACCACCACTATGGCAACCAGCTCTCCCAATCAGGCATCTTTGGAGGTGATCCAGAAGCTCCTGCAGGACTTGTCTGAAAAGTCCGACCGTCAGCAAGCCGCCTCCGCCGCTCTTACTGAACGATTCGACACCTTGGAGGGTCAGATCTCCGCTCGTCTGGAGGAAGTTACGACGTCCGTAGCAGACCTCTCAGCCTCCCACCGCGCGTACGCCGATCGGGTCGATCTCCTGTCCTCTGACCAAAACCCACATCGACGTGCTTTGGATTTCTTCGGTGTGACTCCACCTTCCACCTCGCTGGTGGCAGCAACAGATGTCACTCCGGGAGATTCGTTCCCACCTCAAACCAATACGCAAACAGCGCCACCGCTGGTTGGCGGTAGCCACACTCCGGTTCAGCCCGGCGTCGTCCGATCTTCCGAGGTCCCAGTCCGTCTTCCTCTCCCTGTGGATGGAAATATTTCTACTTCGGGGTATGCTACCAATCCCGAGATCTTCCGCATGCAGAGCGAAATCCGAGACATGCGGTCTGTGATGCACAGTGCAACCACTTCAGCTCCAGACATCTTTCGAGTGATCGAGGAGTCAAGGCGAACTCCTTTTTCCGATCAAATAGCCCGAGTCCGCATCAAAGATACGGGCAAAATTAAGTTCTCGAGCTACGAAGGAAAAGGAGATCCGACCAATCATCTCAAGACGTTCTTGCTGACAGCTAGCCGGGTGGACCTCGAGCCCCACGAAGCAGACGCTGGGTACTGCAAGCTGTTCGCAGAAACGTTTAGTGGACCGGTACTGCTTTGGTTTGCATCTTTAGCAGCCGGCTCCATTTCAAACTTTACCGAGCTGTCGACCTCGTTCGTCAAGCAGTATTCTAGCCTAATCGAAACTGCGGTGACGGACGCTCAGCTTTGGAACTTAAGCCAAAAGGCTTGAGAGTCTCTCCGGTCTTACATAACAAAGTTCAAGGAGATCCAGGTCAAGATTCCCGGACTCTCGGACACCACAGCCCTGGCCGCGCTCAAGAACGGCCTCTGGCATGAATCTCGCTTCCGCGAAGAGCTTTCCGTAAATCGGTTCCCAACCATTCAGGACGCACTACACCGGGCTTCGAACTGGATAGTTACGGAGGAAGACAAACTCGCCGCTGCACAAAAACAAAACGCTCCGCCTGCAGGAAAACCACGGTTCGAACCGCCCGCCAAAAAGCATGTCTCAGCTTGATCCCGATAAGGGTACGTAGGCAGCCCACTTTGGGTCCAGCTATCCATATTAATAAAACTTAAAGTTTTCTTAAACTTTTTTGTTAATAATGGTATACCAAAAAACAAAAAAAACAAAAAAAACAAAAAAACAAAAAAAACAAAAAAAACAAAAAAAAAAAAACCGAAGTCTAACTTCGTATCTATCATTTAAAGCNGGGCAATAGGCAAGAGGGCCTAGGCCGGGCTAGTCTACTGGGCCAAGAGCGAATTAGTGATCGGCCCATCAGGCCCGGAGAAAGGAAGAGAGCGCGGAGATGTTTCGTGCCCGCAGCTCGGTCCAGGCCCGCAGCTCGGTCCAGGTCAAAAATTCCCGCATTCAAGAGGATTAATTAGTCCGCGCAAATCGCGTCCTATTAATGGCGCATTAATTTAGTAATAAATTGGTCGGTATAAATATGTAAGGGGGGGGTCAGTTGTAGAGAATCGAACCCTTTTTCCCGAAAAAGCAATACAAAATCAAATACTCAAAAACTCTCTCAAATCAGTTCGGAATTACTTAACGGCGATAAGCTCCTCCACAGTTAAATCACTTCGGAAGGAGAAGCTCGTTTTCAGTTCTCACATTAGGCGCTAGAAGGAGGGGAGTTATCGCCTGACTCTCGTTAGTTCCGACTTCATACACAAGTACACTCCACACAACCACCGCTATGGCAACCGACTCTCCCAATCAGGCATCCTTGGAGGTGATCCAGAAGCTCCTGCAGGACTTGTCCGAGAAGTCCGACCGTCAGCAAGCCGCCTCCGCCGCTCTTACTGAACGTTTCGACAGCTTGGAGGGCCAGATTTCCACTCGTCTGGAGGAAATCACGATGTCCGTAGCCGATCTCTAGGCCTCCCACCGCACGTACACCGACCGGGTCGACCTCCTGTCCTCCGACCAAAACCCGCGNTCGCATCTAAAGCCGAGGTCCAACTTCGCGATCTTAAACCGAAGTTCTTACTTCGTATTCAGCTTTACTTTAAAGCTCAATGTTGCGAAAACACTAAACCGAAGTCTTCGCTTCGTCCCCCGCTTTGCTTAAAGTCAAAGCTTAATTTTNGGTCCCAGTCCGTCTTCCTCTCCCTGTAGAAGGAAACACTTCGACTCCGTGGTATGTCACTAATCCCGAGATCTTCCGTATGCAGAGCGAAATCCGGGATATGCGGTCTGTGATGCATAGTGCAACCACTTCGGCTCCGGATATTTTTCGGGTGATCGAGGAATCGAGGCGAACTCCCTTTTCCGATCAAATAGCTCGAGTCCGCATCAAAGATACCGGCAAAATTAAGTTCTCGAGCTACGAAGGAAAAGGAGATCCTACCAATCATCTCAAGACTTTCTTGCTAACAGCTAGCCGGGTGGACCTCGAGCCCCACGAAG
>NC_025693.1:14168751-14179612 GCF_000633955.1 Camelina sativa
CTCCATATCTTGGATCTCGCCCCTAGAGATCTCCTCGACCAGCATCCGGTTAGCCCTGATCTCGGCAGCCCGGATCTGAAGCGGGGCTAGCTTCTCCCTCTCTTCGAAGGTGACCTTCGCCTCCTCGACCAGAGGATGGAGAGTTCGCCTCATTGCCTGTCTCTCCTCCCTTCACACCCTCTCGATCTCGCAGCTGTTGCCAGCTTCGAGTAGCTGATTGCGAAGCTCGATCTCGTGCAACCTGTTCTTGGCTGCTTTCACATCTTCCGTTGCTTCGAAGTAAAGGTCCCCCGCCTTCTTCAGTTTGCCTCGGAGGTCCTCGTTGGCAACCCCAAGGTCGATCACCTCTATTTCAGCCTTCTTCATCCGAGCTCGGATTTGTTCGGCCTTCGCTACGGTGCTAGCATTCTCAGCCTCCAGCCTTGCATACTCTTTTACCTGGGCCTCCAGATCGGCGACCCTCTCTTGAAGAAGGTTCACCTCGGAAGAGGATGGGGAAACAAACAGCTGGTCCTCGTAACACGCCACCTAGTTGGCCCCAAGTCTTGTTCGGGAAAGCAAATCTCATCATTACCACGATCAAATCGTGGAGATATGGGGAATATTCAGTTCCCGAAATTGATCGCTTGAAGGATAAAAGTCCCCCGAACTGTTCAGCTCGGGAGACTTGGGGGGCAACTGTTTTACCCACGATCTGCCATCTCGGGCAATAGGCAAAAGGGCCTAGGCCGGGCTAGTCTACTGGGCCAAGAGCGAATTAGTGATCGGCCCATCAGGCCCGGAGAAAGGAAGAGAGCGCGGAGATGTTTCGTGCTGGTCAGTTCGCAGCTCGGTCCAGGTCAAAGATTCCCGCATTCAAGAGGATTAATTAGTCTGCGCAAATCGCGTCCTATTAATGGCACATTAATTTAGTAATAAATTGGTCGGTATAAATATGTAAGGGAGGGGTCAGTTGTAGTGGATCGAATATTTTTTCCAGCAATAGCAATACAAGTTCAAATTCTCTCAATTCAGTTCGGAACTGTTTTAGGGCGATAAGCTCCTCCACTATTTAAATCACTTCGGAAGGAGAAGCTCATTCTCAGTTCTCACAGTCTGGGTCCAGAATTACTTGTTGGTACTGCAAGAAAGAAGGACACTTAAAGAAGGACTGCTTTGCACGAAAGAAGAAGATGGAGTGTGAAGATGGTGATGCAGCTGTAATCATCGACATGTTGCTGGAAGTGAAGGCTCTCTCAGTCTCAGATCAAAAATCTGAAGAACGATGGATTATCGATTCTGGTTGTTCATATCATATGACCTCAAGAAGAGATTGGTTTGACAGCTTTGAAGAAGTTGCAACTGGGCAGGTTCTCTTGGGAGATGATAGGTCTGTCACAGTACAAGGGATTGGTACAATTGCAATCAAAGCTGTAGGAGGAACAGTCAAGAGACTAACTAATGTCAGGTATATTCCCAACCTCAAAAGAAATCTGATTTCTGTTGGGACTCTAGACCTGCAGGGTTACAAACAGTCTGGTGGTGATGGAAAATACAAGTTCTTCAAGAACAACAAGCTGGCACTGCAAGGAACGTTGTGCGGAACTCTCTACTATCTTGATGGAGAAACTGTTGTTGGTGAATCAAATAGTATTATGTCAAAGGATGATACTGCTTTGTGGCATAGTCGACTAGGCCACATGAGTATGAAGAATCTCAGAGTTCTGACTGAGAAAGGAATTCTTTACAAGAAGAAGATCAACAACTTGGAGTTCTGTGAAGTGTGTGTAATGGGAAAGAACAAAAGGCTGAGTTTCAATGTTGGTAAACACAACAGTGAGGAAGTACTGAAGTATGTACACTCAGATTTATGGGGATCTCCAAACGTTCAATTCTCCCTGTCAAAGAAATAATACTTCTTATCCATCATTGATGATTTCTCGAAGAAGGTGTGGGTGTATTTTCTGGCTATGAAGGATGAAGCTTTCAGCAAGTTTCGTGAGTGGAAGATTCTTGTTGAGAATCAAGCTAACAAGAAGGTGAAGTGTCTCAGGACTGACAATGGTTTGGAGTTCTGTAACTCTGAGTTTGATAGTTTCTGCAAAGATAATGGCATTGAGAGACACAGAACATGCTCATACACCCCACAACAGAATGGCGTTGCTGAACGTATGAACAGAACAATCATGGAGAAAGTGAGATGTTTGTTGAATGAATCAGTCTTGGAGGAGAAATTCTGGGCAGAGGCTGCAGCTACTTCAGTGTACATCATCAACAGGACGCCATCGTGTGCAAACGATTACAACATCCCCGAAGAGTTATGGCTGGGTAAGACACCTGGATATTCACATTTAAGAAGATTTGGTTCAGTTGTTTACATTCATGTAGATCAAGGAAAGCTGAAGCCAAGAGCATTGAAAGGAATTTTCATTGGGTATCCTTATGGAGTGAAGGGTTACAAGGTGTGGCTTCTTAATGAAAAGAAGTGTGTCATTAGTAGAAACGCTGTATTCACCGAAGATAAGCTCTACAAAGACTTGTCTGGAGAAAAGAAACTACAGAAACCTCAACCTGAAACTGAAAGAAGAAACGAGGTGATAGTTGATGCTGCTCAGGATGTTGAAACTTGTAAGAGTGTGTCAGATGATACAATTGAAGGTGGAGCAGCAGAAGAAGCTCATGATAGTGAAAATGAATCTGGTGAAGAAGAAGAGGACTTGGACAATTATCTGTTGGCAAGAGACAGAGTCAGAAGAGAGATCACTCGTCCAAGCAGGTTTACAGATGGAAATGATGCTGCCTTTGCACTTTCTGTTGCAGAGGAGGTTGAATCAGAAGAACCTAGAGACTACTATGAAGCTCAGAGAAGCAAGTACTGGGTGAAGTGGAAGGCAGCCATGGATGAAGAAATGAATTCTCTCATGAAAAATCAGACCTAGAGTTTAGAAAATCTACCAAAGGATCAAAAGGCTGTAGGTTCTAAATGGGTGTTCAAGATTAAGCCTGGCATACCTGGAGTTGAAGAGCCTAGATTCAAGGCTAGATTGGTTGCTAAAGGATACTCACAGAGGGAAGGAATTGACTATCAAGAGATATATTCACCGGTGGTCAAGCATGTGTCTATAAGACTGTTGTTGTCGATAACAGTGAATCAAGACCTGGAATTGGAACAGCTTGATGTAAAGACTGCCTTCTTACATGGAAATTTAGAAGAAGACATCTACATGGATCAACCTGAGGGTTATGAAGTTAAAGGTGAGACAGAGTTGGTCTGTCATCTGCAGAAGTCTCTGTACGGCTTAAAGCAAGCTCCAAGACAATGGAATAAATGTTTTGATCAATTCATGATCAAACATGGTTTTATCAAAAGTGCATATGATCATTGTGTATACTTTAAGGAGCTGGAGAATGAAGGATATGTTTACCTACTTTTGTATGTAGACGATATGCTAGTTGCATCAAAGAGCATGTCAGAAGTTAGCAAGGTGAAAAGGCTACTGAAGAGTGAGTTTGATATGAAGGATTTGGGTCCAGCAAAAAGAATATTGGGCATGGATATAGAGAGAGATCGTGTAGGTGGAGTTCTTACACTATCACAGTCTACTTACATAAAGAAGGTTCTGCAAGTGTTTCGAATGGATGAAGCAAAACCTGTGTCAACTCCCATAGGCGCTCACTTCAAGTTGGCTGCTATTCAGAATGCAGAGGAAGGTGCAGATATGGGTGAGTTCCCTTACTCAAATGCTGTAGGAAGCATCATGTATGCTATGATTGGTACACGACCGGATGTTGCTTATGCAATGGGACTGGTGAGCAGGTTCATGAGTAATCCGGGACGAGTTCATTGGACTGCAGTACAATGGATTCTCAAATATTTGAAAGGAAGTCAAGACAAGTGTTTGGTGTTTAGAAAGAGTCAAGATTTCAAGGTTGAAGGTTATTCAGACTCAGACTTTGCGGCAGACTTGGATCGCAGAAGATCCATCACTGGATATGTGTTTACTGCAGGTGGAAACACAGTGAGTTGGAAGTCGGGTCTGCAACACGGTACAGCTCTTTAAACAACAGAAGCCGAATACATGGCTTTGGTAGAAGCGGTCAAAGAGGGCATATGGCTGAAAGGGTTAACAGAGGAACTGGGATTCAAACAAGATGTGGTCAATATATCTTGTGACTCTCAGAGTGCAATTTGTCTTGCCAAGAACAATGTCCATCATGAGAGGACGAAACATGTGGATGTGAAGATGCATTTCATCAGAGATGTGATTGAGTCTAGAGGATTAGCTGTGCAGAAGATTCATACATCGAAGAATCCTGCGGACATGCTTACTAAGGTGATTCCAGTTCAGAAGTTTGAGCAAGCTTTGGCTTTGCTCAAAGTAACCAGGCACTAAGAACCTGGCTAAGCTTGGCGGTACAAGGAACAAGCTCAAGAAGGTGTTGTTGTCAAGGTGGAGATTGTTGATCGTACATGTGACAGACAACACTTGTGGTTTGAGTTAAACCAGGTTTGGTTGTAACTCAAACAGGTACAAAGAGTCGATTGAAGATCATTGGTTAAGTGGTTGTTATTTGGTTGGCTCAAGTTGTAACCGGCTCACTCTATCTATATGAGTGATAAGGAGAGTTTGTTATTGTGATAAGCTAGAATCAAAGTTGGATAGATACAAAGGTAGAGATAAGTTCAAATCTAGGGCTAGTCTCTATATAAGGATCCTTTGTACGTGATGTAACATAACACAAAAAGATTATACTAGTGAATTGCTTGTGCCGTCAAGCCGAGACGTAGGGTATTCATTCGATACCTGAACTCGTTAAAGCTCTGTGTGTCTTTCTCTCTTACTCTTCTGTTTTACTTCTCTGTTCTACTTTTATAAACTATTGTCGTTTTCGGTTGTGTACAACTGCACAAGCCTGTGTTGGTGGTTTCGAGGGTGAGGTTGTAAACTCGTTGGTTGAAATCAAGCATTACCCATACAAAGATGTTGTAAGTGTTGCTATTCTATTACCTAAGTTGTTAAAGATGCTATTCATATCGATCCCTCTGATATTATCGATAGCACGTAACCGAAGCATTTTAAAGATGCTATTCATATTATAGAATGGTGCGATGCTATGTCCAAGGAAATTGACGCACTTGAGGCCAACCATACATGGGATATCACCGATCTGTCTCCAGGTACACTTGAGCGACACAAAACTCGTTGGTTGCTTTGGGAAATCACCAGAAAGAAGGTACTGATTTCAAAGAAATGTTTGCTCCGGTTGCGAAGATGACAACCGTTAGATCTTTGCTAGGTTTTGCTGCTGCAAATGACTGAGAGGTGCACCAAATGGATGTTCACAATACTTTTCTTCATGGCGATCTTGAGGAGGAAGTGTATATGAAGTTGCCACCCGGTTTTAAATGTTCTGATCCTACTAAGGTTTGTCATCTACGAAAGTCTTTATACGGTCTCAAACAAGCTCCACGATGCTGCTTTGCCAAGTTGTCTACTGCTCTTCATCAGTTTGGTTTTACTCAGAGCTATGCTGATTACTCTCTCTTCACTCTCAAGCATGGTGCCTCAGTCATTCATGTACTTGTTTATGTTGATGACTTCATTGTTGCTGGGAATGATCTTCTGGCCATTGCTAACTTCAAATAACAACTTCATACTTGTTTTCACATGAAGGATCTCTATAAGCTCAAATATTTTCTTGGCCTTGAAGTTTCGTGTGGTCCAGATGGATTTTGCCTTTCTCAACGTAAGTATGCATTGGATATTCTTAAAGAAACAGGTATGCTTGGCTGTAAGCCTTCCGCTGTCCCTATTGAGCTGAATCACAAACTTGCCACCGACAAAGGTCCCGCGTTTGATAATCCTGAGCAGTATCGTCATCTTATTGGACGTTTAATCTACCTTACAATCACCCATCCTGATCTTTGTTATGCCGTTCATATTCTTTTCAATTTATAAAGCAACCAACTGTGGCTCATTGGGAGGCTGCGCTTCGTCTTGTCAATTATCTCAAAGGATCGCTCGCTCAAGGAATCTTACTTCGGTCTGATAGTGTCCTACATCTTTCTGCCTACTACGACTCTGACTATAATGCATGCCCTCTAACTCGTCGTTCTCTCTCGGCTTATGTCACTTATTTGGGCAACTATCCTATTTCTTGGAAAACAAAGAAACAAAATACTGTCTCAAGTTCTTCCGTTGAAGCTGAGTATCGAGCAATGGGGTGCACTCTTAAGGAAATCGTGTGGTTAAAAGCTCTTCTCCAAGATCTTGGTGTTGCTCACACCGCTCCTGTCACTCTACATTGCGATAGCTAGGCGGAAATCAATATTGCGGCTAATCATGTCTTCCATGAGCGTATAAAACACATCGAATCTGATTGTCATCAAGTTTGTGATGCTGTTCTTGCTAAACTTTCAGGTAGGTTTCCCTGTACTTTCAGCCTTTACCCATTTCCACCTATACAATATATATTCTACCCAATTACAGCCACACTATATAAATCTACCCAATTAACCAAAAGGTCCAAAACCAATAAAGCTTCTCAATTGCCTTAAAAATTGATAATCCACGTTTCAAAATTCGATCAATTCTTGACAATTTCAAACAAATCCAACATCAATAACAACTTAGGTAATAGAATAGCAACACTTACAACATCTTTGTATGGGTAATGCTTGATTTCAACCAACGAGGCTTCAGATTCCCGACTTCAATTTCCACCACAGACGATGAAGCAGAAGCAGAAGCAGAAGCAGAAGACGAAGAATAAGAAGAAGAATATGTATAATGTATAGAGAACGAAACTAAAACCAAATGAAATAGTCGGGTCATCAATTTTAAAATGTAACTGAAAATTTTTGAAAATCCCCTTTGATTTTGGTTATTTAGGTAGGCATATAGTCTGGGTGGAATTGAGTAAAACATAAGTCGTATAAATTGAATTGAATAGATACTGAAGGTATATGGGAACCTACTTGAAACGCTACATTACAAGGGGACTGGTACATGCAGCCCTATTAAAGTTGATATATGATTGTTTTGTTTGTCGTGTTATCAATTTCTTACGTATTTCTAGAAACTAGAATAATAGTTCATACTAGTTAAAACAGCTTCTGAAAGGGTGGTTTATAAGATTTACTAAATTCATCCGCTTGTGAAACTAACAACATTTTTATTTTTACTTAAAATACACAAACCAATTATCCCCACTTTAAACATGTTTTTATTTAGAAACATACATAGCTTTAAACAAAAAAATTGTAGTTGACTCCCATAGAAGCTTATGTTTAAACACGCAACTCGCGTTGGAGAAGCCAAATTGCATTTCTTCTAAGGCTTATATAATAAATTCAATAGCCACATGAATCACGATTTCTAGTTCCTCAATACAATGTCGAAAACGAAACTACATGAAATCATCTATTCTACGAAATGATGATGCTCATTGTCGGAGTTCTATAAACCACACACATTAAGCTATTAACTTCGTGGCACCATCATGCTTCACACTCACACACACAAATCATTATTATTATCAGATATTTTATTTATAAATTAATAAATAATAAGTTTACAAATTACGACACCAATTATAGTTTACCTATAAATACTCCATGTATAAACAAGTTACACTTATCATAAAAAAACAAAGACAGTTCTAGGATTGGAACTCTAGCTCTAAAAACATTACGACGCAACGTATTGTTTTGTCGGACAACAATGATATCTCTCCCATCGGATCACCTACGCTAGCCGAGTTGCTAAAAGACTGCGACAGTTTCCGGAAGGAAGATTCTGGCAACCCCGCCAGAAGCGACGATCCAGCTCATCACACGATAGATGTCGAAGCCTTACATGTACAACCAGTACCGTTCGTATTAGCCTTTAACAATCTTCAATACGATGTCACACTTCGTCAGGGGTTTGGTTTCTCACGGAAAAGCTCCGTGAAGACTCTACTCGATGATGTTTCCGGTGAGGCTTGTGACGGCGATATTCTAGCCGTTCTTGGTGCAAGCGGAGCAGGGAAGTCCACTTTGATCGACGCCTTAGCGGGGAGGGTTGCGGAGAGGAGCTTGAGAGGCTCAGTAACACTTAACGGAGAGAAGATTTTGCAATCTCGATTGTTGAAAGTTATATCAGCGTATGTGATGCAAGACGATCTTCTTTTTCCGATGCTTACTGTTAGAGAAACCCTAGTTTTCGCTTCCGAGTTTCGTCTTCCAAGAGTCTTGTCCAAAGCCAAGAAGATGGAACGTGTTGAAACCCTAATTGACCAATTAGGGCTCAGAAATGCGGTGGATACAGTGATCGGAGATGAAGGACACCGTGGAGTCTCTGGTGGAGAGCGACGACGTGTTTCAATAGGAATCGATATTATCCACGATCCAATCGTTTTGTTTCTTGATGAACCTACGTCCGGGCTAGATTCCACCAACGCGTTTATGGTGGTGCAAGTTCTTAAACGAATAGCTAAGAGTGGCAGCATTGTGATTATGTCGATCCATCAACCAAGTGCTCGTATTGTAGATTTGCTTGATCGGCTTATCATCTTATCTCGCGGCAAGAGTGTGTTCAGTGGATCTCCAACAAGTCTTCCTCGATTCTTCTCTGACTTCGGTCATCCGATTCCTGAGAAAGAGAACATCACAGAGTTCGCACTTGATTTGATTCGACAATTTGAAGGATCCACTGAAGGAACCAAAGAGTTAGTAGAATTCAACAAAAAGTGGGAGCAGAACAAGCTCAAACTCAGCCAATCAGCTCGAGCCACCCCACAAACCACACCTCACCAAGGTTTATCCTTAAAAGAAGCGATCAAAGCGAGTGTTTCAAGAGGCAAACTAGTCTCAGGCACATCTGGATTCAATCCCATTGCCATAGAATCAATAGCTTCATATGCCAATCCATCATTTTTTGAAACACTCATCTTAGCCAAACGGTACATTAAAAACTGGATCCGGATGCCCGAACTCATGGGAACACGGATCGCTATGGTTATGGTGACCGCTATTCTCCTAGCCACTGTGTACTGGAATCTAGACAACACTCCAAGAGGTGCACAAGAGAGATCGACATTCTTTGCATTCGTCGTGCCCACAATGTTCTACTGTTGTTTAGACAATATCCCAGTTTTTATTCAAGAACGATACATTTTCTTGAGAGAGACAACGCACAACGCGTACAGAACATCTTCTTATGTCATATCTCACTCTTTGGTGTCCTTGCCTCAACTAATTGCCCCTTCCTTAGTCTTTGCCTCGATCACATTCTGGACCGTTGGTTTGAGCGGCGGGTTAGAAGGTTTCTTCTTTTATTCCCTTATAATCTACGCCTCCTTCTGGTCTGGATCCTCTGTCGTTACTTTCATATCCGGCGTTGTTCCGAATATCATGATAAGTTACATGGTCACTATTGCCTATGTTGCTTATTGTTTACTGCTGAGTGGATTCTACGTCAATCGAGATCGGATACCATTTTATTGGATATGGTTTCATTACATTTCACCTCTCAAGTATCCGTACGAGGCTGTATTAATCAATGAGTTTGATGACCCGTTACGTTGCTTTGTTAAGGGAGTCCAAGTATTCGACGGTACTCTTCTTGGAGGTGTGTCTTATTCTAGGAAGATAAAGCTCCTTGAAACTCTGAGTAGATCGTTGAAAACCAAGATAACGGAGTCCACATGCTTGAAGACAGGGTCTAATTTACTCGCACAACAAGGTATTACTCAATTGAGCAAGTGGGATTGCTTGTGGATCACGTTGGCTTCCGGTCTCTTCTTTAGGATCTTGTTTTACTTCGCCTTGCTGTTTGGCAGCAGAAATAAGAGAACGTGAAGCTATCATTCCCCACAAACACTTGTGTGCGCAAGCTTCTAAGTATAAGCTTCTCGTTGTTATAACTTTTGATCGAAGTTGACAAGTTGTAGCCTTATGTAATCGTTTCATCTTAGTATCTTTCTGGGATATTTCTAAATAAAAAAAATATCTTTGATTCGAAGTTCAATAGTTAAATTTAAATCCAAGAATATTGTAAGTGTTTGAATTACAGACAGAAAAAAAAAAAAGAATAATTTATAATTGTGTGAAATTATAACGTGATTAATGTGTTCTCCCAAACTACAAAGTAAATCAATTTTGACTAATCAACATAGAAAATTCAAACATTTCTGCACACAATTAATGTCGAACACTGGAGTAGACTTCTATATTTAAAGCACTATAAATCAGAATGAAATTGGAGCCACTTAATGTGTAATTTGAAAATTTCCACGCATTGGTTAGTTTGTTTCAAGAAAGAAAATATTATTAAAAAAAACGTGTGTGATGTTATAAATATAGTGATTGAAAATATATATAGATATGTATATATATAATTAAATTTAAAAAAAAAGAGGAAAATTAATAAGTACAAAAAGCCATAAAAGAAATAAAGAGATAATTATGCATGATGGAAAGTAAGTGCTGGGAGGGTCAGTGTTGGCGAGTGCTTATGTTATTTGATCCATGTAGAATAAGTTAAATAAGGTTCCTCTGATTCGGTGTTACCAGTTGAAAACTCGGTGAGGATTACCTTATCCCTGGAATTGGTGGGACGACTTAAGTTAATTTTGATTGGACCAGGTTCTAGTCTTATACTTCCACATATGTAACATCAAGAGAACAATAGAGCTCAATAAACGAGCCATTAGAATTAACAGAATTACCAAAGTTCGAGAACTAACTCAAATTTGGAAGGCCAATATCCATTCCATCAACACATAGAGAAAGTTGATTCAAAGACCCACGCTCTAATTGTGAGAATGAGAGACGTCGCAAAAAAAAAAAAAAAAAAAAAAAAAAAAAAAAAAAAAAAAAAAAAAAAATATCGCATTA
>NC_025693.1:14179927-14182381 GCF_000633955.1 Camelina sativa
AAAAAAAAAAAAAAAAAAAAAAAAAAAAAAAAAAAAAAAAAAAAAAAAAAAAATTGGAGGGAAAAATCAAACACTGCATTGTGGCATTGGTATTTTCCCTATGTCGAATCTATAAAGCAGTAAAGTCTTGAGGGACAAAGGTGGGAAGCATTGCTTTATTGTTTAAAGAAACATCAGAACTAACTGGGAATCCTAGAATGAGTTTAGGATTGTGAATTAGAGACAAAATCCTTTTTGGGAATATTTATTTATATTGCTCCAATAGGGTATCAGAAAATGTTGGTGTTCAAAGAGAGAGAAGAGAGAGTTTGCAATAGGAACGATTGTCTATTCCGATAGCAAAGAAAGACCCTTACATGTGAGGCAATATTTCGTTCAAGTAGTACATAAGAAATCATCTCAGCTACAACACACTTTTGACATATAGTGAATTTTGAAACATCACAATGGTCTAGTTGTGCACTAATAATTAACAATAGCGTAGATATGTTGAGAACACTATTGTCTATCATAATCATTTAGTAGACAGTTAGCATAGATCTGTTGGTAAATAATTATGATTTTTTTTTCAAGTGTTAAGTAATTGATTGAAACATGAATTTGTATGTTTTTTTTGTCAAACAAGCTTTCATTAAACTTAAATCCTCAAAGAGGAGAGTTTATACAAAGGAAACTTTAACAGTTACAATACTTAATAAGGTTACAAGGCATAAAAAAATATTGATTCCATGAGTTTTCAAGGAGGTGCAAGTCTTTGAGAGGCTAGCAAAGCTTGAAATATCTGTTGGGACCATGGTGGAAGCGCATTTGAAGACATGATACGCGTCTTCCTCGATCAGCAAGTGATCATCGATGGCTCTTGCAGTATATACAACCAAGCTTTTACAAATGTGGTACAACGGGGGATTGAGGGATGGGGTTCTCGCCAACAAGAGAATGTTCAAGAAAATTTGATCAAGGATTGATACATATTCTGGCTCAATTCTCATAACAGTGGGTGAAGCTACCGAGACTCTTATATAATATGTGCAATATCGCAACAAAGCAAGTGGGTCCTCCCTCACATGAAGCCCTCGGTTATGGAGGTTAAGGAGTCCCACACAAAGCTTGTAGCTAGTATTACATTGTGGAAGAAAGGAAAACCTGAGCTTACACCCTAGGGGTTGAGAGATAAGATTGTTCTTTGGTTGAGCCTAGGAAGATGGAAGCAAAGTCGTAACAGAGCAGGTGGGTCTTCCCTCACATGAAGCTCATAGCCATCAAGGTGAAGGAGTCCCACACAAAGCTTGTAGTCGGCTTTCCATTGAGGCACTAAAATAGACACTAAGTTAGAACCAACAGGCAAGTGGTGATGGTACAATTTGGGGGTTTCAGTGAGCTTTTGATACACACTTTCCAACTGATCTGGACAAAGGTAATTATCTAACCATCCTAGAGAGGCTTTTGCACAACTATTAAGGTGTTTTTGGTCAACCAAAATAGAGGCAGAGAAAGCTAATAGGGCTGGATTTGATAATCTTCTAGAGGGTCTAAAAAGCTTCCACATCATACATGTAACAAAGTCTAGTCGAGATACTCTAACTACCAGGGTTCGATAGGCTCAAACATGGGTAGAGTAGACAGAGGATAATTTGTTAAGGAGCTGCATTGGAGGCAAGAATCAACTGGATTGTCCAACAACAGGATCAGAAGATATCACGATGGTATGGTTTGTGAATTTAATCTTCATCGGATAAAGCGGTGGATCGGAGTAGCGTAGAGCCAAAACATGAACTATAAAAGCCAGAGATGCATGAGGGGGAGAAAGGGCTGCCATGGTTGAAGCTTTTACCGTTAAAATCTCGCTCAGTTCTGTCGTCAAAACAGAGCTCCGGTAACGCCCCCGAACCACCCTAGGCCAGACAAGGCCATCGGACAGCCACGGGACGCTACAATGGGAACCGCACCGGGGTGGTCCGGCCGAGGGATGGAAGCTGCAGCTTCCCGACAAGTCCTCCCTGGACGCGACTCCACCCACGGCTGAGGTTTCGCTTAGGCTTTGCAACCCTCACGTCCTGGCGCAATTCAAGCAAGAAAATCAAGCAAGAATTCAAGCAACAAGAATAAAATTCAAGCAACTTAGTGATACTAGGATTTTTGTGTCTTCTAGTTGGTTCAATTAACCTTATGCGTTGTAGTACTTAAGGTGTCAATCAAAATGGGATGTTGCTAACAATTGAGATGCAACCAAGCTATCACAAGTCAAGCCAATTCAAAGAGTGTTTTTATCTAACAATCCTAGAATGATCAAAATGCGAAACGGAAATGAGTCACAGAACTAGAAACGAAAATGCATGACAAGAAGCGAAAATGAATAAAAACATAAACGAGTCTAAGCATGAACTAAAAAGCAAGAAACGAAACAGTTCCAGGAATGTAATAAAAATCAGAAAGAAAGAAGTCCTAAGGATGGGG
>NC_025693.1:14183946-14184344 GCF_000633955.1 Camelina sativa
AAACGGAGATGGTGACAATGGCTCGGACGAAACGGAGATGGTGACAATGGCTCGGACGAGAATGGCTTCCAACGTCTCCTAAATACCTGAAATACTTCAAAATGCACAATGTGCAAGGATGATGCAAGAGCTACCTAGACGTGAAAAGTGTATAGAAAGAACTAGAAAATGATGCAAACCAATGAGTTATCCTAGCTAAATGCATGATAAAAATAGGCTAAAGAGAGACAAAATATAGACATATTAACTCCCCCAAACTTACTCATTGCTTGCCCTCAAGCAAACAATCAAGAATAGAGTATGGAGAAGAGGTGCGAAGATGGGGTCTCAGAACCTAAAACATGCTAAATAAAATAGTTAGAATCAAGGTCCTTGTTTTTAGTTCTATGATGCATGGT
>NC_025693.1:14186259-14188796 GCF_000633955.1 Camelina sativa
TATATGCAAATAGATGGATGAAAACGCAAGCATGATATGATACAAAAATTTGAAATAAGAATCACAGAACACAACATTAGATACATGATCTCAAACCCTCCCCCAAACTTAAATTACACAGTCCCGTGTGTAAGAGAAATTTGGAGTAGGATTTGAGAATCATAATAGAAACAATGCAAGGATGAGATGGTATATACAAAGGAAATGTAGGAGTACCTCAGTTGTAAAAGAAGGAGTCAGTGCTCGCGACGGTGGATCGAGTGAGATGATGGTTGGTTCCGGGAGCAGCTACGGTTCGTCGTCGATTGAGTGGGAGTGAAGGTTGGTTCCGGGGGCAGCTCCGGTTCGTGTCATAACTTCGTCGAGTCGCGGCTAGGTCGAGTCATCGGCAAGAGCTTCACGAGAGCTCCTCTTCTATTGTTTCATTCCATGTCTGCAAAACCAAACACTCTGCTATTTGTAATTTTTTTCTTTTGCCACTTTAGTCGGCCATACTCCCTTCTGTGGATTCCTANGGTTCTTTTTCTTTTCTTCTAAGGACTCTAGACATCATAAGCATTTTTATTTTCTTTTCCTTGTCTAATCTTTTTATTTCATGCCCAAAACCAATTACTCTTTTTACTTTGGTCAACCCAAATCCTTTACTAGACTTGTAAAATTCGAAAGCACATCCCCCTCCTAAAGACTTTCTACCCTTTATNCTCCCAAGTGAGCTTGTTTAAAGTCCCTAGCTTGACTTTTCATACTCCTAATGCTTTGGGAGGTTCATAGAGAGGCTTCAGAGACCCCTCTAGAATGCCTTGTCTAGCCAGATACTCTTTAACATTCTGCCCAGGTTCAACAACAAATGAACTGCTCTTCTTCATTATCCCAAACCTCCACCTTAATTTCCTTGAAGGAGAACTTCTCATTGTACCTTGGAGCTTCTTAATTTGCCCACTCATCTCCTTCACCATAGCTGTTAACTCTCTCACTGAATCCCCTAGAATCTTGGTAGTTTGGAGTTCAGACAAACTGTCAAGCGCGGGAGGACTTGTCTCTTGTGGTTTGTGAAGTTTAGGAAGCAGGTCATGACGCTTAGGTAGAGCAACAACTGCACTTGAGTTGGAACACGGTCGAGTGCCCCTTCGAGTTTTTTCTTTGGTTACCCAAACTCTTGTTTCTGCCTCATTCACACCCTCAAAGATGTCAAACCCAACTTTCTGATCTTTCTCTTCAATCACGAAGGTCTGCCCATCAACAGTTGGCTTCTTCTTAGCATCCTTGATATCAAACTTCATTTTGAAATTCTTACCCAGATTGAGATCAATCATCCCCTTCTTGACATCAATGACTGCTCCAGCTGTAGCTAAAAAAGGTCTTCCCAAAATTAGTGGATCCTTAGGCTCTTGATCCATTTCCAGTACCACAAAGTCAGTAGGAATCTCAGCTTGTCCAATTTTGATGGGCAGGTTCTCTAGTAGACCATGAGGCAGTCTAGTAGTCCTATCAGCTAATATTAAGCAGAGGTTGCTTGACTTGTATTTGTTGAATCCTAGCCTCTGAGCTACAGAGAGTGGCATGAGGCTGACCGAAGCACCAAGGTCACATAGGCTGTTACTGAAATCCAGTGGACCTATAGTACAAGGTAGAGTAAAAGACCCAGGGTCTTCAAGCTTTTTAGGGACAATCATCTCCACTTCATTACGTTGGTGACTCAACATGATTGTCTCCTCATCTTCTTTAACCTTTTCATGAGCTGCCTTAGTTGCTTCCTCCTTTTCCTTGATTCTTTGGATACTAGATTCCCTAAGGGACTTAGGGGATGAAGGTGTATGACCTGAGACTGTAGGTAGTAACATATGGGGTTCCAGTTCTTCCAATTGTTGATCAAACTCAGCTTTGTACTTCTCTACTAATTCCCTTGTGTATGTTCCAGGGATTGGCAAAGAGGATAAAAAGGGTGGTGCACTGGTTAGAGTCGTTCTTCTCCCGGTTACAGCTCGTTCCAGCATGTCCAGATGTTATACGAGTGTCTACACTAGAAGTTACACGATCCAGGTGATTTTGTGTCTCATCTGGTGACACGTCAAGCTGTTTGCTGTCTTGGACAGAGTCTTCTTTCTGGGTTAAATCCTTCCTTTGAATGATGGCATTGCACTCATGGCTTAGTACCACCATGCCTTGAACTTCCTTTGATCTCTCCATCACCAAGTCTTTGAGGAATTTCTGGTAATGAGGAACTAATGCAAATGCATCAAGCAACGGCATCCTCAACTCAATCTCCTTGACTTGCTTTTCGAACAGAGCTTTATACTTCTCAGTAAGCTGCTTCTTAAACCTCACTGGAAATGGTAGAGGTGGCTTGTATGGTGGAGGAATGAATCTCACAGGTTTATCCTTGGGAGCAGCGGGTTCTTTAGTAGCTTGAGGATCAGATTGCTTGGCTGACTCAATTGGATCCTTGAGCACCTCGACGGGATCCTTTATCTGAACTTCATCTTGAAGAAAATTCTCCCCATCTAAACTCTCATTGTCCTCAGTGAGCCGTACATCTA
>NC_025693.1:14190055-14205764 GCF_000633955.1 Camelina sativa
GAGTTAAGAGCTTCAAACTTGACATTAAGATCATTGTATGAACACTCCATTCGCTGACTGAGTTCAGCAAACTTCTTAGCAGTATCCAAAGATCCGCTAGCTTGACCCTGAAGAAGTTGTTGCATCATTTGCTTCATTTCTTGATCTGGGGCTGGAGTAGGCTGAACTGGTTGAGGGCGGAATCCTGGTGGTGGTCCTGAGGGAGCTTGGTAACCTTGCTGGAACTGTTGTTTAGGGACGAATCCCTGATTGTAAGGAACAAAAGGCTTTTGCGTACCTTGTTGTTGCTGCTGAGGAGGGTACACCTGATCCTGTGAATTTGCAACGTTGGTGCTCCGGTAAGACAAATTGGGGTTCGTCTGATATTGGTTGTAACCCTTGTTGTATCCACCTTGATTCTAGACTTAGCTGATCTCCTCAGACTGCTCACCCTCCCCATCTTGGACGTGAAAATGTTCACCCTCAGATACGAAGTGGATGCGCTTTTGTTGGTTGAGCAAGAGGCGATCAAGCTTCTCATTGACATTCTTGAGGTCTCTCTTGTACTTCTTCTCAGAGCCAGCATCTCCTCTAACTGTGCGATCATAGTTGTCATGGTAGTTGCCATCAGACTGGGCGAGATTTTCGACGAGTTGCCAACCTTCATCTACGTCTTTGTTCAAGAAGTTGCCATTTGAAGCAGTGTCAAGCAGCATGCGTATCTTTGGAAGTACACCACGGTAGAGAGTGCTCAGTAGTGACTCATTGCTGAAACCATGGTGTGGACACCGGCTGTGGTAACCCTTGAAACGCTCCCATGCTTCACAAAATGATTCTGAGCTCTTCTGAGTGAAGCTGGAAATCTCATTCCTTAGACGTGCTGTTCTGGAGTTGGAGAGAAACTTGGCCAAGAATGCTTTCTTGCAACCATTCCAGGTGGTGATTGATCCCTTGGGAAGGTTTTTCTCCCATTGATGAGCCTTGTCTCCCAGGGAGAAAGGGAAAAGGCGCAACTTGTAACCATCCTCACTCACGCCGTTGATCTTGGTGAGACCACAAAGATGGTCGAACACGTCCAAGTGGTCGAGTGGATCCTCCATAGGGAACCCGTGAAACTTGTTTCCTTGGATCATGGTGATCAGACCACTTTTGATCTCGAAGTTGTTGTTCGGCACGGCGGGAAGGACGATTCCAGCACGTTGAGTATGAGTGTTCGGTACATCCCCAGCAACAATGTTTCGCGGTCCCTGATGTGGTTCATTCTGGTGTTCCATAGTGACGTGTGCGGGATGATCAGTGGTTTGACGAGCTTGTCGTGGGCGTTGCAACCGATTGATTTCGTCGATCACAGGAAGGAGATTCTGATGCCCTCTTGATCTGGTGTGCATGCAAGGTTGCAATCAACAGGTACCTGAGATACAAAACAAACAAGCAGAAAACCAAAGCAAGTCAGTACTCAGAATGATTGTGTAACAAAACTTAATCTTGCAAAACTTGAAATCTTAAATGTAGCAAAAAGAATCCTCCCCGGCAACGGCGCTGCCAAATTGATACTAGGATTTTTGTGTCTCCTAGTTGGTTCAATTAACCTTATGCGTTGTAGTACTTAAGGTGTCAATCCAAATGGGATGTTGCTAACAAATGAGATGCAACCAAGCTATCACAAGTCAAGCCAATTCAAAGAGTGTTTTTATCTAACAATCCTAGAATGATCAAAATGCGAAACGGAAATGAGTCACAGAACTAGAAACGAAAATGCATGACAAGAAGCGAAAATGAATAAAAACATAAACGAGTCTAAGCATGAACTAAAAAGCAAGAAACGAAACAGTTCCAGGAATGTAATAAAAATCAGAAATAAAGAAGTCCTAAGGATGGGGTAATTGATGTCGGTGGAGTATCCTAAACTAAGGAGTGTTTAACATACCACAAGCAAAGTATCCCTAAACAATGAACATCACAACTTAGCTAATCCAATCTCTTGGCAAAAGCTACTCAGACTCAACCACTTCCATACCTAGCTCTCGCTAGAGAAACGTGGTCGAGCAGGCATGACAAACAAGTTCATTCACGTCAACAAACATCCTAGACAACTAATCTCTTAGGCTAGAAACGTAAGTCTCTGGCACTAGTTGGTCAGACATTTCATCAAACACCTTTTGGGTGCGGAAATGTCTCGAACCTAGTTCCAATTGATCAGAGAGAAACAAGTAATTCTAACTCTAGTCCAGAAGGGAATTTTACAATCAAAGCTTAAACACTCTACATCCTAAGATCCTCCACCTAATCTATCCCATCCTCAGGAACTACCACACTACTCAGATCCGAAAATCATAGTCAAGGATGCAAACACCGAAATCATTGAATCAAGCATAATAAGATAGATAAAAATAAGATTAACAACTTTGTAGAAGGAATCAAATGCAAAATCTCAATAAATCTCAACGATATCGGAATACAAGTCTGAGAACGTGTTTTGGATGCTAGGTTAAAAACCTTCTGGGAACGAAAACGAGATTAAAAGATAAGATGTCTCCGCAAAGACTTAACAAAATGTATATATAGTAGTCCAACATGGAAAGCCCTAAAACTTAAAACGACAAGGTAAAGCGTCGGTTCGGTAATCTCCTGAAGCATGTGAAACCAAACGTCTTTCTTCCCGACATGTGCGATCAAGTCCATGTGCGTCGAATGGAATCCAATGTCATCATAGCTCGGATGGAAGGCTGAGGAGCATGGCTTGGACGGATAGCTCGGACGGAACGGAGATGGTGACAATGGCTCGGATAAAACAGAGATGGTGACCATGGCTCAGACAAAACGGAGATGGTGACAATGGCTCGGACGAAACGGAGATGGTGACAATGGCTCGGACGAAACGGAGATGGTGACAATGGCTCGGACGAAACGGAGATGGTGACAATGGCTCGGACGAAAATGGCTTCCAACGTCTCTTAAATACCTGAAATACTCCAAAATGCACAATGTATGCAAGGATTATGCAAGAGCTACCTAGACGTGCAAAGTGTATAGAAAGAACTAGAAAATGATGCAAACCAATGAGTTATCCTAGCTAAATGCATGATAAAAATAGGCTAAGGAGAGACAAAATATAGACATATTACTTAGATTGTTCTACATGCATGCAAGCCATCCTATCCGATTTTTATGCAAGAAAATATTGCAGTCAAAATCTATTAATTTAATCATGCATGCAAGTCCATGGTTCGATTTTTAACCAAGCCAAATTGTTAAAAATATGCATCAAGTAAACATGAATTTCATCAAGTAAACATGAGGTTTCTATCTCTTCAATTCTCAACATGCATGGTGATCCTAGCATAAATTATATGTGATTAACATGAATCTAGCAGGAATCCTACCAATTTAAGCATGCAACATCCTTAACAGATTCTAACATGAATCATGGTCTAAATGCAGCAAGCAATAGTTACGTACATGAACCCTAGAGTCCATGCAGTACCCCACACAAACTACCATATACTCACAGTGATTCAGTAGAGGATTGACGGTCGGATTTCACAGCACCGCGGATCAGACAGCATTCCCTTAGCCTCCTGACAACGTCCCTTCAACGTCCAGACGGCGTCCAGAGCTCCGACCTCCTCTTCTTAGTGGAATCGAACACTTAAGAGAATTTTTGTAATCTTTCTTTTGAGCTGAAGATGTCGCAAATGAGGCTGGAAGACTCATATTTATAGGCGTGCATGCCCCAACTCTCCTTTGGAATCGCTTAGACAAATGGCAAAAATTTGTTGACACTTGGCGCTGCATGCGCTGCATGGCGCGCGTGCGTTGCAATCGTCAGACACTTGGCGCTGCATGGCTTGTGTGAAACCCACTCACCGCACAAGTGTCGCCCATCTTCAACAAGTGGCAATTCTTTTCCAACAAATGGCATTCTTTGAGACAAATGGCAAAGATTCTTTCTTGTGTCCCAATTCTCCTCCCTCCTATATAATTCCTTGGACTTTGGCGATTTAAAAGAGAACTTTTGATTTTTCTCTAAGTCTTTATCCTTCTTACGTTTGTCCGGCGTATGTACCATTTTTGTCCCGCGTCCGTACCATATACGTCCCACATATGTCTTGTCCATGCCATTTCTACCCCGTGTTCGTCTTGCCCGTACCGTATTCCTCCCGCGTACGTCCCGCATCCTTACCATCATTCTCTCACGTACGTCCCGTCCGTACCATCTCCGACCTGCGTACGTCCTGTCCGTACAATCTCCGTCCTGCGTCCATAATTTTGCGTGGAAATGCTAGTTTTTGATCGGGACACGAAGTCTCGACCGTACCTTGGCTCATTTTGGTTTTGACTTGGCCATTCTTCTTCTTCTTACTTTTTAGGACTTCCTATAGGCTTTAGTCTCTTGACCATCGGCCATTGGCCATTATCCGACCTGTTAATTTTTCTTCGGACTTCTTTCGGTCGTTCCTCCTTATTTTCTCTTCTCCTTCTTTCTAAGTTCTTTCCGGGTCTTTTTCTCCAAAATTTTATTTTGGGTTTTTACCCTTAGTGAGGGTCACTACAGCTCCCTTCCAATATTAAACAAGTAAAACACTTGGTGAGAGGGTATGAACCCAAGGAGAAATGAGGTGGTGAGATTGACTTCGAGGAAAGCTGGTAAGAGTGGCGGAAAGCAAGGCACATAGGGTACCCAGAGATCTCAGATTAGTCAACGTAAGGTTGGGGTCTCGAAAGAATCATCTTCTCAAGGCGTCTCACCGATTGAGCTGAGAGGGCAAAGAATACATGAAGCTAAAGCATGGTCGGAGTAGCTTGGCAAACCGATGAATCTCTGGTGGATTCAAAATCAGTCCAGAATAAGGGTTGGTAACAGAGGATAGAACGACCGTGAAAGAACAGTGGCCCAATGGTGCCGATCTGATTCGACGCCGCCAGAAGGAGGAGTCTCTGGGGTTGTGCCAAGTAGAGAAGCGGCTAGGACGAACAGTTATCACTCAGCCAGCTAAATCTAGCTAGCTATATTAAATCTTTTTTTTATGAATTTGTATGTTGAGTTAGATATTATATATTTTAAATTAAATTTCTATAAATTAATAAATATAATAAAATAATAAAAATTTATTATAGAATGTTAGATATGCAAAACCGTCTGTTCCTAGATTCCAGTATCGCAAGGTGAGCAGTGAGCTACACCGTAAAAATATTGTTCTTGGAAACTATTCATCGTAATCGTATATTTGAGGTAGTTTAATATCATCATATAGATCTATATAAATAAAGTTAACTTTGCTCACTTCTCCTTCCTCCACATCAGCATCCACCTAATCAATTTTTTTTTTTACATAAAAAATACTATTTTAAATATTAATTCATTGCATATTCATTACTTATAATTAATAATAGTAAAAATAAATATAAACAAATAAACTAAAATTAATTAAAATTTTCAATAGTATAAACAATAATATAATTAATTTTTTAGTAAATAATAAAATAATAACTATCTAAAAATGAATTAAGTAAAATAAATGAAAATTTTAAAATAGTAAAAATAATACTATAAATTTGTTTTGGTAATAATATTATTAAAATATAACCAAAAATGATTATATTCCAAAATTTAGAATGGGTTAATGAGTTTTAGAATGTAAGTAAGATTTCTTTGCATGGTGGAGTAAAAAACAAGTTATGTAATTGTATTTATAAAAATCTAAACATGAAAATAAAATTGAAGTGAAACATTAGTTTCTAAGAAACATATACCATAAAGATTTATTATTAAATTTTAATTATAAGAAAGAAAAGATTAATTACTTAACTTACCTTAACTTAAAAGTTTTGATCTAAAACAAAGATATTGTAAAAGGCACACTTTTTTTGGGAAAACTATGAAAAAGAATTTTGAAAAAAAAATAATTTATCTAAAAAAACAAAGTCAATGGTCAGTAAATATAGAAAAAAATGATATGTAAGCCGTTACAAAAAGTGGTATGTGATTTGTGTAGCATATCTCATAAGGTATATTATCAACTGGAGCTACAATTTTATAACATAATATAAAACATATATAATAAATATAAAATATATATATATATATATATATATTATCAAATGCTTTTAACCCAAAACATTGGAATACAACATATTTAAAGTACATTATATTTATTTTAGAAGACGAAGCTGGGGTTGCATCACAAAATTAACATATGAGATTTTAGAAAAATATGTAACTTGGATTAGTGAATAGATATTCATTATGGGGTTTAAACGTTTCATCATTTAAGCATTTTTTAGTTAGTCGGAAATTCTATTATGGCAGATGATGCATTTGGACAATCTCATTGTAGCGACATAGCACTAAAATTGTTCATGAAACTTTGTATATTCACATTTAATGTAGGATATCTATATGTTTAAATGATCTCTATAATTAGGTCAACGATCGATATTGACGTTAGAACTTTTAAAATTATGTTTTCATGAGATATGAATATGGAATGAACTCTTTTAAAAATAAACGGTCAGAAGATTGTCGACAACATTATTGTGACACTAGACAATATATGTAATATATAGATTAGTAAAATAAGTACGAGATTTATATAGATTTATCTTTTAATTTTCAAATTATATTCATATTCAATGATTCTTATTGATAAATATTTTAACTAAAATCCCACGTAAAATCGTTAATAGATATAATAAAGAAATATTATCTTCAAAAATATATATGTTATATATCACTGAGTAAAGTAAGTTTAATATTTATACTCAAAAGTTGGAATAATTATATTTGAGCTCAACAATTTCTATTGATAAGAAATCTTTTAAATTAAAATCCCGTGCGTGCGCGGGTACAAATTCTAGTTTATAATAAGATTAAATATTTGTTAAATTGTGATGGTGATGTATTAGATTTTTTTTATAAGAAAAAAGAACTATAAATGGATTCACTTTCTCACATCCAAGACCAAACAAGAATCTTCTAGAAATGGATCACTGATCTTGGCTTTTGAGTCATATAACGTAATGGGCCTTTATAAGCGTCAGTTTAATTGGCTATGTTATCAAAATACCCATCCACAATCAGTTGATCACAAAATAACTAAATAATGGGTCCAAGAAACATAAAGAATTAATATATTTTTTTTGCTTTTAATTTAATTTTGGTACCAAATCAAAATTGACTAAAACCCAATTATACCGAACCGAAACTGAATCAAGAACCGAATAGATATCCCAAATACAATTATATACCGTAAATTAATAGTTACTTTTAGACCAAAGAATCCAAAATTCTAAAATATCTGAATATCCGAATCTAAACTAAACCGAAAATATCCAAAAATGCTCAAAAATATCCTAAAATATCTGAAAATTCTGAAACATCAAAATTTTTGGTTAGAATAAAAACTGGAAAAATATCCAAAAATAATTTGATTTCAGCTCGATTGCTCGTTCAAGATCCGCAACCTAATTGAATCCGAAAGAAACCAAACTTAGACTAAACCGAAATTTAAAAAACCGCATAAATAAAAATATCAAAACCAGAATGATCCGAAAACCTGAACGTCTACGACTAAGAGTTATTATGGCAAATACTCCAGTTTTTTGGACACCACCGAATTTTCGTTTGGGGGTTTTGGAAATTAATTAAAAATAAAATCCTCTGCAGGTGGAATGGAGGGAACAAAGTTGTTGCAACCGAAATCATCTGTAAAATGTGTAGCTAATATCAAATAAAATGAGGGTATACGAGACAAGGACTAGACAACAAAATCAAAGACTAATGAATATATTTTGAAGGATCAAATTCTTTTAAACAATTTTGATGTTTTTGAAATATTTCATTTTTCATAATAAATTATCTAAAAATTAATGATTGTGATTAATATATTTTCGAATGATTATGTCGTATACTACTACTATCTTATCTATTAGATGATTACCTGATTGAGATTAAGACGGGTATTTGTTGTTTGTCAATACTATTTTATGTGCACGAATATATAAACATTGTTTGCTACGAATTCGAACTTTGCTGGTACAAAGATAATGAGTATTTATTGTTACTTTTTGAACTATATTGTTAATCACTTATGTCGTTAAATCTCTGCAAAATCGAGACTTCAAATAGATTTACTTAGGGGGGTGTATTCAACTTGACATTTTAAGTGATTTGTGTGAAACTTACAAATCCTATGTTATTCAATCATGTATTTTAAAAAGTCTATTAAAATCCACTGTTATTGAACTGATGATTTAAAAATCTACTTTAAAATCTACTGTTATTCAAAATAGTTTGTGGATTTGGATTTTAATGATTTTTGAGATTCTGGAGGATTTAGGTGGGATTTGTTTAGTTAAAAATAAAGAAATCCAAATCTCATGGTTTTATGTGGGATTTGAAAGAATTTTACAATAAATCATATCAACTTCCCTAAAATCTTTCAAAATTCCAAATTTTCTAAATCCCATCAAATCTTCCAAAATCATAGTTTCAATACACCCCCCTTAGTGTTTCTACTATTAATTCGAAGATTCTATGATCATATTCTGTCATAGTGATAAATTGAGCTAAGATATTTTCTCGTTTGGTCAGAAAGATAAACCGTTCTAACTTTTAGTTGTTATACAATTAAAAGCTGAAAAGTGCTAGAATGGTTAGAACGGTTATGTGCAAGACATCATCTACCATGTTTGGTTCCGATCGCATCTCCCTAGAATTTTCTTCGGTAGGAAGTAACCATTATGAGTTCTAATTCTATATCGAACAAATTTTGGTTTTATCTTACTGTGACCGTTTCCACGTTCACTGTGAAATAATATACTTTCAACAGGATTAGTTTAATTATCACTGTGAATACTTCTAAATCAGATTTAGAGGTTTTATTTTGCAATTACTATGTTCGCTACACCATTGTAGAGAAATAAAAATTAATGAATCTGAGCTTCATATTATGATCGGATGACGATTAACATAAATATCACAAATAAACCAACAGAAAATCTGTAAATTTCTTGCAATTGACTGATTGGAGAAGATTGACATAGATAGTTTAAATTCAAAAAAAAAAGACTACACCAGAATAATTATATACATTGTATAGAATATTAACTTCTTCTTTCTCTTCCAATCGACAAAATTAAATCAATAGCCTAATTATTACTACGCAAAATAACATGATCTTATAGAATCCAACTCCGATAAAAGAAAAAATGCAACATAATTAAATAACATATCATATTCAATTAAAGGCACTTTTACAGTATTAACCACCTCTAGTTCTTGTTTGTTCAAAAAAAAAAAAAAACTCTAGTCCTCATTCTTTTTTTTTTTTTTTTAAAAGAGTCAATTTCAGTTATAAACACATCATATCCCGTTAATATGTAACAAATAAAAATAAATTGTAGGGACGTCTCTTTATATGACGTCGACAACCGAAATACACACACAAAAGGCCAAAGAGGATAACAACACTTTGAAATAAGACAACAATAATTATGAAAAATATATTTCTTTCATTATATTTTTAACCCAAGAGGGTAATGAAATCTTCGAGAATTAGATTTTGGGTCCACACTGTTCAGTGTCGTCTTCACTGTTTCACTAGCATCTCTTTCGACGTTGGGAAAAGTGGTCATCATCATCATCATTATCCTCATCTTCCCTCATGCACCATTAACCTTTCCCTTCTAGATTCTTGATTTATTGTTGAATGATCCCTCTTATATTTTTGTTTTAACAACTAAATCGATCGACATGTATATAGGATTTTTAATATTTTCGTACCGTTGATTATTTTTTGTTTGTGTTCAATAATATCTGCTATAACCGCTTATTTAATGATCCATAATGAAAGTACAATGGTCCATCATTGTTTGGGGCAGCCAGGATTATTTGTAAATATATATATATATATAGCTTTCATATCTGCCAAAATTCATGTTTCGAATACACTAGGCTATTGTGGTGACTTGAACTCTTGATGTATCTGACCACTAAGCCAAATCAACCACTAATCTCCTGATTAGTCGTTGATTGAGAGAAAAAATATAAATCAAACAAATAACTCAAGCCACTGTCGAAAAGACAACTTTTTTCTTTCTTTGGTTCACACAACAATACAATACCACATATATTAATATGATCACACAATATAGCCACAATTATTAGAAGATACCAAATGGAACATTACAAAGTATTTGAAAAAACAAAACCGTTTCTTTTTAATCACAAATCGTAGAGGACCGGACGCTCAACTGCTTCAATCGAGTTTCCAGTGTGGACCCGTCACAAGACCTCCAATTATTATTAATTGAAATTGTATGTTTGGTAATGCGAAGTAAAATTATTAAAACCTTTCTTTTGTTTGTTTGTGTTTAACATTCTGGTGTTTGGGTATGGTCTCTTTTCGGGTCATGGCAATAGTTATAGACCAAGAAGTTCCTCTGTGCCCATGTCATGGCTGCCATTTGCTGCCGGCTCAACCCTTGGTTGCGGAATGGTGCAGGCGATGGCGGTCTGCATGAGCTACTGCTATCGGCTGTGCATCCGGCTAGCTTAAAGTTTTTGTACTTAGCCACAAATGGTTGGTATCGATAGTCAGCTTTGATCCTTCCATTTTCCGTGGCCCAATCTGATGCATCCCATATCGATCCGTAAACCCACATCGGTCTTGTGGGGAACGTAGCTTCATTCTTTCTATTATATGTACGTATCGGTACATCATCTACGAAGAATCTGTTTATATATGAAAAAAATAATCCAATTTAGAATATCAAACAAATTACAAATGGAGTAATTAATATAAGAATTCTTGACTTACACAATTTGGTTAGGGTTCCACAAAATTGCGTAATGGTGAAAATCTTGAGTAGGGTCGAACCACAAGGTAAATTTCATTTCTCTCCCAATGACATTTCGGTCGCCACTTCCTCTAGCGAATACATTTGTTTGAAGAGAATAAGGTTTCCCTGGCGTCGTCCCTAGAAACTCGATATCGACCTCATCGTGGTCTCCAGGATGCTCTTGGTTGTTTGATAGCTGGAAATCGAAAAAGTTGTCATTTAGTAACGTTTGAATTAACTACAAAGTTATTAGATGGTTTATTTAATTATAGTTCGATCATATATGCTTACGTAGAGGGACGTATCAACTCCAGCCGTGAAGCCTGGTTGGAGCTTTATGGAAGCACCAAAGTAGCCCGACCGGTATGGACGAATAGACTTGAACCCACTCCCTGTTCATATTTAATAATAAGTCACTAAAATCAATTTATTACGTACATACGAATATACGGCAAAAAAAAAACCATTATGAGTATAATTAAAAAAACATAATTAGAAATTAGAAAATAATAAATATAAGCTACCGACACAGTCCTACAAGTCGTGCGGTGTATAAAATAACACTAGAAACTTGAGTGAGTGAGGTTTGACAACGAAACAACCAAATCGTCGCTTACCTAATATGATTCTAATCAACAATTACATTTATTAATTTTTTAAGGATGTATTAATTCCAAATGAATAAAAATAACCTTTTATTGCATTTTATAACACGGACCATCGAATTGAGTCCACAAAATATGTTGAAAAAAAAAAAGGAACATACCAGTGGATTTGTCGAGCCAAAGAGTAACAACGTCTTGCTCTCGACGTTGGTGTTGAGAGCCCCATAGAGTTTGAAATTCACGATCAAAAGGTGAAGTCGGTACTCGGGAACTCGGGTAGTATCCTGGCGAAGGAGAACGCTGGCTGTGACCACCACTAGGGCATAACACTAAGAGAGCTAGAAGGATAAGAGACAAAGCCATATTGAGAGTGAAGTAAAAGCCCTTTTGAGTGGTTATTACTACAAAAGGGGGAATAAATACATTAAAGAGAGACAAATATGTATGGAATGAATGAAGAAAAGTGAGAGGACACAGGTGAGTATAAATAGAGAGATGTGCGGGTCCGACAGTTATAGGAGTGAGTGACTGTTATCCGTCGATTGGATGGGCCTTACGGATTGATCCCATTCCCATGTCATATATGAACATTTAATGTCAACTTACATCATATATATGATTTAATAAAGAAAAAAAAGTAAGAAAAAAACAAGAAAAGGAAACTGACTAATAAATTATATATATAAAGCCTGATATAAAATAGAAGTATAACGAAATTTAAATTAGAAACAAAAGAAAAAAATATAACGTTGTAGACGAGATAATAATACCCAACTTTATTAACGAACATACCATTGTATTTTGCACAATTTTGGATTTTAGATCCAAAGTCCAAACTTTAATATGCATGCATGTTGTAGTCAAAACCCATAAGAACACGAGTGCTGCCACCCACATAAACAATGTCTTTTTCACACGGTCTAATAAATACTATCGTTAGGTACGGTTGCTGGGAAAACAGTTAAAATCAACCCCAACTATTTGCCAAACGTTTTTTTATATCTAAACTCAACACTCTGCAAATAACAATCTGAACTGCATTAAAATTCAAATTTGATACCTAAACTATATAAAATGTTGTTAATTCCAACCTTTGTTTGAACAGTGTTAAATCAGAGTTTGATGATGTTGAATAAGACGGTCCGTGACTTCAACGTAGCACTGGAACTTACCAAAACTACGTCCTTTTCGTCATTTTTGGATATTTTGTACCAAGAAATGACCAAAAATGAAGTCTCACAACGCACCCAAAAATAGATTCCAATACTCCATTTTTTGTCAAACATTTTGTTTCTTGCCACAACACACCTAAAAATGACCACAACAACTTAGTTTTGGTTATTTCCAGTGCCATGTGGATGTCACAGATCGTCTGAATCAATATCACTTAACTCTGATTTAACACTGTTCGAACAAAGGTTGAAATTGACAATATTTTATATAGTTTAGGTAACAAATTAGAATTTTAATACAGTCCATACTGTTATTTGCAAGGTATTGAAATTTAGGTATAAAAAAGCGTTTGGCAAATAGTTGGGGTTGATTTTGGCCATTTTCCTGTACGGTTGCTATCTAGGAGCCCTGTTTTAAAAATCGCTAGGCGTTAGTCGGGCGGTGAGGGAGGGCCTAGCGATTAATCGGAAAATCGGATTTAAATCAGGGATTAATCAGAGACTAGTTTTAAGGGTTTAATGTATATATATGTATACTTGTAAAATATTATCGAGAGTTTAGATCAGTCCAGCGGTTTTCATCTTCAACTAAAGCCCATAGTTCACGAGTTCAAAGTCCCATAGTCTCATTTTGCTCTTTTTTTAACAGTTTTTCTAATTAACGTGAAATGACGAAAATGCCCTCGTCTTCTTCCTCTCTCTATGTCGATCTGTAACCACTGAAAACCCTAATTTAAAAGCTGCCTCCTCATTTTTCTTATTTATTAGTCGTTTTAGCTTGGTATTCTCATAGTTTCAGCCTTCATATAACAGATTTATGAAAGGAAATCATAGTTAGAAGGTTAAAAACCCTTAAAAAAAAAATTTTTAATTTTCCAATTTGTTGGCCGATTATGGTGAAATCCCGGCGGTAAGGAGCCGCCCACTATGTAACCAGCGATTAAACGGCCGCCTAGACCGATTTTTAAAACAGGGCCTAGGAGTATTCAATATTGACCTGTTTTCAATTTAGCCAAAATAATTTATAACTCAATACTAGGTTTTCACCCGCGGTACACCGCGTGGCAAATTATAAATTATTATATTTTAAATAATAATTTTTAATTTATTTAGTTTTCAAATTCCTAATTAATTAACTTTTATCTAATTAATTTATAATTTTGTTTAGAATATTTTTTCTTCTTCTTATATTTTATACAGTTTAGAACCTAATTACATTACATTTGTTATTAGATAGAATATAAAATTTTAAAATACTTAGTTTTGTTTTCAATAATTAAATAGATGTATATATGCCTATATGGTATGTTAGTGTATATTTTTATGTGTATATAATTCTTTTTTTTTTTGGAATATTAAGAATGTGTTGTAGTATGTGTAATATTTTGTACTTCATACACTAAATAATTTATAAGTTAATTTTCTAAACTATGATTACAAATCAATTATATTAAATGAGAAGTGAAAACGTCCCACATTCAATCTCAGCAAAATTTTACCATTATACCATTAATGAAATTGCCCTTCACGTTGAAATATTTTGCCCCTGGACGTAAAATTACCTATTTTTCGCATTAAAAATAAATCAAAAATCGGATTAGAAATAATCTAATTGCATAAAAAGTTAATTGCACAAATAGAATTTGCTAAATTAATCCCTAAATTTCCTGGAAAACATCTTTTTACAACTATAGTTCTGTTTTATACTATAAATTCTATAGATTTGAGATAATTAATGGGCTTAGATTGTTTATAGATTAATGGGCTTCTGCAGGAAAAAAAAAACCCGTAGACAATACACCTCCTCAGTGGAAACCCTAAAAATATAGGTCATTCACAACTATAAATACAATCGATTGCTTTCACCATAACTCAACAAAAAAAAAAAAAAACTCTCTTCTCTTGAATTTATAGTTTTATCAATTTCAATAATTCTTTAATCATGTTCTCAAATTTATATTTGTATTCCGATCTTGATGTTTTTTATGATTCATCGACTGATCCTATTTATTTTCCTGTTCATATAGTGGTTTCTTAGAAAGCAAGATCCAATAATCATAACGCTTTGGTTGTTGTTGGTTCACCTTACAAAAAGGTATAATATTGTGCTTTTTTGGTTGAGGTTTTACGTTTAATTCTTTAATCATGTTCTCAAAAAAAATCTCTCTTCTATTGAATTTATATTTTTATCAATTTCAATAATTCTTTCATCATGTTCTCAAATTTATATTTGTATTCCGATCTTGCTGTTTTTTATGATTATCGATTGATCCTATTTATTTTTCTGTTCATATAGTGGTTTCTTGGAAAGCAAGATCCAAAAATCATAAAGCTTTGGTTGTTGTTGGTTCACCTTACAAAAATGTATAATATTGTGCTTTTTTGTTGAGGTTTTACGTTTAATTCTTTAATCATGTTCACAAAAAAATTTATTTGTATTCCGAATTTCTATTTTTATGATTAATCGACTGATTCTTTTTATTTTCATGTTCGTATAGTGGTTTCTTGGAAAGCAAGATAAAAAAATCATAAAGCTTTGGTTGTTGTTGGTTCACCTTACAAAAAAGGTATAATATTGTGCTTTTTTGTTGAGGTTTTACGTTTAATTATTTAATCATCTTCCCAACATTTTTTATTTGTATTCCGATTTTCTGTTTTTATGATTAATCAACTCATTCTTTTTATTTTTTTGTTCGTATAGTGGTTTCTTGGAAAGCAAATCCATAAATCATAAAGCTTTAGTTGTTGTTGGTTGTAACACCCGCAAACCAAATTTTGGTATTTTTGGTAAGGGTGTCGATCGACACCTCCTAGTGAGGCATCGATCGACACCAATTGTGGTCGGTTTGGTCGGTTCAATTTTAATTGTCCGGTTTGCGTGGTTGGTTTAGGGAATTCCTAAATCGAGTTTTAAAGGAAGAAAACGACCTAGGGTCGTGTTGTTTTGTCTTATTCGCCGTTTTTGAGAGAAAACACAAAGAGAGAGTGTTCTTGAGCTTTTGGGAAGAGATTGAGATATTCCTTGCTGTTCTTGGGAGATCCAAGGCTGGGAAGGTGCTAGAAGCTTGCTAGGAGTGAGGGAATTCGTTCTTGTTGGTCAGAATCTTCCTG
>NC_025693.1:14207610-14208350 GCF_000633955.1 Camelina sativa
AGTGGCTCAGTCTAGTAGGGCTCAGCAGCAGGGTGGTTCGAGCAGGGGCGGTAGGCCTGCACAGGGAACCAAGAGGAAGTGGGAGGCTACGCAGACACAGAGTGGTCCGAGTTGCTACAAGTGTGGGAGCAAGGATCATAAGATTGCTAGCTGTCCCAAGAGGAGTGCTCCGACGGTGGGGCCTCGAGTATGTTATCATTGCAGGGAGCCAGGGCACATCAGGCCCTTGTGTCCCAAGTTGCAGCCGGCAGCAGTGGCAGCGTTGCAGCAGGTGCAGCCTGGAGGTCAGCAGGTAGCACGGATTGAGCAGGCGCCACGGGTTTACACGATAGCAGAGACTGGTGGAACTAGTGCTGGAGCGATCACAGGGACCTTGTTGGTGGGCGGGCTTAAGTCCCACGTTATGTTTGATTCTGGAGCTTCGCCCCTAGCTTCATTACTCCAGAGTGTGCAGAGTGTGCGGGGATCAGCGGGAATCCTGGAGAGCGTACATGAGTTGTTAGAGTTGCGGGAGGCAAGTTCCTGAGAGTTATTGGACGAGCTAGAGGAATTGATATTCAGATCGCAGGAGAGTCTTGGCCAGCAGATCTGCTTATCAGTCCAGTGGAGCTGTATGATATTATTCTCGGGATGGATTGGATGCATCGGCATATGGTGCACTTGGATTGCTATCGGGGTAGAGTGGAGTTTGACCGTCCAGGAGGAAAGTTGGTTTTTCAGGGTATTAGACCGACTTCGGG
>NC_025693.1:14208410-14269186 GCF_000633955.1 Camelina sativa
TGTTAAATCAGAAAATAACATATCATGAAGTAACAAAACTGTTGTTGCTAAAATCTTATTACCGCGCTTAAAGCGCGGGTACCTCCCTAGTCTATAGTATATGAAATAAACTAATAGTTTTAGTGTTGGTTCTATAGTTCAAACCCGCCATGCTAGGCAGATCACGCAACATATTCAAATATTTTTAGTCCGCAAAAACTCATCATACGATACCCGTGAAAGTAAAATATAGTATGTGATGTTAAAAGTCACTTTTTATCAAATCAATTTTTCAAATTTTTAGGGATGAACCTCTTCATTCACTTCCTTATAAAATAAGGAAATAAAATCTGTATACATTTGCAATTATGTTTGTTACTTTTTAAAACATTTAGTTTTTATAAAAAAATATAATATAGGTAGAATTAATTTGTTTATTAAGTAAATTATTTAATACCAATGGCATCACTGTAAATAAGTGTCAACTTCAAGATTTATTTTATAAATGTCTCCAAAAATGTATATATAGATGGATATACTAGAAGGTAATCGGTGCTATACATGAGTTTATTTTTTAAAGTAAAATGTTGTATGATAAAAAAAGAAAAAAAAAAAAAAAAATATATATATATATATAACTGTATTGTACTGACAACATACTTTCGTTGATACCATGTGGCAATGATTCTTAACAAAAGGCAACGTAGTGATGATATATAGAGTTTGTTTCCACTAATATTCCAAAATGTGTTTCTAACATTACTACGTTTTTAATACAGTAAAACCTCTATAAATTAATAAGGTTGGGACTATGTAATTTTATTAATTTATAGAGGTTTTAATTTACCGATAAATTAATAATTATTAATTTATCGGTAAATTAATATTTTATTAATTTATGAAGAGATTTTCTTATTTTCATAATTTTGAAAAAAAATTATTATAAAATTAGTTACTTTTGTTATCATTCACATTTTTAAAGAATTTACTTAATATATAATTTTGGCTATCATAATAGGATGAATGTCAATTGTTGACTAGATATTTAGGTAAAAATGATAAATGTTAGAAGTTTAGAGTTTATAAGAAATTGCTACTACTATCATTCAAGGTAATGATGACATGGAAGAAAATATTGTTGTACTTTTAGAACCAGTTACTAAAGAAGCAATTATCGCATCTAAAACTCTCCACAATTTTTGGATTTGAGAAGACAACAATGAAAAAAATTAGAGATGAGCTCCAACAAAAATACAAATTCAAGAATAGGCAAACAACACTAGAGTCATATCTCACAAGATTTTCTTAAATATATCTATATATATATATATATTAGTTTATTTGATTATTAATTTATGATATTGATGGGACCATATTTTTACATAGGATTTTAAAAAAAATTATTATCTTATTATTTTATCGAAATGTGTTATTTTTTACACCAGCCCAACTTGAGATCGAAAGAATTTATTAATTTATAGCGATTATTAATTTAAAGAGTATTAATTTATAGAGATTCTACTGTATTGTTATAACCCTCTTTTGTATTATGCATATGCGTACTTGCACTATGAAAGAAAGTTCAAAATTCTTAATACATATGAATATTATGAAATTTAATTATAAATAATATTTAACTTAGGCTGTCAACTACTATTAAAAATAAGTGTTTGCTATCTAAATATAATATATTATGATCTTAAATAAATAATTAATAACAGAGTTTTCAATGCTATACATTTTGGCCAAAGCGTCTTAATTCGCTAAAATTATGTAGATAGCCAAAATATTTATTAAAAGTTTTTATTTTATGTAGTAAGATAATCGAACCTATCGTTAAATAAACTGTCGGTTCGAACCAGAATATAAAAATGTAATAATAATAATAATAATAAAGAAGAAGAATGAGAACGTATCTATATAAATAAAGTACAATGAACAAATGACATTTTCATATAAGAAAATATGAATAAAGTACAATGAACAAATGACATTTTCATATAAGAAAATATGTCACCTTTTTTTGCGGCCTATATAAAAATGACATTATCTTTTGTTATAATACATCGGTTTCTCTTTTTCTTTTATTTTTCGTTTTAATTAGGATAAAGCCGAAGATGAAACATGTTTGGTCAATTTCCTATCGGGGGTCACATGCATGGGATAAGAAACTAGATCAATCTAATGTAGCTTCATATGTTTTTTCTAGGATCTAATAATAGTTTATCAATTATTTTCAACTCTAAATAGTTTAAAAGATTCTGGAAGTGAATTAATACACACAATTTTAGAAAATGGATCTTAAAATCGTTAACAGATTTCAACAATTAGGAAATCTGTATAAGCTAGGTCAAATAAACTACAACGTCAAAAATAGTCAAACTTTCATATTTCTTTGTTGAAATATAAACAAAGAAAAAATAAATTAAAGAATAGAAAATAGAAAATACAAACATAAATAAATCAAACTAGATTATTGATTTGTTGAAATTTCTTTGATCTAGTGGTCGATCGAAGACCAAACTTAACTGTTGAAATTTTATACTATGTATGAATTAGATCCAAAATTAAAAAATCATCAGCTGGCTAATTGTGAGCATATATTATACAAATCGTTTATTATATATTTTGTGGTACATGCGTGTAAAAAATTGATTGATTGTTGTATATTCGTCTCTGGAATTACTCGTTGTGAAAACTGCATGAACTATATTTACTTAATTTTTTCTTTTACAGCAAAAAAAATTCTTCCATTCAAGCTAAAAACTGACAGTTTTCCAAAATAGAAAACCAATCCAGAGTAGTAGAGCTTACATGACAAAAAAAATAGTACCTTGTGATCGTGTCTTTATAGCAGGATAGTCATCACGAGTATTGTTACAGCGCTGTAGCAATACTTTAAGCATATATATGAAATATATATAATACAAAGTGAAAGTGAGTAAAAAGAGTTTTAGTATGACTTGAATTGATTATCTTTGATTTGAAAAATGCAAAACTAGATTATGAAAATATTGTGAAATTTATGGTAATAGTATTACCTTCAAAAAAACTTTAAGCATATATATTAACTAGTAGTCACTCCGTGCTACGCACGGATTTAGTTTTCATTGTTTTTGGATATTTTTTTGTGATTTTGGAGATTGTTAGTTAAGACAATACTAAGTAAATAAAAATATTATGTGAGATTTGAGATATAGTATGAAGGTTAGTAAAATGTGTATCTTTCTATTAATAAGGAAAATTGTAATTAAGCCGCATATAGTATAGAAAATTTATTATTTAATTGGATAATAAATACACTAATTTTTTATATCAATTTCTATTTATTAGTTAAATGTAATTTATACTTCTTCCGGTTTTTTACTTGTCATTAAACTATTAAATTTTCTGTTTTACCTTGAATTGATATATTTTATAAATATTTCATTGGTCAAAACTTTAAACAGCATGGATAAACTGGAATATTAACTAAACATTTTTATTGAAAACCTACAACGACAACTAAATTAAAATAGAGAGAGTATTTCATTGTTATAGGAGCCACATAAACTATGTAAACTATGTAAGAGTTATAGATATGCAATCATTACATATTAATATATTTTCTTATATATGTAATATTTCTAAATGTTATTATTAATCATTCATTGCATTACTATAAATATTATGAAAGTTACAAAAATGAGAGTTAGTACAAAATATGGGATTGATGAGATAGAATAGGAAAGTTAATAAAAAAAATGTGTCAGTTTTATAAAAATACAATATTGTGAATTAATAACTAAAATTGTCTATTTTTTTAAATATATATTCAAGAGTTATATATTATAAATATAGACCTATGAAAGGGCGGTCTTAGCTAATCAAATCATGAATTTAAATATATATTCACTTCTCTCTTTAAACAGAAATATATACCGTTATCTCTTTATCACAAAAAATATATACAATTCTCATTTAGCTATTTAAAAATTATATATTAAAATATACTTTAGTTTATTTTTTTATTTTTTTTGTCAACCATTTGGCCACAACAGACCAGCCCATTAGCCAAATCTCTATATTCGTATGGAGCGAAACTCAATCCATGGTGTGATGGTGCCTTGTGCATTAAGGACTTACCATTGGTCTTGTGTAAATAGATTATAAATAAAATAAAATAATGTAATATCAAGATCATGTGAATTATTTATATTAAAGTGTGGAAATGAAACAGCCAATTATTACTCGACATTATTTTATACAACCCAAATATATATATTATAATCTTATATCCTTAAACTATTTAATCATCAAATTATTTGTTAAGAGAAAAATTTATTATGTAAATTCAATTGAATAGATTTGTTACACTAAAAATTTAAAGAAACAAATTGACACTTGTCAAAGAAGAGAGCATCAAATGACAATGTTTTGGAGCTTACCAAAACAAAATTTTACTTTAGTATTAAATAATATAGTAATGTTTATTTCAACTCTTACTCTAAGAATCTAACGCCAATAATCATTATATATTAAAATTCTTTTAAAATCAAATACACATACAATTATTTATTTTCTTTTATAAATATTTTAAAATGATTGCATAAATCATCAAAAGATGAATAATAGTAAAAATAATTTACATTTTTGGAAAAATTATTCAAGACTTAGTAAGATTATTATCTTCTAAAGTTAGAAACTTCCCAATAATGGATGATCCGAACAACGATACTATTGTTACCAGTGTTTTGCTGTTCGTTGGAAATTGAATTGAGGATAGAATAGAAAGTAAATGTTTTAGTTTTCACAATAATCTGAAAGAGGATGTGTTTGTATGGTAATAGGTTTTTTTTAGAAAACCAAACTTTACATAATGTTTGAGCCTTTAAAAGAGAGAAGGGATTGAGATCAAATATTAATGATCATAAATTTGCAAGTGTTTAAAAATAATAAGTTAAAAATGAGAAGTAATATAAACAAAAATGAAAATTGAGGAAAATAGTGGGTAGATATAAGGCAATGCATAAAATGATGGTATTATTTCAAATCAAAACATAACTAATTATGTTCATAATTTATTCTGAAATTCCTAATATGAAAATTTATAAATTTTATATAATTCAAAAATACCATGACGTTTGAAATAATAAGTGTGAACCGAATAAAATAATTATAGAATTAGATTAAAACATCTCACAATCTTACGTAATAATCTAGAAAGTAAGCTCAAAATTTTAATTTTATATAAACAATTATTTAAAAAGTTAAACTAATTTACTTAAATAATATCATCCCACCATCTTACTTAAATTTGACTCCGCTTGTGCCTGTAAAAATTATATAAGATTCAAACCTAGAAATTAAACCCAAGAATTCAAACTTGTAAATTTAATTTAATGTTGGTTTAGTTCCGAGATAAACCAACCACACACTGATATAAGGTGGCTCTAGATTTTTGGAGGCTGCATATGTTTCTGATTAAAAAAGGAGGAAAGAAATGTTGATGTTTTTTTTTTTTTTTGGTTTTATGGGTCTGTAGTTAATTAGGTCCAAACTATAGTTGATTAGGTCCAAACAAAAAAAATACAGGTGTCAGATAAATAGTAAGCCAAGTGTCATCTCTTTAACAAAAGTTGAGAAAAACCTTGTCTTATTATATAAGATTATATAAGATGTGGAACTTGTAACTTGCTAGTTTGGGACATATTTTTGGATCCACAAGAGAACTGAATTTTTCTCTTAATCTTAAAGGGGGAATGTTTTTGATGAGTTTGTGATGAAAGTAAGGTATAGGATAGTACATCGACCATTAAGGCGAGAACTGAGTTAACTCACATCACTTGGTACACGTACGTCTATGAAAAAGGTTAAGCTTGCAGTTGGGATGTCAGTTGTGATGATCTTTTTCAAAAGAATAACACGGTCATGATCACGTCCAACAGGACAAGAATGAGTTGTTATCTAGCTCCGCGGTTGATCCACAGGTATTCAAGTAAGGATCAAAGGGTGGGTTTTGTCAGGTCTTCTCTTTGGTGAATCTTCAGTTGTTTGGACTCTTTGATAGACTAATAAGATATAAATATATATATATATATATATGAGCGTTTTGTAATTTTTATAGTAAAATTGGTTATCGTGTTAATCCCGAAAATAAATAGTTCTAGTCGTAGATATGTCGTTTTTTTTAAACTATCTAAACAACATTGTTTTGGAAGCATCGATGGTAGATCGTTACCATGGTGACATGCTGAGTCTGCCGAGTAAACGGCTGACTAACCTACGTCAAAATCAACTTTGATTAAGGCGTCGAGATTGCAGTTCATGCAAGTTATTTATTTATTTTTTATCGTTTATATCTAAATAAACATGATATATAAAAAACGCACAATGGAAAAACTCAAATTTGAAATAGGCCTTTTGTTTATTGGTTGTCGAATAAAAAACGCAGAATGTAACATCATCTATAAGCATTCCTAATGCCTTACTATTTAATCGCTCTCATGAGTTGCGTATTTGGGCACATTAAGTTGGTTGAGTAGAAAATGAACTTGCTATGCATTCTAACTTGACTCATAATTGGTGGCACGACTTAAGGCAGAAATTAACTTCTTGAGCATGACTCACACGGTAATGCAAACCGCAACCACGAGAATTTCTCGGCCTCTTCTGTTGCTTGACCGGGAATGCAAATGCGGGTAGCATGAAGCTGATAATAATCAGGCTCTTTATGGTGATATCGATTACATGGGTGCACGTGAAATTAGTATTGCAAGGACTATCATCGTAAATATATTAATTCATGTTATAAAAGAAAACACAACATTTATGAAAAATTAAAATATAAGTTCATAATATATTGTTATAATAATAATCGTAAATAACACATCAACATAGACTATTATGTATTGGCTGTTATAGTTTATACTAATATATATATATATATATATATATATATATATATTACAAAACAACGAAAACTTTATATTTCTGTTACGTAAATCAAAGTTGAAAAGTCTATATTATATTTGTAAATTAAAAATACTGACTAGCACAAGGTCCTATACTATGTACATATGTATGTGTAAAACACGATAGAACCGGCATTTAAAACACGCAATGGTAGACGTCATGGTGAAGAAGCCTCTCTTCCACCGGCGCAGCTAATTAGACGGCTTGACCAGGAGGTACGAAATCGAATCTACTCAATCCAACTTTAGCGAGAGGGAAAGTTTGATGGCTGTATGGTGGAGTGGTTCACATCAAGATAACACTTGCGGAGCTAAGTTCCTCAGTTCCATTTTATTCTGTTTTTGTAACATGAACCGTATTTAACGAACGATGCACTCGTTGTAAAACTGTAATTTTTTCGAATAAATTTTACATTTATTCAAAAAAAAAAATACTATAGAACCTAATACATATTTTATTATCTTAACATTTGAAGTTGGTTATGGTATAGATATTGGACTTGTTGGTAACTTTGTATTGGACTTGTTGGTAACAAAATCAGGAGGCTTAGGTGCATAAATCATGCCGAGAAAAGGGCTACTTACCGTACGGACATTAATAATTAACAATAATATTGTTCACTATTAATAGTAAAATAAAGAACAAAAAAACATCAATAATCTGATATCAAATAATGAAATGGGATGCAGATTACTCCATTTCAGGAAAATGAATATTAGTTTTGCAGGGAATATGTTATTTAAATTATTCGTACTACCTATATCAATACCGATTGCCACAACAACTTTGTGGTTAAGGTTAACCAGCTACTAATAACCACATTAAGGCCAGTGGATGCTGTTTTGATGAATAAGCCACGAAAGCAACTATTATGTAACATATATATATCGTACTAGAATAAGAATGATGATCGTGAATTTAGTTCCACGTAGAAAACTATTGTTTTCGGAAGTTTGGTAAGTTTCCAGAAATATATATTTTCGAAATTTTTGAAAGGATCATCACCACCTCTCGTGCTCCTCCACCTCCAATCTCCCTTTCTCCTTCATTTTTGGTGAGAATTCACCGTGACTCATCTTGTTTTCTTTATTCTCTTGACCCTAAGTCTAACTAAACCATTATTCTCTGATCATATAGGAAAGAAGAGAGGAAGTCAAGGGAAGGAAAGGGATGCTATCATATCTCTTGAACCGGACAGGTCAACTTGGTTAAACATCTAAACTGGTTGTCAAACCTGTAACTTGTTAATTGGACATCATAAGTCCTATTTAACAATTAGGTGATACTAATTTAGTAAATTGTAGACCAAGGAAGTGTTTTCAAACCCCTTTTGGTTTAGTGAGAACCAATGTTAGTATATTATCGTAGTTTACAACTTTACATAGTTCTCCTGAAAATTATTCTGTCTATGCTGGACGACGAAGGCAATATTTGGTCTACGGTACGGTCCTTGACTAGTGGACAATCAAATATTGTTCTATTAATTTTTTTTAATCAACTAAAGATTTTTATAGTCTAAATTTTCTAGGGTTAATCTAAATTGAATCTTTAATTTTTTTAATTTGCTTTTAAAGGGTAAATCGTCACTTATTCTTTTATTAGCTCAAAACAGTATTAATTCCTTAAATTATACTGTAACTATAAATTACTCATTAGTCATTTTCTAATTCTACTTTTAAAAATGACCTAATTGTAGTAAACTACTCTAAAACTTTTGAACATACTTTCCTAAATAACAACCCAATTACAGTAAAGAATACTTAAATTCATATATGTCAAGTACCATGATTATAAATAAGGTTCCCTTAAAAACATTTCGGTTGCTTCTATCATTTTCAACAAATAACTTTTGCCGATAAAAAATCTGAGTGGGGGGAAAGATTGGAATCTAATAAGCTTAATTAGAAATGTGCTTACCGACAAAATCTGAGTGGGGGGAAATATTGGAATCTAATAAGCTTAATTAAGTCATGTCACTTCAACAATTGTGAAGAACATTCTATCCTCTTCGGTATTGTAATCATTGATGGTAATTTCATAAGAACAAATATTAATCTTTTTAATACAAAACACAAATGGTATGGTTTACTGCAAAAGAATATTAGTAATGGAACTAAAACACATAAACCAACTAAATCTGGTTTGCGGAAAAAATGAACCAACTAAATCTGGTTGTTATAATTATCAACAATATAGCCTTGAGATGTGTCGGTAGGAGCAAGAAGACTTTTGATATTGTCAGTTGAGTGGTCATGATCTCAGATACTTAATTTAAACCTAGTTGCTTATCATTAAAGTCAGATGATGAAAGTTTTGCATGGAAAGATATAAATAAAGGATAAATTCGTTTTCGAGGTGCACACTTGTAGTTTATAGATAACATTGAAATTGTAAAAATTGGTATCAAGTCCTTTAACTTTAACTTTGGTATCGGTTCAAGTAATTGTCCAAGTTTTATCGGTGTTTCCTTCTTGGATCTATGATGGTTGATAATCTTTTTTGGTTTCCTATTCATATTCTTTTGTTGTTTCGTTCTTTAAGTTTTAGTTTTTGGTTTTTCTGTTTTTTTGGTTTACTCTGTAACCGTCATAAAACTTTGATATCCATATCTCTATGTATTAACAAATTAATGAAGAGTATGTAGACAATGTTTATTTGGGAAGAAATTTGGTAAATATCGATAAAGTCATGCTAATCTCTACATATTTAAGATGATAAACATCTTCATCGTTTTGAACTTTCAGATCAAATAAAAGTCACATATTTGAAATATGAAATTGATAAATCAACAAAGAACAAAATCATATACAGAAGTCTGGAAATTTAGTAGCTTGGTCAAAAGCAGAGCAACAGACATAAATATTGTCAAAAACAAAGCCATATAGTCATGGTTTTAGTAACCTTCTAAGATGATGCAAACCAAAAAGAAGCTATTTAAAATGGTTTTTTTGTACTTTAACTAAAAATACATCTCAAAATGGCAAAATTTTCTTATACTTAAATAGTTAAATATATGTATATTTTAAATAATTTTATATGAAAACAAATAAAATAATATCAAAATAAAACAGTATAATTGATCCTGTTTAATATGATTTGAAAAGATAAATTACAAAATAATAGTGTACATCAGTTTAGCCAAAAAAAAGTAGTGTACATCAGTGACTATTTGAATCTAATGAAATTAAAACGATAGATCTAAAGGAATTTGTTATTCATCAATCATCCAATTATCCCTAAATTATAACATATTTTCTTACATAACAATAATTATAATATATATTTTTGACAAATATATAATTTAAGAGCATAAAGGCTTAGGTTAACATAATACAGTATAAGTTCAATGTAGTTCTAATATTCGAAAATTCTCAGTTTTCTATATAACTTAATTTTGAAAAATGTATAATTGCAATGATTTCTCGAAAAACTTACAATCATGAGAAAAAATAAGATAAACATAACTTAAACACGTATTTTACAAATTTTTCATCTTAATGTGACATCAATAAAATAATCGTAAAGGAAAATTACTTTCGACAATTCAACGATAATTTTTTTGTATAAACTTTAAAATAAAACCACATAAACAAAACCTCGTCTCTAGAGTAAGTTCAAAATTATAATCAAAAAATTTCTTCTTTTTTAGTCATCATTCATCTTTTTACTTGTTCACACATACGAGAGGACTAATTAACAAACTCTTAGAACATGCTGCACCAAAGTTAATCCAACTTTGAAGCTCGTTAAAAAAGCATTCCAACATTTTCTACAAAATGATATAAAAGGACCATTAAAAATAAAATTTACTGTTACCAAAAATAAAAAAATAAATAAAAAAATTTACAAAATTTACAATTATCCAATCATCCTAGAATAGTAAAAACGATTAGTTTGAGAAAGAGGCCAAAGTCTTTGAATGGCTATTACATTTCCAATAATTCCATCAACAAAAAGAAACCAAACTCAACACTCGCCAATGATTGCTCCATTCCATGGTTGTTACACAATGATTTGTTTATTAAAGTTGATAATAATTAACAAATCAATGATCGATCACACGTTACTAAAAACAAATAAAGCAATGACCCCGATGGCTCCTTTTTTAAAACAGAAAATCCCCCGAATATTTTAAGTGGTTTTCTTGTTGACAATGACCACTAATTATAGCCTACAAAAAAAATGACCACTAATTATAATTTAGGAATTACAGTATATATTTTCATAAACAGTGTGATGAAACTGCCGCCATAAAAAACAAAAAATTAAAACAAACAGTGTAATTAAACTGCCGTCATAAAACAAAAATATTAAACAGTGTAATCAAACTTAATATATAAGCTTTATAAAACAACACAGTAGTAATATACACTGTTTTTAACCCCAAAAAATGAAAAAAAATGTAAAAAGAAAGTTTTGCTAAGATTTCTCCAAATTTGGGCTTTTCTAATTGGTGAAACAAATAAGCCCAAAATTGGGCCTTTTTGATAAAAACAGTCATAAGATTAGCCGTATTCGGAAGTGTAATTGTTGAAAACTTGAAATGGTATAAATAGCACAAAGACGAAGAAGATTCAAAGACTTTTCGTGTTTCTGGAAAACTTGGAAAAATCAAATCTTCAAAGAAGTAAAAGAAAGAAAATGAAGAGACTGATGAACATGTTCAAGCGAAAGCCTGATCTGAAGCTAAAGCTTCGAGATTGGCAGCGGAAGCTACGCCAAGAATGCCTTAAAATCGAACGCCAAATTCGAGGTATTCTTGAAGTTTTCTAGTAAAAGTTTCGATCTTTGAGAGTTTTGGTCACTTATATGATGATTTAGATTGATGGGTTATGATCAAAATCCGATTTTGTGAAGTAATGATCGAATGGTTTATGAGAGTATATTGAATGGTGTTCTTAGAATTGGATTCTGGTTGTTTCTTGGGTTTGTGTATTAGGGTTTTGTTTTAACTGAGTGAGTTTGTTTTCAGATATAGAGAGAGAAGAAAGAAAAGTAAAGAAAGATATTAAAGACTCAGCGAAGCGGAATGATATGGCCACTGCGAAGGTACGAAAAGGATGAAACTTTATCAGCAAATCTGATCAATTACGAAAGATGTTGAAGTTTTAAAGATTGGTTAAGTTTTTTTCTCTGTTTTGTGTGTGTTTTAAAGGGACTTGCTAGGGAAATAGTGAGTTCTAGAAGAATAGTGAAACGACTTTATGAAAACAAAGCTCACTTGAATTCGATATCGATGCATCTTGGGGAGACTGTTGGTAAAATGATCAAAAAAGCTTTACATTGTGGTTTTCATCTCAAGTCAAGTCGTAAGATGTGTTTATTTAGATTTCTTTTGCGTCTTTTAGGAACTGCGATAACAGTTGGGAATATTTCGAAGAGCACTGAGGTTATGAAGCTTGTTATTATACTCATGAAAGCTCCGGATTTGGCTGTGACAATGCAGGAGTTCAGCAAAGAGCTCACTAAGGTACTCTGTATGATCATATTAAGCATATGTATCTTAACAAGTTTTTTCTGATGTGGGGATTTATGTAGGCTGGGGTTATTGGAGAGTTTGTGAGTGATGCGGTTGATGATACCTTAAATTCTGAGGATATGGAAGAGGATATCGAGGAGGAGGTTGAGAAAGTGTTGACTGCCGTAGCTGGAGACACTGCAGCTAAGCTCCCTGAAGCAGTTAGGAAGGGAAAGATAAATGTACCAGCTCAAAAGGTGAAAACTTCACGTGAGGCAAGGATCTTCCACAGTTGAATGATTTGCAAGATGGTATATTTACTGACAGGGGAGATCAAAGTCTGAAAAGTTTAATGTATTGCAGGAAGAGACAATTGCAGAAGGAGTTGATGATGAAGAAGAACTTGAGGAAGTTAGAGCTCCGTTCGCCAAAGTTAGATCGTAACTGATATATACATACGTGGTTCGTATTAGTGAGTTTTCTTATAACTGCGGCTCTATTCTTGGTGGATCTCTGAGTCTGAGCTTGAACGATGTGTTGGACAGTGATTGTGCTACTTGTATAGTTTGAAAGAAATTTTAGTTTTAGTGTTTGTTAGGTTTGGTTATGTGTAAAGTTTTTTGACTTGGAGAAGGAGAAACCCATTCGGTTTTGGTTCATCTTGATTTGATTTGGTCTGGTTCGATATACTAATTGCATCATCGTTTTAAAACCAAAAGATTATTATTAAAACTTGGTCACATTACTATATTTAATGTGCACGCTAAAATGATTTATTAAGGCAAGCTATATTGATCAAGAAATGATTTATTAAGGCAAGCTATACATGTGTAGTTGCGTAGAGTGTTACGTAAACATGCGATTGAGCATCACAAACTTCAGACGGCACTTCTTCATTGAAGTGTCATGTTCTTGTTGAGATCTAAGTCCAAAAGAGGCTTTTGTAGACTTGCGTGTGTCACAAACATATGTGTGTTCTGCTGTTTTCTATTTGTTAATTTCCAATTAAACACTTGTGGTCAATACTGTATTTATAACATTATTAACCTTTCAAAACTAGGATGAGCAGTTAGTTAACTCTGCCCCACCCTATTTATTCCGTAACTTTATTTTTCATTTTTCTTCTATTTACTATTACAATTTTTTTATATAAAAATTTCTATTTTGCGTCTCTCTAAATATATATCCATATATATGATATGACAGTGTTAATCTATTTAGTCTGCCTTAGCAATTGCATGCTAAAATATGGGTTGCTTGATGCTTAGAGTATATATGTACGATAGGTGTCTAGTTTGTGTGTGTGCGTGTGTGTTAGATTTGTTCAATGACACAAATGTTTTGAGCGACTACTTGATCTAAAAAGAGAGGTTGAAGTTGTGGTACTTAGTTTCCATATATATGAACCAGGTACAGATCATCTTCAAAGATACACTTTGGGCTTGGACGATTTAGTAATGGACGCAGTAGCTGAGACCTTAACACAAAAGAAAAAATATATATATCGAATAAAAGGGAATATGGACGAAGAGATATATAATGGGAATTTTGTTTAATGTACCATATTTCCCACAAAACTTTTCAAATGTACCACAATCAAGATTCCTTTTCTGATCTACCATAATGTGAGATAAAATGACGTTTTTGCCCTTCTGCTAATATGATAAATCTCGTAGACAAGTTGAGGAGTACAAACTTGTCCATTAGCTTAAATTATTTGTCTATAACATAAATAAATAAATGATTAGTTGTCTCTATTTTGTGCGAGTTTAAAACTGGTCCACCGAGTTAATAAAAATGTTGTTTACTAGAATTTTTGTGAATTATCTAGTGCATGACAAATTTAATAGAGGACAAGTGGACAAGTGGACATTGTGGACAAGTGTAAAACTTGTCTATCGAGTAAATAAAGTATTGTCTTTGTAAAATAACTTGTCCACGATAAGATTTATAGTGGACAACCTGATGCGTTTAATTGGTCTATCGATCTTGCAAAGAGAAGCGGAAGACTATGCCAACGACGAACGTCAGATCCGGTAGTGAAAGTAAGACCAGCGACAGAACTAAAAAGCAAGGGCCAAGAGATATATATGAGGAGGCGATCTGGCGGTTCCGGTTCGTCCGGCGAAAGAGCTCTGATGAAAGAGCTCCGGCGATGGCGGTGGTAAGAAGAGCTCCGAGAAGAACCAGGCTGAGAAGAACCAGACGAAGACATGGCGGTTACTGATTCTCTTCTTCTTCCACTCACTGGTTCACTCTTTTTTTTGCTGGTGTTTGAAAAAAAAGAAAAAAAAGAGCGAAAGAAAATAGAGAAGAAGAACGGAAGCAAAGAGAGAGAGTTAAAGTGAAAATTGAGAAGGAGAATGGAAGCAAAGAGAGAGAGAGTTAAAGTTAAAGAGGTAATTAAAAACAAAGAAACATTTTGTTTTTTAGTCAAACAAATGGAGGATACAATAGTCATTTTGGATGAGCAGATTTGGTAGATTGAAAAAAAATTTAAGAATGTGGTACATTGAAAAAGTTTGAGTTTCAAATGTGGTATAATTGTTAAATATCTCATATATAATCGCAATATTAAAAGTGATATTTTGAAGAAAAAACATTTCTCTTATAAAGTGTATTATATCACACAAATGGATGAATATGGATTTACATATATATATATATATATATATATATATATGTACTTTAGTTGCAAAGAGTGTATGTATAGNAGTATTTTAACCCCAAAAAATGAAAAATATTTAAAAACAAAGTTTTGCTAAGATATCTCCAAATTTGGGCTTTTCTAATTGGTAAAACGAATAAGCCCAAAATTGGGCCTTTTTGATAAAAACACTCATAAGATTAGTCGTATTCGAAAGTGTAATTGATGAAAACTTGAAATGGTATAAATAACACAAAGACGAAGAGGATTCAAAGACTTTTCGTGTTTTTGGAAAAATCAAAATCTTCAAAGACGTAAAAGAAAGAAAATGAAGAGGCTGATGAACATGTTCAAGCGAAAGCCTGATCCGAAGCAAAAGCTCCGAGATTGGCAGCGGAAGCTACGCCAAGAATGCCGTAAAATCGAACACCAAATTCGAGGTATTCTCGAAGTTTCTAGTAAAAGTTTCGATCTTTGAGAGTTTTGGTCACTTATATGATGATTTAGATTGATGGGTTATGATCAAAATCCGATTTTGTGAAGTAATGATCGAATGGTTTATGAGAGTATATTGAATGGTGTTCTTAGAATTGGATTCTGGTTGTTTCTTGGGTTTGTGTATTAGGGTTTTGTTTTAACTGAGTGAGTTTGTTTTCAGATATAGAGAGAGAAGAAAGAAAAGTAAAGAAAGATATTAAAGACTCAGCGAAGCGGAATGATATGGCCACTGCGAAGGTACGAAAAGGATGAAACTTTATCAGCAAATCTGATCAATTACGAAAGATGTTGAAGTTTTAAAGATTGGTTAAGTTTTTTTCTCTGTTTTGTGTGTGTTTTAAAGGGACTTGCTAGGGAAATAGTGAGTTCTAGAAGAATAGTGAAACGACTTTATGAAAACAAAGCTCACTTGAATTCGATATCGATGCATCTTGGGGAGACTGTTGGTAAAATGATCAAAAAAGCTTTACATTGTGGTTTTCATCTCAAGTCAAGTCGTAAGATGTGTTTATTTAGATTTCTTTTGCGTCTTTTAGGAACTGCGATAACAGTTGGGAATATTTCGAAGAGCACTGAGGTTATGAAGCTTGTTATTATACTCATGAAAGCTCCGGATTTGGCTGTGACAATGCAGGAGTTCAGCAAAGAGCTCACTAAGGTACTCTGTATGATCATATTAAGCATATGTATCTTAACAAGTTTTTTCTGATGTGGGGATTTATGTAGGCTGGGGTTATTGGAGAGTTTGTGAGTGATGCGGTTGATGATACCTTAAATTCTGAGGATATGGAAGAGGATATCGAGGAGGAGGTTGAGAAAGTGTTGACTGCCGTAGCTGGAGACACTGCAGCTAAGCTCCCTGAAGCAGTTAGGAAGGGAAAGATAAATGTACCAGCTCAAAAGGTGAAAACTTCACGTGAGGCAAGGATCTTCCACAGTTGAATGATTTGCAAGATGGTATATTTACTGACAGGGGAGATCAAAGTCTGAAAAGTTTAATGTATTGCAGGAAGAGACAATTGCAGAAGGAGTTGATGATGAAGAAGAACTTGAGGAAGTTAGAGCTCCGTTCGCCAAAGTTAGATCGTAACTGATATATACATACGTGGTTCGTATTAGTGAGTTTTCTTATAACTGCGGCTCTATTCTTGGTGGATCTCTGAGTCTGAGCTTGAACGATGTGTTGGACAGTGATTGTGCTACTTGTATAGTTTGAAAGAAATTTTAGTTTTAGTGTTTGTTAGGTTTGGTTATGTGTAAAGTTTTTTGACTTGGAGAAGGAGAAACCCATTCGGTTTTGGTTCATCTTGATTTGATTTGGTCTGGTTCGATATACTAATTGCATCATCGTTTTAAAACCAAAAGATTATTATTAAAACTTGGTCACATTACTATATTTAATGTGCACGCTAAAATGATTTATTAAGGCAAGCTATATTGATCAAGAAATGATTTATTAAGGCAAGCTATACATGTGTAGTTGCGTAGAGTGTTACGTAAACATGCGATTGAGCATCACAAACTTCAGACGGCACTTCTTCATTGAAGTGTCATGTTCTTGTTGAGATCTAAGTCCAAAAGAGGCTTTTGTAGACTTGCGTGTGTCACAAACATATGTGTGTTCTGCTGTTTTCTATTTGTTAATTTCCAATTAAACACTTGTGGTCAATACTGTATTTATAACATTATTAACCTTTCAAAACTAGGATGAGCAGTTAGTTAACTCTGCCCCACCCTATTTATTCCGTAACTTTATTTTTCATTTTTCTTCTATTTACTATTACAATTTTTTTATATAAAAATTTCTATTTTGCGTCTCTCTAAATATATATCCATATATATGATATGACAGTGTTAATCTATTTAGTCTGCCTTAGCAATTGCATGCTAAAATATGGGTTGCTTGATGCTTAGAGTATATATGTACGATAGGTGTCTAGTTTGTGTGTGTGCGTGTGTGTTAGATTTGTTCAATGACACAAATGTTTTGAGCGACTACTTGATCTAAAAAGAGAGGTTGAAGTTGTGGTACTTAGTTTCCATATATATGAACCAGGTACAGATCATCTTCAAAGATACACTTTGGGCTTGGACGATTTAGTAATGGACGCAGTAGCTGAGACCTTAACACAAAAGAAAAAATATATATATCGAATAAAAGGGAATATGGACGAAGAGATATATAATGGGAATTTTGTTTAATGTACCATATTTCCCACAAAACTTTTCAAATGTACCACAATCAAGATTCCTTTTCTGATCTACCATAATGTGAGATAAAATGACGTTTTTGCCCTTCTGCTAATATGATAAATCTCGTAGACAAGTTGAGGAGTACAAACTTGTCCATTAGCTTAAATTATTTGTCTATAACATAAATAAATAAATGATTAGTTGTCTCTANAAAAAATTTAAGAATGTGGTACATTGAAAAAGTTTGAGTTTCAAATGTGGTATAATTGTTAAATATCTCATATATAATCGCAATATTAAAAGTGATATTTTGAAGAAAAAACATTTCTCTTATAAAGTGTATTATATCACACAAATGGATGAATATGGATTTACATATATATATATATATATATATATATATATGTACTTTAGTTGCAAAGAGTGTATGTATAGACACAATTATGTATCTTGAATTTGTAGACGACAAAATTTTCTTCAACGAAGTGTTGTCATGTTTCTGTTGTGGTCTAAATTTTAAAATTCTAGTATGTGCAATGCATAAAGCAAAGGCGTTGTATTGATGATAAAAGGAAAAAAATGAAGTTACAGCAAATAAAATTATTATTGAAATTTTAGATTACCGATTATATATACTATAGATCTGGAAGTGTCATTTTCAGTGTTTATTCTAAAATTCAAAACACTAATTATTAGAAAATAGCAAGTTCTCAAACGTAAACAACTCCCTTCAATTCGTTTACACATTATCATAGTCATCAAACTAACCCTACTTTATTTCCACTATTCCGATATCCAATAATTGGAAAATGCAATTGAAGTACTACTTAATTTATTGTGTTTCAGTTATAAAAAGAAAAATAAACATTGTAGATACATATTCGCTATGTTTTGAAAAAAAAAATATAGTTAATATTAGTTTGATTTTAGAAATGAATGGTATAACATGTTCCACATTTTGAAAAAGGTAATTCTGCTATTTCTTACCACTCAAAAATATATAAAGGCCCTGATTGGTGAAGGCTTTTAAGACTTTAAAAGCATTTTAAAGTTTTAAAAGTATTTTATTTACCAATCAGACTTTTATGACTTTTTTATTTTTTTTAAGTTTCAACAACCACTTTAATTTTTTCCTTCCTTTTTTAAAGCTTCAAAATGACGCTTTAAAACCAACAAATTTTAAAACATTTTTTTTTCTTCCTCCATCATAATTGAAAACTCTTTATAAATTTACTTTTTTTTATACATTAATTATCAGCATTTTTTTATTTTATTTTGACATCCACTTCTTTTCACAAATTTCTTATTTTAATCATCACATTTGTATTTTCTTACAATTTTGTTATTAATAAAATTACAGCCACAACTTTTAAAGTTTTCTTTTTTAACAATAGAATTTTAACAGTTAAGGTATCTACAGCCAAAGTTTCTGCAGCCAAATTTTTACAGTCAAAGTCTCTACAGCCACAAATAACAGTCGTTACCAATCGGGGCCAAAGTCTTTTACGGTTTAGAAAACATTTTGCGTTATAAACCTCTATTCTATTAAAATTACAAGTGGAAAAAAGTTATTAATCTATTGAAACTAGCTTTTCAGAATCTTATAAGTATTCTATAATATAATTTTCCCAATTTAGTTTGTTCGATTAACAAATTTTTAATTATTATGTTATTCCACTATTTTATTGACATAATTGTCATTGTCAAGGTGGTAAATTAGTTTCTGGAAATCCAAATATAACCTTGATTTTTTTGTAAAAAACAAATTAATTAATAATATGTTAATAATGATGAGTGAAGGAATGATATACAAAATATTTGTATTATAATACTATAAATTATAAGGATGGAATAAAAAACAACGAGTGAAGCAACAACAGGTGGGTCGGTCAAGAAGGAAACATAAGGCGCATGTATTATTTGAAGATAAGTGTTTACATCATCTTATTCACTTTCAGTTTTGCGTGAATTTATAAGACAGTTATAACAACAAGCAAAAAGAATCGGGGGGAAATAAATACTGGTTAAATGTCGTGCCAATAAAATTTAAGGAATCTGGCAACCTATTTATTACTATTCCGATTAAAATTCTGGTTTGTCTCAATTTCTTTTTTAAATGTAATTTGCTTGGAAAAAATAATGACAAGATTTAATACTACCTCAAAAACCAAAAAAGGTTTTAATGCCTTGCACGCAACAAACTATGAGATTGAGAATCTGAGATACCGACTTAGGTCTTTTGATTTATTTTCTTGAAAAAGGGAAAACATGCAAAGGATTTATTAAGTGTGAGTCATACATTACGTATATTGTTTCATTGGATTAATAATTACAAGATTGTTATCTCATATGGAGATAAGAAAACAATTATTGACAAAGAAAAATGGATATGATTATTTTCTTGAGACATTAAAGTCTATTCCGGTTTAGATAATGTCATACTGTACGATTAAGCAAGAGAAACTGAAAGCTACATCACAAGTTTTCTTTTTGAAACGTGACGAGTAAGTAGTAGAAAAGCTTGAGTGTGAGGAAGATTCCTAGAAAAAGAACTGCTGAAGTTGTGGCCATACGTAACACAAGTCTCGGATCTTTAAGAATAAAACGATATGATCATTCAAGAATCATGATGATCTGCATGACTGCATATATATAATATTTTATTGAGATCGTTAATTAATTCTATTTAATAATTGTTAATTATTTGAACATATGCATGTATTTGTTCGAATATCACGAAAGACATGTAGTTTACACAGCTATAAGAATTTATTTTAAGTACATCCAATAAAATCAGAAATATATACGTTGTTATGACGACATTGCTGCAAAAGATCTTATTAAAATATATGTATCAGCAATGACGAATGTATTGTAACAAACAAGAAAAAGAAAAACAAAACTTTCATGTACTCTCTCGGCTTAAGCCTTCCTCGTTTGGATATAGTATTCTACTTTATATTTTATCTTGGTTGAAACCAAATTTATCAATTATATCAGTTGACAAAAAAAAAGAACAAAAACAGAGAGACATTAAGAGGTGGAAATGAGCACCACGGGCCACGGCTGTGGTGGCGTCGACGAGTTCTGGTGACAATACATCATGTGTATTTTTTTCTTGTTACGTGGTTACATGATGTCTATGTCTGTTTAATTTTGTTAAATGATGTTTTTGATATAATAAATATCCTTTAAGATCATAATCCGCTGTCGGATATATATTTCATACGGGAAGGAATGTAGTTTTTATTTACTGTTCTCCATATGGTAGACATCAACAGTCAAACATAACGTATATGTTTGAAGCTAAAACTTTTTTTTAACTAATTAGAGCGTTGAAATTGAAGCATACATAATTCTAGGGTATATAAACTGAAATCAATCATACAACGAAATTATTCTCTATTTATTTTTTAAAAAAATTTTACTTTTATATTTAAAAGCCATTGGTTAATTGGTTTGACTCTTTCAAGTATCCAACTTTGTTTGGATTTCATATTTCTGATGTGTAGCAGAGAAGTTAGTAGTGTGACTAGAGTATCGTTTTATGTTATTGGTCACTTCACTGTATTTTGGCTGGAAATTACTACCGAGAACGATCACATCACTTTGTCTTTATTTTGTCGTTATTTCAATAAAGATTTTAAGACTTTATTCTTTCAAACATTTTTGTTTTAATCTTATATAAGAAGAAATTCGTTTATATCTGATCCACTACTATTTTAAATGAATATAACCGTCGATTAATCTGTTTGTTAAATTCACTAACCAAAAATTAGACATGTTGCAAAAATCGAACATTAGGAAAACACATGTTGACACATCAAGTCATTGCAGCTTCAAATTTTGCGTAACAAGTATATCAAAGGAACACTCATAGTTTTAAAACATCAGTCGCCCTAATATTTTTCTCCCATACACTATTTTCGAGGCACCATGTTCACTATTATTCTCCAACGCTGGTAGAGCTCCGGCTCGCCGGCGTCGGGTCTTTTTACCCTCTACGCTATTCTGCTGCTTTTTGTGTTCCCTCGTTCTCTTTTTTAAATCTTTTTCCCCTTTTATTTTCCTCTTTTGAATCTTTATCAATCCTCGACCATTACCCTAGATTCAGTCGAAGAAGCCTTGCCCTTGCGCGCATACCGAAGGATGTGGAGTCCGGCGAACCCCATCCTCAACTATCCTCACCCAGTCCTACCGTCGAATATTTCAAAGTCCCTACACTTCTCAATTTCTCGATCCGGATTGTGCTCCGCCTCTGAAGACCCCTTTTCCGCAACATCATCTGAACCTCCCTAGGCGGCGTCGGAGTTGATGATTGACGGGAAATCTTCTAGAGCTGCGACATACCTCCGCTTTTGACTCACGGGTCAAAGACATGTCACCTTGAGAGCTTCACAGACCCATGGCCACTCCCACTAGAGAAATATAACTTTTTCTCCTCTCCGGTTAGCCGCTGCGCGATTCAACTCCCCTGGCCATCCACAACATCCACCGGATCTCTGCGGATGAGCTATGGACCCGAACTCGGTTTGTTGACACCCCAAATGGTCTTGCCCAACCTCCAAAAGCTCAGGTTCTCTCTATCTAGCCCTCTGTTATCCTATAGACTGTTCCTAGTTTGTTTGGCTATCCTTGATGTTCGAAGACTGCATCAGAGAATTTATTTAGCTAGTGTGTCTTGGATGTACAAAGGATATGTTGGAACTATGGTTATTGCTCAACTTATGATATTGTCGTTTGATCCCCAAATCTTGATTGATCATGTATTTATCAATTCCCCGCAATCATACCCTCCTTTGAAGCTCAGGTTGTTTGCTTATGTCCCCGTGTTTTGCCGAATACAAACTTTGTGTGGAATCCTTGATCACCATATTCATGGCAGAGAGGACCCACCTGTTTTGTTACGGCTTTACATTATTTCTTTGCACCTGTTATTGGCTTCATTGGTGAATTCTTCTGCTTTTTATTCGTCAGTGTATTACCGACTAAAAACTTTGTGTGGAATTCTTGATCACCATATCCATGGCAGAGAGGATCCACCTGTTATGTTACGGCTCTACACTTATTATTTGTGAATCCTGGTTTTACCTTCAATCCTGAAAGTTACTGCTCCTAAGTTCTTGAAGTTTCATGGCGTGCTAGGTCTGAATTCAATTGTCAAGGCTGTGGTTATGGTCTTAGAGTTTTCTCTACCAGTAACCACCCCTCAACGATTCTAGCTAACTACTTCAGGTACCACCTTGCTAAGAAAGCAATCACCAGCACCTCCCTCACCTTCTGATTTATTGCCCCCGAATCCCTGCCATGGCATTGCTTCTGCTAATGCTCCTCACTCCAGTAAGATCCTTGGCTCTGATCCTTCTACCAACGGCACTGCGTCCTTTGACCGTGATCGACTTGTCATCTCTCGAGATCCTCGATGATGTCCAATCCTGCAACCATGATCCCACATGTCTCCAACTGCTTTTTAGCACTTGTTTCATAGCTCTCATGGATTCTTGCTTGATGTTTCCTTTATTTTTGTTCATATTTATGGCTTTGGGGAAAGCATTTTAAACTCTGGGATACTTTATCCCCTCTTTGTAATGTTTACCCCTGGGTCTTCGGTTCGGTTTGTTTGGATTGAACCGAATAAACCCACAAATGTCGGATTTTGGTTTCGAGAGAGGAATAGGGAGTTAACCGATCGGATGCAATTAAATAGGGAATTCGGTTTCGGGTTAATCGGGTTCAGAATCTGATTTCCGATCAGTTTTCATTAACCGAGGTATAAAAGCTTATTAACACTAAACCTAATCACATTCACTCCGCAGCCAACTCTCTCAAACCCTAGTGCGACTCAAAGGCAATTCTTTCGCCGTGAACACCAAACTCCGACTCACTGACTTTTCTTCATCGTTTCTTCTCTCCTTCTCGTAATCTCTTCTTCTGTTGCTCTTCTTCGTCTTCTAACAAGTATATCAGCGGTGGAAAATCAGATTTGGTGAACACTAATCCCCAAATCGAAAAGGTAGACTCTGGTTCCTTTCAATTTATGTTCTTATAATCGAAATGGTTTAAAACCCTTGGGTTTCTGTAAATTTGTAGTAGCATAATCTCGTTAATCTCGGATTTAAAACAAAAAACCCTAACCCTAAATTTTTCAATTCGATTTATTTTCGAAATTTTGTTATAGTTTCTTGATTTCTTCTGCTAGGTTGTTAAATGTACTACTGTTGTTTTTAGTTTTGAAGTTTTAAGCTGAAATTAACCACAACCTAGGGATGTTGTTAGTCGATTGAATTGAGTAGACTTTTCTTGATGGTAAACTTGTTTAAACTTCTCTAATGCTAAGCGTCTGTTATGCTTTGTAGATGGAGGCTGAAGATTACGACCCTAACGTCCAAAAGGATGGTGAAGTACCTGTTATCATAGAAGGAACTGCTCAGGCTGGGACTGCTCAGGCTGCAACTGCTGCGGGTGGGAATAAAAGATCAAAACCAGACCCTAGTGTACAACCTAAGGCGAAGAAGAAGTATCCTAAAAGGGCTCCGGTCTGGAAACACTTCATTCAAAGGAATGATGATGATCCATTCAGCTTCTGTAAGTATTGTCAGCAACAGGTTGGGTGTGATACGAAGCTATCATGGACTAGTGCGATGAAGGGTCACATAGAAAGATGCCAAAAGTTTAAGGATTTCAATGCGACGGAAACTCAGACTGCTTTAGGTGCTGATAAGAGGGGGGATATGAGGGTCATTAAGTATGATCCTCAGCTTTTTAGGCAGTGTACTAATCAGCTGGTTGTGATGAATGAGTTACCTCTTTCATTTGTTGAATCCGAATGGTGGAAGCGCTTTTGTTTAAACATTTTGCCTTTGACTTTCTCGAGAAGGACCTCTTCGAAGGACATAGCTGGAATGTTTCTGCAAGAGAAAGAAGAGTTGAAACACTTGTTTGGTGTTGAGCAGGAAAGAGTTTCTCTTACGATAAATATATGGGTTTCACAAACAACCTCTGTCAACTACATGGTGGTGACTGCTCACTGGATTGATGAGAAGTGGGAAATGCAGAAAAGGATACTTAGCTTTAAGGTAGTGACTGATCACAAAGGAGACACCATTGCAGGACAGCTTTTGGATTGTTTAGATGAATGGGGAATTAAGAAAGTCTTCGCAGTGACTGTTGACAATGCTAAGAATAATGACAAGGGTTTGGAGGTTTTTAGAGATGAGTTGAGGCTGAGAGGAGGAGAAGCTTTAGTCGCAGATAGTGATTTCTTGCATATGAGATGCTGTGCGCACATCCTCAATCTGATAGTGGTAGATGGAATGAGAAAAGCAAAACATAGTATTGCTGCTATCCGGAATTCAGTCAAGTATGTGAGATCATCATATACAAGATTGAAGTCTTTCGCACTCAGGTGATAACTTCAAACATTTACTTCTGATTTTTATTTATTACTTTAGCGTTTAGTCTAACATTTTTGTTTTCTCTATTTATTGATTAGGTGTGACTCATGGAAGGTGTGTAGAGGCAGCTTGCCTCTGGATGTCATTACTAGGTGGAATTCAACCTACCTAATGCTGACTCAAGCTTTGAAGTTGAGAGTAGCATTTGACAAGATGCTGAGTGAGGACAAGCTGTATGAGGATTACTTCAATGAAGTTGATGAAAAATCCAAGATTAAACATGAAGGACCACCAATGTTTTCTGATTGGGAAGAGGTGTCAAGGTTAGTGAGGTTCCTGAAAATCTTTTACAACTGCACTTTGACATTTTCTGCCTCTACATCAGTGACTTCAACTGATGCTTATAAGCACATAGTGAGCATTGAGAGAAGTCTTATCACTAGATGTGGAAACAGTAATGAAGAGGTTAGAAAGCAGGCTCATATTATGTTTGATAAGTTTGATAAGTATTGGGATGGGTTGATGAATATGAATCCGATCATCATTGTTGCTAGTGTTTTAGATCCCCGGAATAAGATTCAGTTTGCTACTCTCTGCTTTGAACAACTTTATGCTAAGAATACAGTAGAGTTTAAGAAGCTTAGTAAGTCACTTACATCTGTGATGAAACAACTATACTCGGAATACAGTTTGAGACTTAGCAACCCTATGGATGTTGATCAACCAGAAGCTGAAAATCCGAGACATGTTGTAGATGACTTATCCGATGATGATGACTGTGAGGGTATTGATTCTTTATACAACAAGCTGGTTAGATCTAAGGGACCAGTAGAAGGCTGCAGTGAGTTAGATATCTACTTAACTGAGAAGACAGAGGTTAGAGTGGAGAGTTCTTTGGGTTTCCCTTATAATGTCCTCTCATGGTGGAAGTGCAACAGCCAGAAGTTCCCAATCTTATCTGCAATGGCTAAGGATGTTCTAGCTATTCAAGTCTCCTCTGTTGCTTCGGAATCAGTTTTTAGCACAAGTGGTCGAGTCTTGGATTCATATAGGAGTTCTTTAACTCCTTATATGGTTGAGGTTCTGATTCTCACACAGCAATAGCTTAGGTGCAACTTCAAAGCAGATGATGAAGTTGCAAACATAACCCAAATGATGGAGGATGTTGCATTCTTTGAATCCCTTGGTAAGTATAACATCTCTGTTTATATACATTTCTTCATACCATCTTACTTATAAGTTCTCACACTTGTTTGTTTTCATTGTGTAGATTCACGGAATGCACAGACTCAATGAAGTTCTTTATATAAGTTGAGTATTTCAATTTATGTCTTCTTGCTTGTTACTTGATAGCTTATTGACTGTTGGAACAAACCGATTATAAGTTCTAATGCTTCTTTGTTTTCAATGTTTACAGGTAATCATAGGCTGCTCTTTTGTCCTTTTTGATGTGGATTAGCAGCTTTAACTTAACTATTGGCGCAAATGGAAGCTCCCCATACCTCATTAGTACATTTTGACTAGGATAAGGAGCCTGCGACCAAGACCAACAGCCAACAGCCTTATTGTATTGATTCAATACCCTCTTTCTCTCTCTTTTGAACAATGTGATGGTATTGTCTCAATTCTAAACTGTTCTTGAGGCTTCTTTTGGTTCTTACTTTCTGATATGGCAAATATGGTCTGTAATGGTACATTGATGAGCAAAGTCTCATTTTTTTTGGCTATTTCGGTTTTTCTGTAATGGTACATTGATGAGCAAAGTCTCATTTTTTTAGCTATTTCGGTTTAGAAAAACCGAACTACATTGTATTTCGGTTTTATTCGGATAAGAATTTTAGGCAGCAAACCGACCTGAATTACCCGAGAACCGTTTAAACCGACCCGAATCTTTAGTCGGATTATTTCGGAACTAATTTAAAAAATCCGAATAACCCTGAAAACCGAATAAACCGTTCCGAACAAACCAAAAATTCCGAAGCCCCAGGGCTAATAATGTTTCTGTTTGAATGAATAGAATTATCGTTCTAAAAAAAAATATATATCAAAGGAGCACTGTAGTGAAGCAATCATAGATATAGGTTTTGATTGTTAATTTCGTATAGTTGTATAGGGGATGTACCGTTTTAGTACTCATTAATCATTAAATACTAATAGTATCGTTACCTTCAGATTTTTTTTTGTATCGTTTTTATCGCGATTTTTATATATTTTATTGATTTTGTTTCTTCAATCCACTAAAAAAACTTATATCATTTTGATCATTCGAATCCGTCGAAATATGCCTTTGCCCTGGCTTGAAAGAAATACATATACTCTCTCTTGCTTGCTCTTGAATCGACTGTGGGCCACCCCCTCGGTGAAAAACCGTAATACGCCCTGAGTTAACGCAGCCTCACAGGCAGCCTGAGAAGTTTTTGTTGTTTCTTCCTTGCTATTAGTTTATTAATAAGTATAAGGGCTTGGAGTTAATCATCTTGACTGCATATAATGAGTTTTCTGTTGAGGTCTATCCTGTAGAGGTACTCAAATTGGATCAGTGATCGATTGCTAACAATATTTGCATTTCCTTGGACTATATACAACAACGATGAACATGACGACAAAAACAAATTAAAAATACATGATGAACATATCATTTATGGATGGAGGGAATCTCACCGTAATTTGATAATTCTATTATGAAAAATACTTGAGTTCACCCTTAGAAATAAACACTTTTATTTATCTCCTTTTTTCAGCTAATAAAAAATTTTTATTAAAAAATATATCAAAATTAAATTAAAAAACAAGACAAATTAATAAAACAAATTATATATACTTTTAATTAAAAAAAAGTTAAATATTGTTTGGTTTAGATTATTAAACTAGGTTATATATCGGTTTTGATTTATAAATGAAAATTATGGTTTAGATTTTTTTACAATTAGAACAAAATTATTTATCGGTTTGGGTTTACGGATATAGTGATTAGGAATTAGATTTTACAATTAAAATAAAACTATATGTCAGTTTGAGTTTACAAATGAGGTGGTTAGAGTTTAGATTTTACAATTAGAAAGAAATTATATCTTTGTTTGAATTTTCAAAAAGGTGGTTAGGATTTAGATTTTATAATTAAAACAAAATTATCTATCGATTTGTTTATCAAAAAACGTTTGAATTTTTAATTTTACAATAATGTATACAGATTTTATTTTCTTATTTTATAAAGAAGTTCACCCCAAATATTGTTCTTCTATTATAGTTTAAATTTTTAAGATTAAAAACATTTTAATAGATTAAACACGTAATTACATTCAATGAGAAGAAGAAAAAAAAAACTATCAAACCACCACATGTTAAGATTCTGCCTAATATTTTGTCGTAAATAGTAAACAAACACGCAATAAACAAAAATCAACAACATTAATCAGTCGTTAACAAAACATTAATATCCATCGTTAATCACACTTTGGTTGGTGATACACGCCAAACTCATACTAAAATAATACATACGACATTACGGTGCATTGATTTGTCCATGTCTAAAGGATTCTTCGACCCGAAAACAATTTTATACGCAAAGATTTGAATTAAAGCAAGGATTTGGACAGAATGTAAGCAAAAGCAAAACGAAATAGCTAGCGTTCACACAATTTACACAGAGTCTTTGTTGTCTCTTGTCTTTTTCTAACCGAATTAATTGCAATTGCGAAAATTTATGTACATATGTATAAAAAAATAAAATAAAAAACTAAAAGATCCTAATGTTTCGGTAGGTACGTGTATCCATCTTAATTTAATTTTGGGGTCTGGATTTTAAAAAACAAAAAACAAAGAGCAATCATATACTACACACTTTTCCTCGAAAGAACAAGTGGGGTTTTATCACAGCATGAAACTTGAAAAAAGGAAACAAAAAGGATTGTTTTGTGTGTGATTGGCTACAAATTGAAACCAAAGGTGGAATTAGATGGAATAATTTGCAGACAAAGACATTGTTGTGATATTTTTGTTAATAAGTGGTTGTGTTTCATCTTGGGAGAATTTTTAAAATTTTGTGTCACCGAAAAAATATTGTGAAAATTCTGAAAAATTATGCATGAAAAAAATGAACCACAATATTTATGTAAATTATACATGGTTATTTTTAAAACATTGATGATATTACTTTTAAATAAATCTACATAAACTACCTATATGTTCTTTCTTTCTTTTTTTGTCAAATTCCTTTATGTTCTAAGTTTATTTTTTTGGGCAAGCCTATATGTTCTAAGTTTAAACGTTTAAATTATGAGTTCAAATGGTTAGAATGAGTAGAGCGGATACAATACAACTATCGCTTCTAGTGGTGCAAAACCGAAAAAGGGAAAAATATATATATATATATATAATACTAATTAGAAATAAATTGCTTAAATAAAAATTGATTCATTCTAAAAATATAATTCAATCAGTTAATGATTTAGTCCGTATTATCCGTAAGTTTAACATCCATGGAAACCTCATAGTTGTATTAGAGTTGGAAAATTGTGAAGATGATTTCATTGATTCTAGCAACCGTTACCTTTTTCGAGGTGGCAAACAAAAAAGGAAAAAATTGACAATTTTCGTAAGTAATTTGTAAATAAAATAAAATATTTTTGGGAAACTCTATCCCTTTTTAACCCTTTTTGTTTATTTATCAAATCTTTTTTTTTTAAATAAAATCGTAACATTGAAAACCAAATTTTCATCCACGATTTTGTGTAGTACAGACAACAAAAAAAACCAACTATATATAAATAACAACTTCGTTCTCTTCTCTTCAATCCCATAACCCCAATTCTCTCTCACAGAACACACAAAGATGGACTCAAAAACAACTTTTCTCACATTTCTCCTCTGTATTTTCATTTTCTCACATTTTTCACCCTCAAGTTCTAAATCTCTTAAAGAAAAGCCCTTATCTTTCTCACCGTCGGCGAGTTTGCCGACCCTCACGGCGGAGAGACTTATCAAAGGATTCAATTTGTTGCCTACACGTGACATCAATGTCATCGACAAGGACGGTTCTGAGGCTCCAAGACTAGTCGAAAGAGAATTCGATTTCTCGGCGGAGGTTGACCGTCGTGGCTCCGGTGGTTCTCCGTCGGTTCAAGAGTTTGGTCACCATGCTGGTTACTACAAACTCCCTAATTCAAAAGCAGCCAGGTAACTTCCATTTCGCTGTACCGAAACTAAACCGGTTAATTTAGGTTTTTTTTTTTTTTCTTTTTAACCGTTTGAATTTCGAACCGGTTTCCTAATTTTCACAATAATGTGAACCAGTCCGGTTTAATTAAGCTTTTTTTTTATATCGTAATTTTCCCTATTTGGTTTGATTCCGATGCGGTTCACATTGCAATTCTAACTAAACCGGCTTTTTAATCCTCGTTTCTCGGTATCACACATAAGAAAAAGAATCCGGTTTAGCTTATTGTTTTTCTTAACCGTTCTACTTTTCTAACAAACCTTATAAAATCCAATACCTGGTCAAACAATCAAAAGAAATAGTTTAAGAACCGTACCGGTTTACTTTGGTAACTAAACTAAACCATTTTTTTTATTTGTTCAATTTCGTGACAGGATGTTTTACTTCTTCTTCGAGTCAAGGACCAACAAAGCCGATCCAGTGGTGATTTGGCTAACCGGAGGGCCTGGTTGCAGTAGTGAACTTGCTTTGTTCTATGAGAACGGACCGTTCACCGTCTCTAACAACTCTTCTCTTACTTGGAACGAGTTTGGTTGGGACAAGGTTGGTTAGAAAAAGAACAAAAAATGGTCAACCAAAACACGTTTTCTCATATCCCAACAAGAAACCAAATTATTCTCAACAACTTTTATTTTAATTTCATTTTAATTTTATATTTGTTATAGGCATCGAATCTAATCTACGTGGACCAACCGGTGGGAACCGGTTTCAGTTACACATCGGACCAAAGTGATCTTCGACACGACGAGGAAGGTGTCAGTAATGATCTTTACGACTTCTTACAGGTTCGGTTTTTAAATACTTTTCCTCTGTTCCAATCACATTAAAACCATGTTCTTGAGGCTTAACATTACACACTTTGTTTGCAGGCGTTTTTTAAGGAGCATCCACAATTTGTGAAGAATGACTTTTACATTACCGGTGAATCCTACGCCGGACATTACATTCCGGCATTGGCTTCAAGGGTCCACCGTGGAAACAAGAACAAAGAAGGAGCTCACATTAACCTCAAGGTGAATAAACGCACTCCATATTGGTTCTTTTTATTCACTACTTTTCTGTTTTGGCTTTAACTAAACTGGGTTTTACATCAGGGTTTTGCGATTGGTAATGGTTTAACCAACCCGGAGATTCAATACGGTGCCTACGCGGATTACGCGCTAGACATGAAATTGATTACACAGTCTGATCACGATAGCCTCAACCGTAACTACGCAACTTGTCAACAGTCCATCAAAGAATGCAGTAATAAAACAATCTCTAAGCCTCATTTTTTTTTGTCAAGAATTATAGTAAAAAGGTTTGTGATTTTCATGAAATATGTTTGCTTCTTCTACTCGATTTCAGGCGCGGATGGTGGTGAAGGTGATGCTTGTGCGTCTTCTTACGTTGTATGTAACAACATTTTCCAAAAGATCATGGATATTGCAGGAAACGTCAACGTAAGCATCTAACCTGGAATCAAATGATTCTTTTTTAATACTTGTTTATTCTTGAAATGATTAGTAACTAAACAAGATTTTTCCTCTGTTTTGAAGTATTATGACGTGAGGAAACAATGTGAAGGAAACTTGTGCTATGATTTCTCGAACATGGAGAAGTTCTTGAACCAGAAATCGGTACGGAGGGCATTAGGTGTGGGCGATATCGAGTTCGTGTCTTGCAGTACAGCGGTCTACGATGCGATGCAGATGGACTGGATGCGTAATCTTGAGGTTGGGATTCCAGCTCTTCTTGAAGATGGAATTAAGCTTCTTGTTTACGCCGGAGAATACGATCTCATTTGCAATTGGCTCGGTACGTTTCATTGCTATGTCCATGTGTTTACTGTTCACTGGTTTACATTTCCACATAACCAGTTAAGCTCTGAGATTGATTGAATATACTTTTCTTGACTTATAGGAAATTCAAAGTGGGTTCACCAGATGGAATGGTCAGGCCAGAAGGAGTTTGTAGCAGCTGCGACAGTTCCATTCCTAGTAGACAGTAAAGAAGCCGGTTTAATGAAGAACCACGGTTCACTCACTTTTCTCAAGGTAAACCAAACAAAAACCGATAAACCGAACCTATTTCTATTATTTTTCACACCTGACCTAACTATTGAAATTGGGAAAATGCTTGATAGGTTCATGATGCTGGACACATGGTTCCGATGGACCAGCCAAAGGCAGCACTGCAAATGCTTCAGAACTGGATGCAAGGAAAGCTCGGTACAGCCACCGGTCGGACCGCTCGTCAGTGAATCTAAATCCCCAACCGACTGAATTATTATGTATTTAGGAGATCAATATTTTACTTTTTAAGAAAATTAAATAACATATACTTGTGAATTATTTCAATGAATACACAGGAAATTTCATTGTTAATCTATTCCAGTTTGTTAACTTGTTAAAGATTTCTCACTTCATACATGAATCAATTACTTAGCTCCTCCTACTATTTGCAAATGAAGCACACCACAAACTTTAGTATGGAGCAAATTTAAGACACAAAGTAAGAAATTCATTAGACATGATTTGCAAAGTGTAATATAAATATATAACCAAGTTACTATATGAACCTTATTCAAAACCAGATAGATTCTTAAATCATTGAGCTTTCTTATCAGCTTTATATGTCACAAAGATTGTACTATTGCAAGTTATACAGACTTGAATCTAAGATTCCATAACAGCTAGAGAACATGACAGAGAAAGTAAAGCTTGAGGATTTACCGATGACCCTCGTAAGAACGATCACGGTAATCATCATCATCATCATCATCATCATCGTCGTCAAGAATGAGTGTAACGCCATTGTTTTTAAGGGAGTTAATAACAGCCCATACCTTGGTCCGACTCTTAAACCCTTTCTTTTCGATTTCTTTCTTGACGTCGGCGTGTATACCTCTTCCTTGCCCATCTTGAAGCCCTTCCACTTTCAGCCTCATAGCCAAAACCTCTCCTACGATAGCCGCTGCCTTAGCATTGCAAGTACGACCACACTCTAACGAGTTCTTGATTGCGTGCTCCACTGTTGAAGCTGTTGTCACTATTCTCCCGTTGTTTCTGTCAACTACGTTTGCTGTTATGTACTTGATCGACATAAACAGCCTTAAGACGTACCTTTTCAGAACTGTCATTGCTTCTACAAAAACCCTCTTTTATCTAAAAATACACAAAAAAACCTCAAACGTTGTCAGCAGTGTTCGGCTCACATGAAATTCAGATTAGAATTGAGTCAGAACGGGCATTAGATTGAACATTTCGAAACCAAAGAAAACGCATCAAGTCTCTTAATTTTCGTCTTTCTAAAATTCATATGATTAATACATCTATAAGAAACCTCCGAAACACAGTGCTTGTAGCTCAATAACTCTGTCAGGCAAATGATCAAACACCTTGCGTGCATACAAAACACTGAAAATACAAAGCATAGATAACTAATCAAACACAGTTTTTTCTAACCTTGAAAGCTAAGAAAACATGGCTCTCGGTGAATATCTCGTTATCTCAGAGAGTCATGGCAGATTTAGTCAAAACTGAGAAGCGAAGAACGGAAAGAAAAAACTGGAGAAGAAGAGTGACGAAGATTTTTTTTTTTTTTTCACCTTTATACCTGGATCCGTCCCTAAAGCATAATTGGGCCTTTTACTTGTTTAAGCCCAATTTTGAAAAACTCACTTTTTGGTCTGTTTGGATTTTGAATGGCTGTGGAAATATCTTGGATATGTATTTTTTATAGATAGGTAGGTATCTCTCCTACGGCCTAAAGGCACGGTACAACAATTGATTTGTCTCTTAATAGGTAACATACATGAGGAAGTGTGGTTAGTGGTAAGATACTTTGTTATGTACATTGAGTGAAAAAAAACACACCGAAGAATGACTAAAGACTTTAACTACCTACAAGCAGAGGAGTGAGTAGAAGACAAGAGGTATGAAGGCGTTGTCTAATTGCGCCGTGTAAGCTTCCAACATCCCGGTGGCTGTCACCGCCACAAAAAGCGACCACCATCCTTGGCTTAGTATATAACCCATTGATGCTAATACTGGGACCAGTACAAAGCAGACTGCCATCACCGATGTTATTCCTGCTGCTGTACCCTCGACCGTTTTCTCTGTTCCGGCAAACATTATTTTACGCATTTGACAATATTAATTTCCAACGAAAGCAATAGTTATTATTTTTTTTTAAAAGAAGAAAGTGCTCACTTCCTGTCTTGCTCCATCTTAACACCCCATACTTGTGCCCAACCATTGATGCCTGTAAATCAGATCATTATAACATTACATTACATTACAAGAGACACGGGTTTTCGAAGTTAGCTTCTCTGCTGAGTTAAATCTTACCATTGTATCTCCAATCCCGAGGCTGAGAATTCCGGCAAATGGGGATAAAGCTCTGTCATTGAACCCAGAAGACATCCAAATTGGAAGCGCACACCCAAGCAAGAGTGAAAAGTGGCTACAAATAAGACATAATATAGTCAATGGTTTATACAAATCAAACAAATATGTCATAATTTTTACATCGCATTTTCCCATCCATGGTCTATAAACAGTTTTAGCATACCTGACAATCAGATGCTCTGAGTCACGATGGTCGGTGAAAGCATTCATGAATTGATGTAAAGGCTCTCCGAGGGGATGAATTCTCCAGATCTGGTTTGCAAAATGAGTATCTTGCTTCAAAAGCCCATCGAAAGTGATGAAATCGAAAAGATGACTTATTTGAAAAGGAAGAGGGCTTACTCGAATGATCTCCAATGCAACAAATACCGCCAATGCAGCACCAAATGCAAGATCAAGAAATTTTGGCTGCACGAAAGAAAATCGAAATTATAATTAGCTACTAGAGGAGAGGACTAACACATAGAGATTTTCTGAATAGTAAAATAAGCTTTTATTGATCACCCGTCACCTGTAAGACAAGAGCTGGCAAGAACATTAAAACAGCCATCAGATGGTAGTACTTCCGAAGCAAGATTCTCTCAACCTTGCTACTCCTCGAGATGTTATAAAATCGTGAGACAGACACAACGATCAACAGAACCCAGTAGATACATAATGAAAGTCTCTTCAGAGGTTCAGAAAAGACAAATGTGAGCACCCTGCGACAGAGTATGAAAGTTGGATACAGTCTTAGAAGGTGGAATGGAATGATCACTACAGATGCTACAGGACACAAAATAAGTAACTGATTGTAGAGATTAAGTACCATAAGAAAGGATGCTGGTTGAAATCGTGTACAAACTGCATCCAAGAAGGAACAGCCACGACCATAAAAAATATAAGTGAAATAACGAATAAGACAGATTTTGCAGTAACACTGCAGTTTCTTTGTTGAGCATCTCTCTTTCTCAACGAGCTTTCATATATATGCAGAGTAAATCTAAACACCATCGGGAAAAGTAGAAGGCCCAACAGTAGACCCTAAGAAGGAGACAGGTAAGTTGTTATGCAGCAATACAGTAACGGTAACTATTCATTGAGTTTCGATTTATTATTCTAATACCTGGACGATTATGCCGGTTTCAGTTCTCCTAATTCCATAGCTTATTGAAACAAGATCTACGGGTATCAATTTCTCGAAAATCTGTAACAATCATCATACCAAAATGACAGTGAGAAAAATAACGGAGCCATTCTGGCTAGTATAGCAGTAACCGATAAAAACATAAATGCATGACCTGTTAAACGATTGGAATAAACTCTAGAACTCTAACCTTCGCAATTGTGCATGCCAAAAAGTCGCCAAAATAGAGAACAAGACCACTGGTCACAAGAAGAGCTTCCCCTATAAAAATAGCAATTATTTAAGGTGGACTAGAAATGTGGAATAATAGTAATCAAATCCAGAGTCTTAACTATTCATGATTGCTAAAGTGGAACTAGTAAACTCTTGAGCACAGAGAATATACTGAAAGAATACTCCCAAAACTACTACTTCACCCAAGATGTGAATAGAAGAGTCTATTCTACTTACCAATTGAGGCACAAGAAGGGAAGGTGGAAAGCAAATGTCGAATCAATTTCACAGCTGCAAGACCGTGAAATAACATCCAGAACATTTTCAATGACGTGTTCAAGCCTGTCGAGATAAAGAACAAACAAAGGTCACTGATGAACTCAAAACGAAAAAAGAAAAAAACTATTGAAAACAACTAATAAACCCAAACTAGATCTCACCAGTGTGTGATATCATAGAAAGTGAAACAAAACATGCTACTCCATACAACACCGTGCCACTTAAGCTAACCCTCGTAAGCCAAACAGACGAAGATGACAAAGACTCAGCTTTTCCCGTTTGTGACATAATCACAGTGAGATATATAAGTATAGCACAACAGCTTGCTGATGCTGCCCAATACTGCATTGTCACGTGCGCAAGCTCTACACACAAAAAAAAAAACCTCCCTATGTGAGACTAAAGAACATCAAATACTAAAACACAAACGAATCCAAAGATACAAGACCATCTTGTTCAGCTTCATGGATTGAGATAGCTCTTGTAAGCTGAACCAACTTAGACATCATAACAGCAGGAAGTGTTACAGCTCCTAGCAATATCCCTGAAGACGCACCACGTCTACAATAATACATAGCAAAAACAACATCTTCTTCAATCTATGAAGATTTCAGAATCGGAAAATTCGAAGCCCTGAGACCAGAAATTGAAAATTGGATTGGGGAAATCTCACCTGGCGCTGAAACAAGAGAGGAGAAACGGAGAGTTCTCGGCGCGGATCTCGACGAGGAAGGCGGAGAAGCAGAGGAGGAAGAGGGAGAAGCCATGGGAGATAAGTGATAAAGGTAGAGATAAGAGAATACGAGAAACCACGACCGCTACTACAACTCTCTCTCCCGTCACCAACGACGTTGCCGTCGTCGTCGTCGCCGTCTTCATCGTCGCCGGGGATGATGATTTCGCCGGTGATTATGTTTGTTTTTTAAGTGTGATTTGTTTTTTTTTTTTTAAATGGGCCGCCAACTAACGAAGACTTGTATATATTTGGGCCCACGAAACACGTCTGGCACGGACTTTAAGGTTACGCTACATTTCCACGTGAAAAAAGTCAATTTTGATCGGTTGGTTCAGTTTAATCGGTTTGGTTTGGTTAAATCCGGTTATTGAAATCAAATTTTTTTTTTTTTTTATCCCGTTGAGTGAGACTTTGTGAAGATAACACAGGTAACGAAGTAACGAGATGAGAGAGATGATAATTCTCTCTGTCGTTGTGACTTAGTGATGGAGCTCAGTCTCAAGTTTCAATCTTTTTCATTCCCTTCTTCAGTCTCAAGTAAGCTGAATAAAACCCCAATTTTAGATTTCCTTTTGTTTCTTCTTCTTCTAGAGAGGATTTGACGCAAATTCCTGTGAAATTTGGATTGGGTTTTGACCAATTCTTTGATATTTCTGATGATGACGAGTCGAGTTAGATCATTTCTAACAATCGAGTTTAATTTTGAGTCTTAAATTTGTTTGATCTTCTTAGTTTCTGAAGTAAGAATGGAGCTTTGAGTCAGTTCAAGCTTTGGTTGTTTAGAGTGTGCTCTGATTGATATTTGTGTGATCATGGTGGAGTTATGGTTAAATTGTATAACGAATTAATTAAGTTTCATGGTTTAAATTTTTTGGATTCATTACTAAACACTACTGTATGATTCATATTAGTTTTTTAGCCTTTGACCATTTCACTTTTTTTTAAGGTTTTGTTTACAAGCATCTGAGTTGGTATGTATATTCATAGAGCCACTGACTTTACATTGTTAATGTTTTTGGTAGGTGTTAAGGATGTAAGGTTCGTAAACGTTGATTTGAATAAAGCTAAGAGATCATCAACAGTGGTTCCTGCTTTAGCTGAAACAGCTGTTTCTATAGCGATTGCAGCCACGGTTGTTGGTACCGCAGCCACTATCCTTGCTCGCAGAAGTTCTAAAGCCGCCGAAGAAGCCGAAGTAGTTTTTTAGTATATATGATCCTTGAACATAATATGTTGAGGATCCTTATTGTTTGGTTTATCTCTGTTAAATGAATTTGCAGGCTACTATGAAAGAATGTGAAGCTTGTCTCGGTTCAGGAATCTGTCCTGAATGCAAAGGTGAAGGATTTGTTCTAAAAAAACTATCAGATGCAAGTGCTGAGAAAGCAAGACTCACCGCAACAAATATGGCCACACGATATACAGCTGGGTAATAATTTACACCCCTCATTGTTCTTCCCTTCAGCTCATCGATTTCCATTTATTGATTGTCAAGAAAACACATTTTTAGGCTTCCCAAGAAATGGAGCTACTGCACTAAATGTTCTTCAACGCGGTCTTGTCTAGTATGTGGTGGGAGTGGAAAGATGAGCATCTAGCGCCTTACGCTGAGTAGAGTACACAAGTACGTTAAACTCTTTTCTTCGGGAAACACAATTCAAAAAGGTTTAGCATAGCTTTCTTGTGTTGTTTAATATATGACAGATTCTGTAATGTTTGAAAACTCTCATCAAACTTAAGTTGTACATTTGCAATCTTTTTGCGTCATACTTGTTTAGTTCTTTCTTACTCTTTCCAGATTCTCTTAACGCGATCTGTTTCTGAGTTGTAAAGATTACTAAAGTCAATTGCTTCTTCTCTGGTCTTTCTTTATATCTCTGTGACGTCTCTCCAAGGAAGAAAAGGCTCTTTTAAGGTATGACTAGTTGCGCCTAAAACACTACTAGTCTCTTTTTCAATACTTGATCGATACTTTTAATTAAAAGTTTGATTTTGGAAGACTTTTAAAGACTCAGCTTGTCCATAAAACAGAGAGAAAAAAACTGATGCTTAAGCCTTTTATCAAAACGACATTGTACATCACGAGCACCGGGCTCACTGAACCTCACTTATCAAGTCAGGATCTTACTCGGTACATCTCTCATAAGAGGAACATAAAACAAGAAAACATAAAGCTAGCTTTGAGGGTTATTTATATATGGAGAAAAGATGTAATGTGACTATATCCTTCACTAGACATGACCCGGCGATCCAGTCTCCGGTGTTGGATCATCAGCCAACATCGCCTTGCGGCCTCTCTCTGAGCGACTGTTTTCAGCAAACTTAATGCTTCCCTCATGTAGACCTAAGCTCTTCTCTTCCTCTGTCCATTCAGCTCCATAGTAATGCTCTTCTTTTGACTTCTCTCCGTCTTGCGATGGCCTCAAGAACATGCTTCCCCACTGTGGGAAATGTATAAACGCAACCGGAAGGGAACACACGACAGCCATAACACCCATCAACGATAGTCCTTCAGCTGTACTAAACCTCGATGACGAGAAGAAAAGAAGTTGAGTTACTCCCGACCCAAAGTTTCCTCCAGCACCGGTTAATCCTGAGATGAGACCAAGAGAACGACGGGAAACAAAAGGTGCAACACCAAAGAGAGCTCCACAAGCGGCTTGTGTGCCGATGGAAAAGAGCATCATGGCTAAGATAGCTATAGGGAGTGAACTAGCACGACCGAGCCAGATGCAAAAGAGAGCTCCAACAGTTTGTAAGATCCACAAGATCCATAAACGACCCCTCATGCCGAAGAGACGTGCAGCTACATCCGAGGCGTAGCCACCAAAAGGACGTGCGAAGAAGTTTGCCATACCAAAGCTAGCTGCTATAATACCGGCGGTGTGAAGTGTAAGGTTAAACCTGTCGTAGAAGTATCCGGATATAACGTTGTTGATCGTTAATTCAACTCCCATAGAAAATCCATAGAGCACGAATAAGATCCATGTTCTATAGTTCCTCACAGCGAACCAGAAGACCTATAAAAAAATTACAAAAAAAAAATGGAATTAGAATCACATGCGTACTGTTACATCAAATATTGAACATGCATATGTTGAATGTTTTGGTAATAATTACCTTGGAGAATTTGTCTTTGGAAACTTGACCACTCTTTTGGAGGGTACTAAGGTTACCATCAGGGAGATCTTGGCCGAGAGTGAGGACGAGAATGCCCATAATGATCTGAAGTACGCCCGGGATAAAGAAGGCGAACCTCCATGCGGTGAAGGGAGTGGCTCCGGTGAGTTTGATGACGTGGAAGACCATTGGCATGAGTAGCTGAGTCACGCCACCTCCCATGTCTCCCCACCCTCCGGCACAACCGTTAACGAGTCCGATAATCTTTCCCGTGAACATAACACTTGTCCAGTACTGGCATGACACAAACGTCGCTAAGCAAAAACCAATCATGAACCGCACGGCTAAGTAGCTTCCGGCATCAGCTACAAACGACATGGAGAAAACAGCTGGAGCCGTGAGCATAAGAGAGAAAGCAGTGCCATAACGTGCTCCGAGAAGGTCACATACGGCTCCCATAGCGAGTCTTGAGAAAATGGCGCCGGAAACAGATGCAACTCCAGCATTTCCGATGTCGGTTTTGGTCAGGTCGAGGTTGTCACGGATGACAGGGACCAGAGGTGCAGCTGCGAAGGTGGAGATGAAACAAGTGAAGAAAGAGATCCATCCTAAATGAAAGGCTCTCATGTGTGGTTTAGCGAATGATAATGGTTTAAACACTTTTGCCCTATGCTCTGAGTCCACTGGTAGAGCGAACTTAGCCGTTGTATCGTCTGATCTGACGGCTTGAGAGGAAGGACCACTTTCGTCGTGTACGGAGAAGGAGAAGACTTGCTCCTTTCCTGTGACTCCATGCAAGGAGCTTCCAATAGAGCCGCCTTCGTTAGAATGGTTGTGAGCCATTGATCTTTTAGTTCAAAGAAAATGGGAGAAACTAAGAGAAAGACTTTAAAACGATGAAGAAGGTTTTGTTCTTCTTCTTCTTTGTTCCCTTTGTTGTGTTTTCTTGTTGTTGGTGTAAGTTGGAGAAGAGAAGTTGGATAAGTATATATAGAGGAAGAGAGAGATCTCTGGGACATGGTGGGTATGGTTAGGTGGGTCCAATGATAACATTTGAATAATACTACAAAAAAAAAGTGAATTGTATTAATTAATGAGTTTTATTATAATGATCAGAACTTATATTAAGTGTACATGTATGGCTTCAGAAAATTTTCATGTAGTTCACACGGTAAAGGCATCTGCATAATGCAATTTACGTGCCTCTTTAATTATAATTTTGTTCTTTTTTCATTATTTGTTTATCAGTTTTGTTAAATTTGTCAATACGTTACATAATTACTTGCACCATATCCCTATCAAGTCAGAACATTATATTTATATAACCACCGTTGAATGTATAAATATCTAATGTATACTAATATATAACGTATGAGTCAAATAACAATAAGAAGAACACAACGTGTCATTTTCACCGCCGGCTGCGTATTGTCTATTGTGTAGCTAATGTACAACCATGTAATGCATGCAGGTTTCCAGCTGATTATATTAATTATAGACGTATATGGTTATATTAGTTTACTTACAAGAATTTATTAATGGTGATTAGAGAATAGAGATTCAAATATGTGACACTTGACGTTAACTAAAGGCCACCGAGACCGTACGGTTCGTTTGTTGAATTCTTTTTTAACATAACTAGTTTGTCTTTTGTGCATCGTCCCATGTGGTCGACTCACCAATTTAATTTGGTATGAATAAAAAAACATTTGTTAAATAAGGTTTTGGATTTTTTTTTTTAAATATGTTTCGCAAGCTAAGCTGTATAGAGTTTTTATCCAATTTACGAAATCTTTTGCTTTCAGTTAGCCAATTAATTAAAATAATAATAATCTCATTGCATAACCTTAATGCTCGATAGAAAGTTTGTGAACAGGACGGGGGAAAAAAAGAAAACATGTACAAAAAAACATGTCTCCGACTGATTATGACCTTTTAAATCGACATTTTGGGTTGCTACTTGCAACATAAACATGTCCCGAACTGATTATGACCATTTTATAGACAAAAGGAAAGGCTGGTTCTTAGCTTTGTCCAACAAAAATCTCTTTTTCTTCGATTAATCAAGTCAGTAACTGCTAGTATCTCAACTTCTTGCATGTGTTTGGTGTTCATGTTACCGAAACCTTCTCTAGATGAGATTGTGAGCTTAGTCAGATTTTTCTAATAATTACAATAACAAATCTAAGGTACTTTGGGTATAATTGTGTTATCCGTAGGTTGAAGGTTGATTGATATTTCCAATACACTAGAGTACTAGACCAACGTAAATAAGTTGAAAAAATACAAGATATTTCACAATAATATAGTTTAGTCTATATGAATTGTTGGCAGAGAAGGCCATGTTTATAGGGAGATCAAATGGGGTGTTCTTAGGCCCTTTAAAAATGAAAATAATTGAATAGTGGACTTAAGATCATGCTCATTGATCTTATTTTAGAACTGTTCTTGAGTCTGATCTTGTGTGACGTGTCTCTCTCGGATTGGTTGAGAATATATGGAATAAATTTAGACATTAATCTATGTATTAATTAAATAAAACGTTTGTCTTGTTTAATTAATTAAGTAATATGTTTGTTTGTTTTTTAAAAAAAAATTTATTTATAATGTTTTTTTTGTTTTATAAAAATATGGCATTGTATTTTAAATTTTAGTAAATATTTTATAAGTTTGCAATTAAAATGTTATTTTATAAATTTTTATAATTGTAATATGTTTAAGAATATTAATAAACATTATATTATTAAATATTAAAATCTTAAACATGTTCTTCCAATAACTAACTTTTTAACAAAAGTTCTTAACCACTGATCTTACATTATTTTTACAATATTTATACTTTAAAAACACCCTAAACTGATCTTCCTATAAACATGCCATAATATTTCGCATATGCTGATCACTATTCATATATGGAACGATAACGATAAGTTGACTTTCTAACATCTTCCTCAATCTCCGAACTATCTCAAACAATCTCTATGTTTCTTTAATGCCAAGGATATAGTACTAAATACAACTCTTAAGTATTTAAGTTAGGTCATTAGAAAACAACAAAAAATCTATATTTAATCTACAAAAATATCATGTTAGAAGTTTCGAGAAACCATTACTCAAGTTTACTTTTCTATTAATTTACTTGTAATTAAAGTTACATTTTTAATTATTTGTAGTTTTAATGATTTGTACTTCCTTTTGTCAGCAACTAGTAACCCTTCACTATGAAAAATTTCACGATTGGAGATCCACAACGGCGCCTGAGAACCTAAGGCATCATCACAAAATTTATCACTACAAGTTATACAATCGGTTTCGTCATTCTCCATGTGAAAACAAAATATATTTTAAAATAAAGAGTAACCAAAAAATTGATCTTTCTTGAAAGAATTACACTTTACTTGTTGTTCAAAAAACAAATCTGACAATATATGTTCGTGTTTGAATGGTTGACTACCAAAAATTGTGATTATGACGGGAAATTGCTTTTTCTTTCTTGGATTTTTTTTTTCCATTTCACAAACGTAGGCAAGGGTAAAAGGTCCAAACTTTATAGGTAAAGAACAAGAAGAAAATTCCAATAATGTGGGGAGGTCAAACAAAAAAACCTCTTAACATCTTCATAGGTACGTACAAAGAAGATTTTTTTTTTTCTTTTTTCTTTTTATTACCGATGGTCGTTGACTTGTTTAGAGTTTAAGAATTTACATAAAAGTAGTTGCAACTTGGCAATTTGCTATTGAAGTACACTCCATCGATGTCAAAACATTATTGCACAAAAAGGGTCTTACATTTTATCATATTTGTTAATGTGCTTCAAACATAATTGAATAGAAACAAATTAAACAACGGTAGCTCGATCGTATGTCAAAGAACATTTTGTTTTCACTTCTCAGCGAGATCTTTAATTGTCATTGTAACATTAATTACGGAGACATTTTTATGGAGTGTGAAAAGTTAACACAGCTGATCCTATAAACCTAGCTAGATACATATTTCAAGTGTGATATATACTTTTTTTGACAATTGTATATATATTTTAAATCAAATTTCTGAAAATATAGCAATTTAAGATATAACTTAAAAATAATGTTGTTTAGATTTAGTAATTTTCACTAGTTCTCATGTGTTATTAATTTCTTTTTGTCTAACATTATATTTAATTACATATGGTTTGTGATTTTTAGACAATTTTTATATATGTAAAATAGTAACAAACATTTTCATAACTTATATTGAAAATTAGCAAACTGGTAATTCCATAACTATGCATCACCTAAATAATTTTTTAGGTTACTTGTTTGTTAGTATCACTCAAGAACTGATGACGGTTTACATACATATATGCTGTATGCATGTCGTCTAATGCTAAAATATCCAATGGGTCGGTCACAACAGTAAGAGAGAACAACAAAGTACTATGCCTCATCTAGTTTACGAAACCAAACTATGAGGGTTAAATATTTTGATGCTTGAGAAGTAAATTATAATCGAGGTGGGTCAATTTTGTAAATATTCCAATAGAATTTATTTTCAAAGGCGCCGCTTGGATTACGGCAAGTTTCACGTAATTGTCAACGTGGGGTTGTTCAAAAGTTGTTGATGCTTATCGTGGTTTCTCTGATAGGCGTACTTTTACAACATTATGATAGTTTATTTGACTTATAATATACAAAAAAGTCGTCCTTTACGACTACTATTTAATACCGTACAGATCACAACCTTTTATATTCGTGCTGATGGGGACATGGCGTGGAAGATGTACGGGCCTCTGACTATGATCCTCATCATTCAACACATCTGAAATATTAGTACACATCTCATTTACGTCTCTTCTTCTTCTTGCCAGCTATAACTCTGTACTTATGTCTACGGAAAGAGTTCATTTTATTTGAAGACGTATCAAAACATATTGTTTAGTTAGAAATATTACAACCTCTTTCACCACTTTTTGTTGGTAAATTGCAAAGTATGTGGAAATGAGTTTGCTGCTATGTTAACTAATCCAACAACATATCATTGAGCAAAAAAAAAAAACATATTCTAAAACTGAAAATTATCATATCGCAAAATATAGCGCAATGATCAGTTTCAATATATATATATATATTGCAATGATTTTTTAGTCCATTCTTAACGTACGAGTACGACTTGCTTAGTTTAACATACTGAAGAATACGTGATTAGTAATTGTTTGTATTCAAGTTTGTTGGTCCATCATGGGTCATGGAGGTCTAAACTAATCACACGCTAATTTAAAGTCAATAAAGCTTAAATTATGCTGCTATTGTATATGATGACATAAAAAGTGGAATGTTGTAGATTTATGTTTCAAAATCAATTGTCATTTTATACCCAACTTTCGAATTTATCTCTAGTGACGTGAGATATTGTATGGTTGACGAATGGTATACCGTACGACAAAAAAAATTACTATACATATATAAGCAAACTATGTGATAGATTATATATAGTGTCGTTTCTGTATGGTAGTAATTAACCATCGTGTACTTTAAAATTCTTACGCAAATCCATAAGTTGAATAATACATTAAAATACTAACTTAACACATGTTTACTACGGTAGTAATTTTCCATTACGAAACAAACATGATTATCGTCAACATACTAATTGTGATACCCAACCGTATAGATATTTAAAAGAATTGATTTGATAATCTATATTACCAAAGTGCAATTATTTTTTTGGTTAAAGATTCTAAGAGAACTCAAAAGTTAAGTGTATTTGAGCTGAAGTATAGTTTCAGGATAGGTGACCTTCTATAAAATGATTGTCAGAATTGTGCGAGTGAGAACAAAACACAAGAAAATATCGTGTGGTAATTTGTAGGGATGGTAAACAAGTTTTTAAAGCCTTCCAAACATAGCAAACCAGCCATCAGATATAGATGGACACACGGACCGAAAATGAACGTGTGGACCACTAAACAAAGTGGGCCCATGGGGTAGGAATGGACATGGGGCCATTAAACAAAGTGAAGGTCGGAGCGTTACAAGTGGTATCAGAACCAAACCTAGACGAGTGTGGAGTCGAGAGGGCTAGCACCGTCGGAGGTGAAAATCTTGGTGCACAACAAGGACGTTGCGATCTTTTAGTGGGAGTGAATTATGACACCCAAGCTTGCAGAGAGGTTTAAAAGAATTGATTTGACCACCTAAAACACCAAAGTGCATTTATCTTTTGGGTTAAGGGTCTTGAGAAAACTGCAGAGTTAAACGTGCTTGAGCTGGAGTAGCTTTACAATGGATGAACTTCCAGGAAGTGATTGTTATAACTGTGCAAGTGAGGACAAAACACATAAAAATATTATATAATGATTTGTAGGACATTAAACAAGTTATTAAAACCTTCCATACATAGCAAACCAGCCGTCGGATATGGATGAGTCCACGGACCGAAAATAGACGTGAGGCTCACTAAACAAGTGGGACTAATGAACCGAGACATAGGATGACCCACTAAGCAAAGTGATGGCCAAAGTGTTACAATAATATTTTTCTCGTATCATATATAAAGTGATATTTTAGATAGTTTTTGGTCCATAGCTCTCAAGCCCCTAATATCTTTTGCGCTTATCTATCTTTACTGCTTTGTTGTCTTAAACTTTGAGGATTGCTTTGTTATGCCCTCTTCCCTACTTTGTATGTTACTCTTTCCCTAATGAATGGTAACATCTGTTTGTCCAAGAAAAAGAAAAGATAACGAAATGTGTAAAATTATATAATATTTTCAGTATAAATTCATTAGTTTTTCTAATCTTCTCTCATTGGTTGAATCATTGGTTGAATGAGATAGTAAATGATGATTGCGTTTAGAAAAATCAGAAAATAAAATGAAATCTATGCAAAAATATACAACACGATTATGATAATCGGATTATCTTTTAAAATGGGACAGAAAGAATATCAACAGTACGTGTTTCGCCATTAATTAATAACTAACTCCTTTAAAAGTGTAAAATTTAATTTTGCTCAGCGGTTTTACTGTATATAGGAGTACAACAATTGGAATTATTTAGTGACTACGTACATTTTAATTTTGTATGGCAATTTGGCATATGGGTCACAAATCACAATTAAAGCACTCACATGTACGTGTCTTAATTGGATGATACTCAACTAATTTATTAATCAATTTTACTACTCATATCATATGTTTGCGGTTTTACACATATCTAAAATTAATCTTACCATGGTAGTTTAATACTACCGGTCTACTACTCACATTATTTACTTTCTTCCCATAACTTATGCAAATTAAACAAATTGTAAGAGGTAAACTGAAAATTACTTAAGTGTTAGCTCGACTGATAAAGATTCTTAGGCAAAGCTTACAGATCATCGAATGACATTTGAGAGAAATTTATATAAAATGTTTCGATTCTTGATCTAAGAAGACGTACAGATCTAAATCCATAATTTATTAGTTATTTAAAAAGAACTGAAGATCTAAATAATTACACCTAAAAAGTTTCGAACACAAAAATAACTGAAAGCATTTAATAACTAAGAATGAAAAGAGTGTGCAATTAACATTTAACCAAACAAAAAAATAACAAACATAATGAAAAGGGTTCAGTCAAGCGCAGCTCTAGAATTGCATGCATCTACGTACGTCGATACCAAACGTTTCTTACAATGAAAGAATATGATAACAATCGCTAGTCGCTAGAGTTCAGATATATGACAAAAATATGTAAACACGTACATATATACATATGTTTTTGCCCAAAAAAAACAAATTACATATATATATATATATATATATATATGAATATATTCATATTCATATACAATCTAATTTACCAAGAGGTACTAACGCACTAAATGTTTGGTGAATATCTCGAAAATACTGAACAATGGAATGGAAACATCAAACATGCATGTGTACCGCCAGCTCTTCCTATAGAACACCTAAGCTCAGAATCAATTATCGATCCTCACCCAAGATATTGTAAAACCTGCATCTTATCTCCTATTAGTTCCCTCTACAACTGAGCCGATTATACGAGGTTCACAATATTCTTATCACTGAGTCTCTTACTCAACTCGTCACACTAGCTTTCACAAAAAATGCTCCAAATAGAAACTGATGTCTCATCCGAAACTACTCTCTTATTCGTTGAAGAGTCTGCTCTAATATATTTTGCATTCGTAAAGGATGAAAATGTTGCTACCATTGTACAAACTTTACATGATGTCCTTGTGGTAAGTGATTCTTAACCTTCTTAGTTTCTTTTCTTTGGAAGCTCTCAAACATGTGTCAGATAAGTTTCATGTGTGCATAGTGGAGAATGAAAAAGTAGATGATGAGGGTGCTAAATTAATAGAATATGGATAAGAGAGTCATCTTTGGATCCAGAAACCATGCATGGCAAGAAAGGATTTGGCTCGAGGTCCCGTGTGGAAAGGCCTCTAAAACTAACCCAAACAATCCAAGACCAATAGATTACAGTTGGAGGGCGAGGAAAACGTGTAGAATAGGTCGTGGACTTTTCAACTAGTAACGTCCCTAGAGAATATACATTAAAGTCTTTCTCTTACTCGACCATGTTTGTTAGGTTTTAAATGACTAGATTAAGCTCTTGTTAATAAATGGCATAACTTGCTTCGTCGGATTTGGAAGAATTTTCCGATGACAAAAGTTCGTCGGAATTTTGTCGGAATTACAATTGTAATGGTTTACTTGCTTTTAACTAAAAACCTTTTATAACAAGGAAAAAAAAGAAAAAAAAAAGAAAAAAAAAAGATAGTATAATTTACCAATTTCTTTCTAAAAAGACATTTTTCCTTCTAAAGTATAAATAAATTCACCAACAAATTACTAATAATTCACCAACAAATTACTAATAATTTATGGGTTTCCTCTTTTCAACAAACATTAGTCGTTTACTAATTGTCAAAATGAAAAAAACTCAATAACAGAATGGTGAGAGGTACGTATGATCTGTTCATGTCATCCATACCGTCTTTTTCTTCTTTCTGATTTATTTTTTTCTTACTTTTTCCTTAAATATCTCCCTTAAAACCTCTGAAGGTCTTCACTAAAAACCTTTTATGACAAAGAAAAAAAAAGATATAATTTACCAATTTCTTTCTAGAAATTTTTCCTTCTAAAGTATAAATAAAATCACCAAAAACTTATTAAACATTTATGGGTTTCCTTTTATCAACAAACATTAGTCATTTACTAATTGTCAAAGTGAAAAATACTTGCCATGATACATATCGAAACTAATTACTAGTTTACAATAACACCCACTTGCTTACTTTGTCGCGTTATGTGAGTTATTAATTTTCAGTCGTTGTTGCTATGTCGTATGCATATATTACAAACACACTGGAGATTACTAGTATAATACAAATATAAACTTGGTTACTTATGACTTAAATGGAGTAGACAACTTGTAGTTGTACTATATTATCTATCTAACCGTTATTATAACATTTATGTACATTTGATCGATACATTTTACCAAAGAATCGTGTCTGATATTCAAAATATCTCTAGAAATCTTTCCGTCGATCGACTGGCTTCCATAGCGTCACCGTCAATCACGTACATCAACTATTTTCGGCACAAAATATAGTTTAAGACTTTTAAGTTATAGTAAAATTGTGATAGCTATTGAACAAAAGAAAAGATCATAGCTGTCTTTTCTCTAACTTTTAAACTTTTTTGTTCTTAGCTATATGTGTATAACTAATAATGTTTTTTTTTTCAAAAAACAATTATTGAGCAATACATTTATGTATTTTGACACTTCAACAACGAAAATCTGTATTTTGACCTTTGGTCGATTCAGAAAGAAGTTCATTGTTTCTCCCCAATTTTCTAAAGCATTATACATAACAAAAGCAAGATCCAAACTAAGTAAAAAACCTTTCTTTTTTTCCTCTTCTGACTCAATTATATAAAACCTTTATGCGGGCACCGTGGCTTTAATAAACAAAGGAGTTTATACGGACAACGCGATAAGTGGATCAATCAAAGCACGTTCGTTGACTTCGAAACGCGTAAGATAAGCGGGACAAGTAAGTACATATCAAATTATCAATACAATAATAAGATAACCACTTGGTCCTATTATATATAGTCATATCTACCGATCCTTACTTTATTTATCCAGTAGACCGTACAGATCATTCATCATTATCATCTCCTACTTTTCAAAAACCAAGTAGTTGTAATATCGATCTCTTCCGGTCTCAAGCTGACGCTATTTCTCTGCTTTTCTAATCGCTCATATGTTCAACTTTACGTATAAAAGTATATGTAGAACAATAGTATTACCAACGCTTCGTCTATTTGCTAATTAACTTGTTATGTTAAATACGGTATACGCTGACAATACAATAATGGGTAAAAAGACCAAACAAATAGAAATTAATTGATTGAACTTTATATCTTAGCTGATTAGAAACGTTAACTCCTAATTCTACTAAGAGGTCATGGGGCACTCAAGAGAACTGGATCAGTCTGGTTAGCCAAAATCTGGTCATCTATGATCATTTTGAACCATATTTCCCAATAGCCTGTATACCAAGTGAATGTGTTAGTATGTTTTATCTGAGGCGGCTACTACGATTTTGTAATTGATACTTTACTCCCAAGTTCAAAAGATTTAGTTAATTCACTATCCTGAGGAAAAGATGGAGAGCTTTTATAGTGTATCTGTTAGTCTTTGTTGGGCTTTGTAGCCTCGTTTTTAATTGTGGTTCTTTTCCAGTATGTAACCCTTGTCTTCCTTTCACGAACCATTGTACTCGTAATCTGACCTTATCCATTCCTCATCCACTGATCCAACACTTCTCAAAGTATCCTTCCTCTTCTTTTAAATTAAATCATCTTTATTCAATCAGCTATTATTTTTATATTGATAAAATATTTTCTATTATTAATGGTATGATTCAAGAACAAACAAAAATTATAGAGAAGTTTATTGCAACCTTATAGATTCCAAAAACTGCTATAGATTCCAACCTCGCTTTCGTGTACTCTCTAAACACGATACTCTAGGATTATAATCTCTAATTTGTGAGATGTAGGCATAGGCTAAGTTTTGATGTTAAACATTGAAGACATATTACTTCAACAATTTTGACACTTCAAAAATTGGAGAAGTAAAACATAACATAGTAGAAAAACTAAATCATGGAGAAGAATAAACACTTAAATTGGAAGAGTAATAGAGAAATAACGACATAGTGCTAGAGTGATAAACTCTAAACCTTATCTAGAGTCTTGAATATCAAAATTACCTTTCGATTTTTGAATCTCATAAGGTAAGTAGCCCATAATCAACATGATTGATTTTAGGGGAATCTTTACAACCCTGAATCTAGTCCCACCATTGTGCAGAAAATGTCCAAAGCATTCTTCATTTCCCATAATTTATTTTCTTGGGATATACATGAATCCCGTGGTAAAATTCCAGCTAGATAAAGATTATGTAACAGTCGAAGGTAGTCACCATCTGAAGTAACAATTAAAATAAACGCCGGAGGAGCAACTCAAGCCTCAAGAGCCAAATGTGCGATCATGAATCTGGCCCATAATTAATCAATCATGAATCTTAATATTAATCATATTTTTATCATTTAAATTATCTTATTATTTATTGCATTTATAAATTTTTATTTTCATGAAATAGTCAAATTCAATTAATTATTTTCTTCTTAAATTGTTTGCGGTTTTAAAGGGGAAGACAATATTAATTTCTTGCTTCTTAGACTGCCTTTGTAGGATTTTAATTTTTGTTTCATTAACCATATCGTTACATTTTTTTGATACAGACTTTTAACTAATTTTTTTGTTCTATTTTTATTGCTTCTATCTTATTATATAAAATTTATTGCTTCTATCTTATTATATAAAAATTAGTTTTTAAACCTAGTAGCTCGCATGAACTTGATACATGTAAATTTTATCAATTATAGATTTTGCTATGCGTAAAACAAAAAAGAAAACAGTTTTAGTTTTTTTTAAAATATTAAAAGATAATTAAAAATAATCAATTTTTAAATTTTAAAAAATAGAAAAAGATAAATCTAATATGTACATAAACAAAATTTTGCTTTAAACAATTTTTAAAAATATATATATAAAAAGATCATTATAAGAAAAATATAACACTATACATATATAAACAAAAAAAAAATTAGAACTATAAAAAGATAATTCTAGTCTTATATATAATAAACAGAATTTCAAAACAAGAAAGATAATTACAAGAAAATATAACATTTAATATAATACGAAAATTATGAAAACTATAGAATAAACTATTAATCCTAACAGAGAAAGAATTATAAAAAGATAATTCTAGTCTTATATATAATAAACAGAATTTCAAAACAAGAAAGATAATTACAAGAAAAATATAACATTTAATATAATACCAAAATTATGAAAACTATAGAATAAACTATTAATCCTAACAGAGAAAGAATAGTAAATACTCATTTCTGCGTATAAAGTATAAACAAATAGACTATGTCATATTTTCTCACTAAACAAAATAATTTCGTCAAAAACATCACCATTACTTCAACTTTGTTATTGTAATTAATTTTTATTTATTTATATGTTATTCTTATGAGGATCAATGCTTATATGTTATTCTTATCACTAGGACTTAGAACCCCCACGATGTCGCGGGGAAAGTATTTTAGAAAAAAAAAATTTAAATTTAAAATTTAAAATTATACACTATGAAATTATTTGAATGTATTAGAATAATTGAATACATAAACTGTTAATAAAAACACAATCATCAAAATGAAAACTTATAATAAAAATTAATATGTAGAATAGACGCAATTTTGCAAAACATATTGTTTAAAGTATTATAAATATAAGATAATTTTATGAAGAATTATGGTAAAGAGCTACAATTAAAAAAATTATTATGACAAAGTGATCCTTACTGAAAATATTGAACTAATGGTTATAATGAATAATGTAATTTTCTATTAAATAACTATAATTAAAAATATATTTAATAATAAGTAAAACAGTATCAACGGAAAAATAAAATTAAAATACACAACTCTTAAGAACAAAATAAAATAAATTTTAAATATTAAAATAGTTTTTTAACAAAAAGTTACGATAAATAGACGCAACTGTAAATTCTATATTGAGTTTTATTAAATTTCTATATTACTATAATCATTTCTAAAATTTTAGTTAGATGATAGAATAACATTGAATACTAGATTAAAAAATAAAAAAATAATATTCAAATTATTTAGATTTAACATAAAATGAAAAATTTGTTTCAACGAACAATGATTTGTTAGCTATTGATGAAGAGACAAATATATAGAGAGTTCAAAAGATATGACTATTTAAATAGACACCTATTAGAACAAAAAGTTGTGATGAAAAAATATGAATGAAATATAGTGAAAAGACACAACTTCTACAATAAACAAATACAACTGTTTGAGTTTTTTAAAAAGAACAAATAAAACCAATTTTTTTACAAAAAAGTACTACGAAAAGTCGCAACTGTTGTTTTCATTTATTCAGATTATTATTATTACTTTTAAGTATTAAAATATATATATTTTTTTTTTATTTGACCAAAAAAAAAAAATATTAAAATATTTTTTTAACAGAAACTTGAGATAAATATACACAACTGTAAATTTAATATTAAGTTGTATAAAATTTCTCTATTGCTATAATTATTTCTAAAATTTTAGTTGGATTATAGAATATATTCAATTATCTAGACTCAACATAAAATAGAAAATTTGTTTCAACGAACTTTATAGTTAGTGATGAAGAGACAAATATAACGAGAGTTCAAAAAGCATGACTATTTAAATAGACACACCTATTATAACGAAAAGTTAGTGATGAAAAAATATAAATAAAATATAGTGAAAAGACATAACTCTACAATGAACAGATACAACCGTTTGCATTAAAAGAAAAAACAAATAAAAATATTTTTTTAGGAAAATGTACTACGAAAAATCGCAACTGTTGTGTCTACACTTGATTATACCTACAAACTCATATAAACTGCTTTTAAATAGAAGATATCTTTATTACTCTTGAAAAAATGTTTTTATTTGTTTATTCAAAAGTCAAATCCAAAAGCTCATTATATAATCCATCTAACTCTTGGAAAAAGACTCTATGTATAAAATTAACTAAAAGTAGTAAATTAGATTAATCATTCCAAAAATCTTCTGTTAAATCAAGAATTGGAGGAATCTCTTTACTTTAAAAAATAGAATGCTAGAGAATAATTTAGAGAGCTGTAAAAACCGTTGAGATTGAAATTTTATATTATTTGGTGTCACGGCAAAAAAAATGAAAACAGTTCAAACAGACAAATATATATAGATTTAAAAAGATATGAATATTCGAATAGACACAACTCTACAATGAACAGTTGCAACTTTACAAAAAAACTGTTACAATGAACAGTCGCAACTTTGTGTAAAACACAAACTTTTAATTTTCTACAGATTTTTTTTGGAAAATTATCCAAAAACTACGATTGAAAAAACACAACTTTTGGTGGCATTTATTCGGATTGCTACTATATATAGGTACTTTCATTAATTTTTCATATATAAAACTAACTAAAAGTTGTAAATTCGATTCATCATTCCAAAAATCTTTTGTTAAATCAAGAATTGGAGGAATTTCTTACTTTTAAAAGAATGAATGCTAGAGAATAATTTAGAGAGCTGTAAAAACCGTTGAGACTGAAATTTTATATTATTTTGTGTCATGGCAAAAAAAGAAAAAAAGTTCAAAAAGACAAATATATTCGAATAGACACAACTCTACAATGAACAGTTGCAACTTTACAAAAAAATTGTTACAATGAACAATCGCAACTTTGTGTAAAACACACGATTTAATTTTTCTACAGATTTTTTTGAAAAATTATCCAAAAAGTACGATTGAAAAACACAACTTTTGGTGTCATTTATTCGAGATAGATTCATCATTCCAAAAATATTTTGTTAAATCAATAATTAGAGGAATTTCTTGATTTTTAAAAGAAGTGAATGCTAGAAAATAATTTAGAAAAATGAATAAACCGTTGAGATTGAAATTTTAGTTGATTTTGTGTCATGGCAAAAAATAAAAACAGTTCAAACAGACAAATATATATAGATTTCAAAAGATATGAATGTTCCAATTAACACAACTTTACAGTGAATAGTTTTAAGTTTTCATAAATAACCGTTTTAATGATCCATCACGACTTTTCAGAAAATATCCAAAAGGTACGATTGAAAAAACACAATTGTTGGTCGCATTTATTCGGTTTGTTATTATTATATAGATTCTAATATTATTTCATGCAAATTAAGAAAACTGTTTTAATTTGTGCTTTACCCTTTACACAGGTATGAAAAAGGAAATTTTTGTTTAGGAATTGTACTAAAATAAAAATGTTAAAAAGAAAATATAAAATAGAAAGTGACATTCTAGGCTAATTTATTTAGCTCTCGCTTATCAATTTGAGTATTTTTGAAACCCTTGATTTTCAATTCTCAAAAGACGGTAATTTTGTTGGAACGAATCGATGGGTAAGAAAGAACGTCTAACCCCGAAGGATAATTCAAAAGCCAAAGGTCTTCAAAAGCTTCGATGGTATTGTCAGATGTGTTAGAAACAATGCCGAGACGAGAACGGGTTCAGTGTCATTGTATGAGCGAATCTCACCAGAGGCAGATGCAAGTCTTTGGGCAGAATCCAACTCGTATCGTCGATGGTTACTCTGAAGAATTCGAGCAGATGTTTCTCGATCTGATGCGGCGGAGCCACCGTTTCTCTCGTGTTCATATGAATTCCACGAAGTGGTCACATTGAATGAGTTCATCAAGTATCTTGGAAAGACGGGTAAGTGTAATTAGGTTGAAGAGACTCCTAAAGGTTGGTTCATTACTTATATTGATAGAGACTCAGAGACTATGTTTAAGGAGAGGTTAAAGAACATGAGAGTTAAGAGTGATTTAGCTGAGGAGGAGAAACAAGAGAAGAAGATTCAGAGAGCTGCTGAGAAATCTAATGCTGGAGGTGGTAAAGATGATGAGAAGAAGAAGAAGGATGAAGAATTAATGAAGTTGAAGAGTGGAATTAAGGTTGGGTTTGCTCTTGGTGGAGGGGTTAAACAGGTCGCTACGGGTAAAGAGAGAGTGAAAAACGTGTTTGAGGATGAAGAGAATGAGAGAGAGGGAAAGAGGAAGAGAAGCGGGGACTCTTTGGAGAGGATGACTCGTAGAGATGACTGGTTGTTCGAAGGAATCATTGTGAAGGTGATGAAGAAAGGGTACTACAAGCAAAAAGGTGGTGTGAAGAAAGTGATTGATAGGTATGTCGGGGGAATTCTAAGAATGTGCTGAGAGTTGATCAAGGCGAACTAGAGACGGTGCTTCCACATATAGGAGGGATAGTGAAGATAGTGAAAGGGGCATACCGTGGTTCGGATGCAAGGTTGTTGGATTTGGATATAGAGACAAGTTTTGTGCTAAAGTGCAGATCGAGAATGTCATCAAGTCCATTGACTATGAGGACATGTGCAAACTTGCTTAGTTTGGTTTTGTGATGCCTTAGTTGAGGTTGGACAAACAGGTCAAAAAGTGGAGCAATCGAGCCATGATTGTTTACTTTGATACGCTAGACAAGTACTGAAGTACATATCAAAATTATTGTCGCAATTAAAAGATAACCATTTGTTCTTACTGTATAGGCCGAATCCATACTCTTATTATTAATGATCTAATACATATGTATCTCGGATGATCACCTAGTAAAGGTATCAATGATGGGGAAAATTAAAGAACTCTAATAAAGGAATAAACAAACCACACATTAAGTTTCAATGATGAAGCCGATAGTCCATAGTTTACGAAACCTCATATAATCAAATTAATCAAGATCTTGCTCGCTAGACATGTAAAACCGTGAAAGTCAATTAAGTCGTCTTAGTCATCTAAATTAGTCGAGTGGTTTAGATATATGTGTATATCTAATTAGTATATATATATATATATATATATTTTAAAAACTTATTGAGCAATACATTTAAGTATTTTGACACTTCAACAAAGAAAAACTGTATTTTGACCTTTGGTTGATTCAATAAGGAGTTTCTTGTTTCTCCCCAATTTTCTTAAGCATGCTATAACAACAAAATTAAAGCAAGATCCAACAACTATGTAAAAACCTTTGTTTTTTCCTCTTTCGACTCCATTATCTAAAACCTTTATGCAGGCACCGTGGCTTTAAACAAAGGATACGGACACGGGACAACGCGATAAGTGGATCAATCATGCCATGTTTGTTGACTTCGAAACGCGTAAGATAAGCGGGACAAGTAAGTACATATCAAATTATCTGTAAAAATAATAAGATAACCACTTGGTCCTATTATATAGTCATATCTACCGATCCTGATACTTTATTATTCAACAGACCGTACAGATCATCATCACTATCTAGTATCTCCCACTTTTCAAAACCAAGTAGTTGTAATAAGAACAAATGATTCGTCTTGTTGCTAACTTGCTATCAACATCCCAAGTGGCGCAAGAATAAAACGGTATTTTTAATGTGATTTAGATGTTGGACTAAGAAATTATGGACTTTTGCTTAAAAAACATTATACTAAATCATAGCAATTGACCAATAATTCATGCATAAATACTACAAAAAAATATCGAAACAAATACACTATTAATGATGCATCAAAATTTTTTTTTTATCATTTATTCGTTTTTATATGATTGAACGTACGTGGTCCTGGTTCAACTTGAATAAGGAAGTTGAATATGGTTCAACCATATTCCCTAATAGCCGGAATACTAAGTGAACGTTTCCTGAATGTTTTATATGACGCGGCTACGTACGACCATTTTGTTCTTGTACTCACTCGTTAGCTCAAGAGATCGAGGTTTTTGGTGTATCTGTCAATCTTTGTTTGGTCAGTCCAGTAGTATGTTACTCATCATCTGTCTTTATGGATTCCTCATCCACTGATCCAACCTGTGTTAAGATTACATGTAAGAGTATTAACACTAAAAGCAAAGAAATGGGATTTTACCTCCTCCCAACGAATCAAGATTTTGGTTACCTCTTCACGGTTACATTCGTCATTGTTATCACTGAGATCTTCATCATAGACTTCTTCATCTTCATCGCTCCCATGTACCGAATGCTCCTCTTTAAGCTGCATAGAATTAGATACATAAGGATTAAAAAACGTTCTATGAAAGATTCTTTTATTTTCATACATTTGATTTTTGTAAATATACCTCTTTGTAGCTTCTTATTTCAGTAACATAAGCTCTTGACTCACACTCATCTATACTCTTGACGTGACTAGTTGTGCCATCACTAGGCCAAGCACTGATCCCAAAGAGATCGAACTGAAGATTCACTGGTTCACTTTTTTGTGGGTGCTCTATTCTATTATCTATCTCAGTACCAAAGACGGACTCCTCGATCTTATTAACGGAATCTATTTTCCATAAAATTATAATCCAATAGAATTCAATTTCTGATTACTTTTATTATTACTAGGTGTTAGCTCACACTACGCATGAGTTATTACATAATCACTATTATATTTTGAAAAATTAATATAAATTAACATGTTATTATTATTATTTTTTCGGTATACATCAAAATGTAAAGACTACATAGTATGAATTTAAATAAAATAAATTAATCAAATTTTCTTTTGATGATAATATATTTAGTGCAACTAAGTCATATTGTATCTTACATGCCATATGCAATATATTTTTGTAGTTGTAGTCATATTTCAAAATCATTGAGATATATATATTTCTTTCTTTTTTGTTGTCAACCATTGGGCCACAATTGGCCGGCCCATTAGCCAAATTCCTACATTCCTAGGAGCCGGGACTCGATCCCGGGTGTGATGATGCCTTCTACAAATGAACTTACCTCCTGCCACTGCACTAAGGTCACTTCACGAGATATATATATTTCAAAAAATTTATTTTGTGGTGTTAGTTATGGATATTTTTTTATTTTTTTTATGGTGATAGCTTAAAAAAATTTAAAATGTTTCAATTAAGACAAAATCAAAATAATAAACAGTAGGTTTGCAGTGTATCATACATATATAACTAAGTGAGCCTAACAATAGAATATTAGACTAATACATTTTCCAATAAAAAAAAAACAGCAACTACTTTATTCGGTTATTATCTTGAGGTCTTTAATTGTGCTAGACTTTGATTTATATGAAATGATAATATTTCATATAGAAAAAATAATTAAACTATATATCATATATTATATGTATATCCTATTCAAATAAACTGAAACTTTTATTAAGTTAAGATATCATTGGTCAAATCAAGAAAAAATAATGATATTGAATAATTTATATAATTATGTGAGATTTGAAATATGAGGCCATGAGGATTATAATGAGAAATGTGTCTTTTCTAATAGATAATACAGAAATCGATGTGTAACTACATAATATGTAATTTAAAAGTGAGTGTTGGTGGTTCCATAATTAAATGGGTCTAACTACATAATATGTTACACATTGATCATTTAAAAGGAATAGGAACATCTAATTCTCAAATAAACTTGATTTTTTATTAAAACCAATATATGTGAATTTAAATTTAACTATGGAAATTTTTTTAAAAAATATGAATAGACTAGAAAGGCAATAAATATAAAAGAAATATTTTATTTTTATATAAATAAACTAAAAATTGAAAACAATGTTAAATATATATAATACTTACTAAATTAAAATATAGAATTAAACTCTTACAACACATATGAGATATAACAACATTTGATATTGGTGGGAGAGGCAGAGAGAATGATTACTTATAAGATGATAATCCAAATTATATAATGGAGATGAATCTTAAAAAATAAGAACAATGTAAAATATATATCATGTAGTCTCTAAAATTAAAATTTAGCATTAAAAATTTACAATGATATTTCATTTATTTTTTTTGTAACCCATACAACAAAAATAAGAAATCGAAAAGAAAAAAATGATTTGAGGTATTGTGGAAGAGAATGATAGAAGTGGAAGAGAATGAGAGAATGTAAAAATGAGAAAGTAAAAGAATGTCAATATGAGAGAATGAGAGAATACTTATTTATATGATGAATCCATGGAAGTTACATTATAGTAATTTATTATGTTTGAATAAAATTGAGTGGTGGAATATGATTAATGCATAATTTATTTTATTTTCAGTTATAATTTATTTTAATGCGTGAGTTAAATGTATTGTGTTAATTGGGTCTTAAATATTATTTAAAGCAATTAAAAATTAGAAAGCAAATAAAAAAAATAAAAAATAAAACAAACAAAAAATCATTTGAGGTATTGTGGAAGAGAATGAGAGAAGTGGAAGATAATGTGAAAATGAGAAAGTAAAAGAATGTCAATATGAGAGAATGCTTATTTATATGATAAGAATTGATGGAAGTTACATTTATAATAATAATTTATTGTGTTTGAATAAAATTGAGTGGTGGAATATGATTAATGCATAGTT
>NC_025693.1:14269359-14281872 GCF_000633955.1 Camelina sativa
TGTAAAATATATATCATGTAGTCTCTAAAATTAAAATTTAGCATTAAAAATTTACAATGATATTTCATTTATTTTTTTTGTAACCCATACAACAAAAATAAGAAATCGAAAAGAAAAAAATGATTTGAGGTATTGTGGAAGAGAATGATAGAAGTGGAAGAGAATGAGAGAATGTAAAAATGAGAAAGTAAAAGAATGTCAATATGAGAGAATGAGAGAATACTTATTTATATGATGAATCCATGGAAGTTACATTATAGTAATTTATTATGTTTGAATAAAATTGAGTGGTGGAATATGATTAATGCATAATTTATTTTATTTTCAGTTATAATTTATTTTAATGCGTGAGTTAAATGTATTGTGTTAATTGGGTCTTAAATATTATTTAAAGCAATTAAAAATTAGAAAGCAAATAAAAAAAATAAAAAATAAAACAAACAAAAAATCATTTGAGGTATTGTGGAAGAGAATGAGAGAAGTGGAAGATAATGTGAAAATGAGAAAGTAAAAGAATGTCAATATGAGAGAATGCTTATTTATATGATAAGAATTGATGGAAGTTACATTTATAATAATAATTTATTGTGTTTGAATAAAATTGAGTGGTGGAATATGATTAATGCATAGTTTATTTAATTTTCAGTTATAATTTTATTTTAATGTGTGAGTTAAATGCATTGTGTTAATTGAGTCTTAAATATTGTTTATTTTAATGCGTGAGTTAAATGTATTGTGTTAATTGGGTCTTAAATATTATTTAAAGCAATTAAAAAATTAGAAAGCAAATAAAAAAATAAAAAATAAAACAAACAAAAAATGATATGAGGTATTGTAGAAGAGAATGAGAGAAGTGAAGATAATGTGAAAATGAGAAAGTAAAAGAATGTCAATATGAGAGAATGCTTATTTATATGATAAGAATTGATGTAAGTTACATTTATAATAATAATTTATTGTGTTTGACTAAAATTGAGTGGTGGAATATGATTAATGCATAGTTTATTTAATTTTCAGTTATAATTTTATTTTAATGTGTGAGTTAAATGCATTGTGTTAATTGAGTCTTAAATATTGTTTAAAGCAATTAAACAATTAGAAAACAAATAAAAAAAATAAAAAAATAGAAAGCATTAAATGGAAATCAACCAATAAGCAGAGACCAAAACCTTACTTTTATGTATATGATTATAATCTCTCTCCCTCAATCTACTGGAAATCAACACTCCCACCCCACACACTAACTACGCTTTTAAAAGTGTTACAACCTAAAAAAATTGTTCTCTACTCTACTCTAGAGTTACTCTCTAACGATGACCACCGGTAAAAATATGATTGTTTTTGGGAAGCTTCATACTTTAGCAGAAACAATCTGTAATATCCGCGAACCGGATTATGCTGTTTTGGTAGGAGTGTCGATCGACACCCTTGTGGCATCGATCGACACCACTATTTCTGGGTTCGTCGGGTTTGTTTTAATTCGCAATTTTTGGTTTGGTCTGTTTGGTTTAGTTAACTAAACCGAGTATATAAGTGGAGAAGCGAAAAATTAAGGGTTTTAGGATGTCTGGTCGCCGTTTGCAGAGATAGAGAGAGAGGAGAGAGCCTATTGTGGTGTGAAGGAGATTAAAGGAGAAAGTGCAGAATCTTTAGGGTTTGGGAGGAAATAGTTTCGGCGTATCAAATCGTTCTCAAAAGTAATGAAATTTGGTAGGTTTATTCCCAAGTCTTTCATCGTCATTCTCCTTTTTACAGAAGTATTTTTAGATTTAAACTCGATGAGTTATTGGCAGTTTCGTGAAGCACGTTTTCTCAGACGCGAGTTGGAACCATCGGGGATTGTAATTGAGATCGTGGTCTCGTCTGGTTCCTGATCGTGCTGAAATTTTGTGGGAAGCGTCGTGACGTCTAGGGATAGCTTTTCACCGGAGCGATTTGGTAGTTAACGGTTGGTTTTCATTTTAGGGTTTCGTCTTTGAGACTGTTCTTTTCTGATGTTTCTGTCCAGTTTTGCTATAAGTCGTTTTTGGTTGTGTGGCTTGTTGTAGGGCGTTTCTGGGCTGTTTCAGACGTTAGGAGGGTCTCAACTGGTTGTATTGGTTGTTATAATCAGTTGATAAGGTGAGTGCATGACCATGGCTTATCTAAGCCTGAGAATCCTTTGTTTGCTTGATTTGTTGTGTTTTGTGGTGTTGTTCTTGCTTGTGGTGGTTGTGTTATAGTTATTATAGGTTCCTGAGGCTTTTGGGAGAGTTTGGGACAGATTGTAGGCGGATTGAAACGGAGGTTCGTTGTTCGGATTCGTGCAGTTCGTGTCTGCGAAGGGAGTGTTGATCGACACCAGTTAGGTGTCGGTCGACACCATGTTTGGCCAGTGTCGATCGACACCTCTCTGGTGTCGGTCGACACCAAGTTGCTTGTTTCGTGATTTTTCCTGGTTTGTTTGTGTTTGGTTGTCATTTGTTAAGCATTGGTTTCTCAGTTGCTTGTGTGTATAGCCCAGTAGATGGGAGGATTGCCTCACTAAGTATTTGTGATAATACTTACGCATCTCAATTGTTGTTTGTGGTGTGCAGGTTTGTGTTGTGGAATCATGGCGATGAGGAGGAGGATGATCTAGGGTCTCGTTTGTGTGTTATTGGATTGTTGGATATGTTGTTGGAACCTTGGATAGAGATATGCTAGGTTGATGGATAGAATGCTTAGGATTGTTATTGTATTGATGTTGTAATGGTTTTGTATGGTTGGTATGTTTCCGCTGTGTGTACTGGTTGTTATTGGTTTAATGAGGAGTTGTGGTTTGGGTTGGTTTAATTTAGTAGTATAGGCTGCATAATTGTTTACATTGTATTTAATTGTTAAAAAAAAAAAAAGGTCGGGTTGTTTCACAATCTCTTACTCAGCTTTAAATGTCTCTTTCTAGACGAAAATGTAAATCAACTACCTAATCCACACCACAACTATCTCACCTAATGTATATTAAAAACTTTCTCTCTAACTAATTTTTTACTTGCTTTCAGACATGCAACTCGCCTATCTAAGTTCGAAGATCTGTTGATTCGGGGAAAGCAGTTTCTCTCTTTGGAAAACATTTGCCATTGAAACACATGCCAAACTTCTTACACTCTGGACAGACTATTTATATTTGAATGCAACATCGTCAACCCAATATTTTTTGAACTCCAACAATTCCCAAAAGATATTATATTTCATATATATCTGGTTAATTCTGTATTTGTTTTTTACCCATTCTCCAACATGTAATATATATTGCTTCCAGTTAAATCAGTTTTTGTCTTACTTTTCACATCAGTTTTTCCCAATATTCGTACAATAATCTTTTAAAATGAACAGCAATCTTATAGTCTTTAATATTTTCCCCAGTAACTATTTCAAGGCAANTCTTTAATATTTTCTCCAGTAACTATTTCAAGGCAAGTAATGTCCCGTCAATTTTAGTTGGCAAAATTTATTAAGACCTAAAAGATTTGTACATGATTGAACAAATAGAGACTTACGTCAAACAACAAGGATGGAGGCCAGGTAATATGACCAATTTATATTTTATATTTACTACTATTACTTAAAATATCATCTTGATATTTTTAAGGAACATTTGTTTTTGGTGTAAAGCGAAAGTGGTTGAAGTTGTATATTGCGCAATAGGTGGCACTACATTTCATGCACTAACTGTAATTTGAAAATGAAAAACTTTGGTTTGACCTTGACACGTCACACTTTCTCTCCATCCGAAGCTGTGGGAATACTCCATTGTGTTGTTTTCAATGAGTCCGGAGTGTAGCAATCCGTTGTTTCATACTCTTTCTGTCTCTCAAAGATTGATGTTTAGAAGTTTTTACACATTTTAAGAAAACAATGATTACTGGTTTAAAATAAATTATTTTCTCTCACAAAAAAATATATTGTTTAATTGTAGACCAATAACAGTTTATAAATTAAAATGTTTTCAATGATTATTTCTTGAAGTTTACAAAATATTAACTTTAATTAATTCAAAATTGTAGAAAATCAATCTCTGTGGGACAAAAAAATATCCCAAAACATCAATTTATCAGGGACAGAAGGAGTAGTTATTTTCATATGTTTTTTATTTTATTTTATTTTGTGTACTAACTATTTGAAAGTACTATTCAAACTAAAATTGCCAACCCAAGTCACATTTTTATTCTTAGGCCAACTTAGATGAATTGGACGACGAGGTGGCTTAGCTCATCAAAGCCTTAATAGGGAAGTCATTCTATTCAAAGGTCAAAGAGTCTACATACAATTTCACGGCTCTATGTACCAGAGTTTCACTGTCAGTCTGTCACATCTATCAAAGACGATCAATACACTTACCCTTAGAACTTGAGACACACATGTGGAAAAAATTTCAACAAGGAATCATAAACCATTTACGCTTGAATTTTAACATTTTCTATTTTACATTTTTCCCTTTGTTATTTTAACAGATAATTACTGATGATGTAAACCAAAGCTTAAAACTGAGATTAAAGTCTCTCCAAGATTTGCAAGGGATAAAGTCATTGATTGGAGTTTTAACATTACTGGTCTATTGTTGAAAGGAAATACAACAACAAAAGTAAAACAACTTCTGATGTTGGGAAAAACCAGCAGGAAAAGCGAATAAAATCACTTGTCGTTTCATCTGCAAAGCAAAGACAAATACAAGCTACATAAAAAGAAGACAGTATAAATTTCAAATTTCACCGTATATGTATTACAAATTGGTAGCATCCCAAAACAACACATTCTAATTGTAAAACAGATAGATATTTTAATCTTTTATATATTTTGTTATTTAATAAATTAAACAAGACTAATAACTTAAATTATACATCAAGGTTTGTTTTTAGTAATGGAGTGTCGGTTGGGGTTGGGTATGGATAAATTATTATTTATGCTATGGATTGTTCAAATCTCCTTGTGATGATGATGTCAAATATCGATAATTAACCGATCTTTTCATTAGAATTGAATGATTTTAGGTTTTTTAAAATTGATTTGTTGAATTTAGTATTAGACATATCTCTTAAGGATAATATATGTACCAAGTGAAATTTACAAGAACAGGTGGTTTCTATTTTTTTCACTTAAGCTTGTGGGTTCTCTTATGAAGAGAAAAAAATACTTTTTCAATAATTTCATATATAAGATTTAATTGTAAAATAAAAATAAAAATAAATCCGTGCTAATAACCTCTAGTATTTAATACGAGATAGTAAGCAACAAATGTAAGATCTATATTCTATACACATCACTGATCCATGACCTCAGTGATGCGAGTTACAAAACATGATTCGACTACAAATGTAAGATGTTCTGTCAAAATAAATAAAAAAATTGGAAAGAGTTCGGACATAAACGAAGACACATAATCAAAACCACCAGCTGACGAAAATAAACGATGGAGACAGTATAAAAATGCATAATCTGGATCACCTTAAACGCGTGACGAGCTTTACATCCCATAAGCTGAAGAGTACTTTGCAATACAGTAAGCGTATACCGAAACGAATTCTCCCAATTCCCATCCCCTTTGGGCTCGTTGAGCACCACCAAGTACAAAACCTTCATCATCTCAGCCATCTTGCAGTCCACGGAAGAAAAAGAATGAATCACAATGTCAAAAGTTCAAAAAGAATGCATATGTCTATTGATTTGAAGCTACTATGCATGTGATTTAAGTTCGTGTTGGGTTTACATTGCGATAATAAAAACCATATTTATAGAGTTTGTGATTTTGTGAGGGTAAGAAGAAATAGTCTGTGAGCCTGATATTATAAAGTAGTGAATTGTTTATAGTGCATTAGAGGCATTAAATGTTTACTTAAAACCAAACAAAATCTTACTAGTATATGAGAATGAACCTAAACATTTTTTTTACTAGCTTCAATTTCATTAAAAACAAATAAAAAAAGAAGATTATTTAAAATTTAAGTTTAACCAAATTTCTATAAAAATATTTAACTGAAGTTTGGACCCAAAAAATTGATCAAAACCGTAAAGGATTTTGGGACGATTAAGAGATTGATTAATTAGTAATAGCTTTGAGTGGTGTGCATATCCATAAATTTTTACTACGGTCATTGTTTACCAACCATGCTTTTTCGAGGAAAACGATTCAAAACAGCCTAAATTTAAAATAATATTATAACTGGTTTTTTTAAACCCAAAATTTTTTCATACTAATGTTAGTTTAGATCCTGTGGGAAAATATTATATATTTTCTCTGTACTTCTGTACTTTTAAGTTATAACATATACTATTACATACGTGTTTGCGCGTATACGTGTGGATGTTGCGAGTTTATCTTTTTCTTCTTTTTTTTTCTTTTTTCTCATATACGTGTATAGTATAAGTTACCAAGCCTGGCTTAAACAGAATTTCGGGCCATGTTCCCATAAATTTTTTTGTGTAAAAGTTATGTCATACTAAAATTTAAAAGATCAGAATCATGGAAATTTTCTGGCTCAGTGATAAAAACTTATAAAGGCTTTATATTAGGTTACGGGTTTTGATTTTTGGAATATGCATTTTTGTTGTTCAGAATGGTCATGTTCGTTTGTACTAGTTGCTGGCGACTACGATCAAACATTATTCGTTTGACAGTCGTTAGATCCAGCGATATATAGGTCGCAACGATCAACGATTAGAATTTTGAGTTGTTAGTTTATTTAGCGAATGAAATAATAATATAAAAAAAACGCGGCAAAATAACGGAAACCATATGTGATACTCTCGTGTGTTAGTCATAAAGTTGTGCAGCGCTGCCAGCGCATGGATATGATCGTGAGTCAGAGATCAGAGAGTTGGACATTGTGGAGTTGTTTGGGGATGAATGTCTTGCAGTTGCAGATGGTCAGATTCCATGAATTGATCATCATTTATAATGGCATTAAATCAAATATTTGTAACATTCATGAAATCATCAATAAAAAAATAAACTTTGTAATCTTTTGTATGGTCCTTCATTTACTATAATTTGTCTCTCACTGAAAATCACCAACGACAAACCAAGCTTCTAATGTACTTTGTGTGTTAGCGTGGACTATCATCTCACAAAGTATCTTTATTTTTGATGGGATCATATATATTTTTTTTTCCTTTTCCTTTCATTCAGAGAAAAAATATTGTTTGTAAAACTAGTGCAACGTTTAGCTGGAAATAGACTGAAAACTATGATTTAAGAGCTTGACTCAAACTAACGGAGGAGGCCCTTGTCGTAGCGTCTCTTTTAATAAAGTGGATTGACATATCTTGTGTACATAGGTACTGTTTAAATTCTTCCTCGATACTGATACATTTGTATCTCGACAAATCCTAGATGTCCAGTGATTCAATAATAATACCAGGAACAAAAATATGCTCAATCTAGTTTTGTATCAAAAGTAGAGTTAAGGTTAAGAAGGCCGTTATAAACAGGATCCTTTTGCAAATATTCGAAGAGAACGCACTTTGAAAAGAGACGCAAGGATTACGGCAAGTTCACGTAAATATCAACGTGGAGTTGTCCAACAAAAAAGTAGTTGATACTAGTTTATCGTGGTTTCTGATAGGCGTACTTTACATTACGATAATCTATTTGACTTATATTATAAAAACGAAGTCCTTACCTTGTACTCCTTCTGTTTCATAAAGAGTGTCATTCTAGCCTGATTTTTTTGTTTCAAAATAAGTGTCATTTTATATTTTCAATATAAAATTAAGCATAAATTTCCAACTTTAATCTCATATTCACTGAAGAATATCAAGAGTCAATTCTAATTTTAAGGGTATAATAAATATTTTAATATGTTTTCTTAATTTGTGTGTAAAGTGTCAAAATGACACTTATTATGAAACAGAAGGAATACTATATAATCTCGTACAGATCACAGCCTTTTTATAATTTTTTTTTACTTTTTGTTGTCATAATAACAACATTCACCAGATCAACGTTTCTCCTTCTTACTAGCTAGTTACTAATAAGACCTTTGCCATTAGTTATAAGTATTATAAAATTGTTTCAACGCAAATTAAAATCCTTCTTATTAATTTGTTTACACATGTGTCGAATGAGTTCGGTACTAAGTAATCTAATTTTTCATTGAGCAAAAATCATTCTAAAATGGACAGAGGCGTGTCCTATAATATATTTTCAAGCCATATTCAATTTATTTATTAAGAGTATATATATATATATATATATATATACAGTATTATTTTGTATGAATGTTCAGGGTATATATTTAATGCATTAATTAATTTTAAAGAATTCATAGTCCCTATATAATATTAATGTTAAAAGCACAAGTATATAATATTTGGCCATGTTAGACTGTTCCACTTGCACATGCTAAAAGATCGTTGTCCTGAAAATGTATTGCTGAAAGAAAAATCGATGTTTCTCGCAAACTGTGATGAATTTATTTCATTCTTTAAAATGACTTTTTCATATGAAAATAAATACATAATTACGAATTATATTACCTAGCCATAACATGCAAGAAGGCTTAATGTTTGAACTGATGGAACTTTGTTATCCTGTCATGGACGGGTTTTGGTCCCCTCATTGACGTGGTTGAATTTAGCTCCTCGTATGTCAGCTATTTCGTCAAATGCAAATCATTTAATAATTTTTGGGTACTCCAAGCCGCAATATAATAGTTACTCCTCCGAACTAGTTTCTACTCAGATCTGCCAGCAATTTATCATAGGCATCGTAAACAGTTTGTCGATCGTATGTGTTTTTTTTAAGTCTGCCAAATTTACGAAACCTAAACCAAAACAATACTTGGCATATACAACGGGCCAACACTGGGTTAAGACTTGTTATATACGTCACCCAATGATAAAATATTACAACCATTGGCGTACATAATATAGGTTAGAATAACATTGTAACACTTACACATAAAGATTGCATATACATGATAATTAAGATTAAATTTAAGATTTAGGGCTTAGGGTTTTACAGTGTAGGGTTTCAAATATACATGATAATAACAAAATTAAATATTATAAAATTTGAAATGGAAGACATAATATGTAAACCAAGAGAAGCTAGATATTTTTTAACAAATATCGTTGTCTGACAACAGTATGCAAAATGTCATAAAGGTCTACAGGATGGTAAAGATAATAGAAATCCTATACCGTAAAACCCTCAGCCCTAAATCTTAGATCCTTAATATGAAAATAGAACCAAAATCAAACATGAAAAAATCAAACCTAACATGCGAATGATACTCATATTTATAAACCATAACATGAAATTGAACCTAAATAGAAGTCAAACATGCAATTGAACTCAATATCGAAATCTAATTAAAATTTATAACCTAGAAATAAAATGCTTTTGATTTGGAGTACAACCTCCACATTGACTTCCCATTTTTTTGACTATTAGACACAACTTACTTTTTCATTTAAATTAAAGAAAAAAATTATTATGAAGATTTTCCATTAGTTCAAATGGCATTTGAAGTCATAATTTCCGAATATATAATCTTTAAACAAATGAAACATTGACCATGGACGTTAGTATATATAATAAAAGTGGAGCAATAAAGCCACGTTTGATGACTGCGAAACGCGTCAGATACGCGGGACAAGTACATATCAAACTTAAAAGATAACCACTCCGTCTTATTTTATAGTCATCATATGCATGACATTTACTAATCCATGCTTTTATTATTTTATGGCCGTACAGAGATCATCGTCATCATCTCCTACTTTTCAAAGCCAAGTTATATAGTAATATTGATCTCTTCCGAACCCAACCAGCTGATGTTCGTTTCTCTTTATCTTGTTTTGATCTATATGGATTTGATTAAACCAACTAAAACCATACGTCCCATGTGATTTAGATTTACTTTACTGGTTTGTGCATTATACTGTTGTCGTGGTTTTATATGAGATAAAAAATTCGTATAATGTATGTTGTTAGACGAAAAAAAAAAAAGATGCGGACCAAATAAATTATTGAGTTTTGCTTAGAAGTATTAAAGTACTAGGAGTTGCCCCGTGCTACGCACGGACTTATCTTAGTATTTGTTCGATTGGTAATTTTTTTAACTGTTAGATTTTTATATTTCTGTATTTTGCTTTCTTAATTGGATTTTTTTTAATTGATAAAAATTATATAAATTTTAGGGAGAAGAGTATGTATCTTAAGTAATTAAACTACACCCTCATGTATAATAATAACAAAATGTTTAAAAGCTTAGACTGATTCTTTTTTAGGACATGTTGTTTTGCGATGTAACCATTTTGCAATACACTTAAGGCAAATTTTGTGATTATAAAATAGATGATTTATGTAATATATTTGTAAACATTGAAATGATATTTAACATTAAAATGGTCAATCAATATTTAAACAACTTCCAGAATACTAAATTGTTTGATGTAAGCTGTATGGGCAAATGATCATCGTCTTTGTTCTGTTGGGTCAAGACGTAATGTGTCAACTAAAAATTATAGACTCATATAGTCATATTAATACATGTCACTTTCAAACTACGACAATAACTTGTTTGGATGTTGTTTCCGCTGTGGCTTTACAGAAATAGCCGAGATCTACCATCATTGTTGAGTTTTGAATTTATCCCATGAGTAATCTTTTATTAAATATGGTGAAGTTTAGAGATATAAAATAAATATTATATTCCTTAATATTGCACATTTTTCATCCTCAGATTCAGATAATGTGTAATTTATTTCTCTTTTAACTGTTAGTAACCCCTAACATCAAAAGCACCTTTTTTGTCCTGTCAACACAAGATGTAAAATGATACGAATCCTTCAAACTTCAAAGCCTATTCAGTGGCTTTAAACCAAAAATAAAATAAAATAAAGATCACCTTTTGGTGATTTTATTCACTTCGTCATTGATTAAGGCAAATCCTCATCATCTTTATTTTGTTGTTACGTGAAGACATAAGCGAAAGTTGAAATTGAAGTCCCATATCATAAGTTAACTGAAATCAATTACAAATCACTTCGTCTAACGTTGTTTCTTCTAATGTCTTCCTTCGATATATATATAATAGAGATCTGATCATCTATTTTAAGCTTTAGGTCTCCCTATCCGTAGTAATCTTAACAAATATCCAAGTTAGAATAATATATAAATAAAAGAATGTATAATGAAATTTTAAACTCAAAAAATCATTTTCTAACACAATTATACCGTTGTGTGATATATATCTTAGGCTAAGCTGCATTGTTTTAACTTTATGAATATGTCGTAGTGTACATGCACGTAGGCTCAGGGTGTCTCCATAACTTAATAGAAAACTTTACTCAATATGGCAATAGAAAAAAAGCTTAAAGGAGAAAATAAGAGTAACTAAATTTTTTATTTGATTGTTTGGTCATTCCGTAAAGGTTTTCTCCTCCACCTAACCACCAGTCCAGACTACTACCTTACATGCTTGCATAAAGTTTAGTTCCTTGTCTGAGATCTTAAATCCTCCATTTTCCTTTAAAAATGAATTGTGCAATGAGCAAATCATTTACATGATCTAAAGGAAAAATGCTTCAGAGACATTAGAATTTTCCTCGAATCATAACAATAATTTGAGTATGAAGTATAATACATCACATGAAATATATATATTAAGAAACCAGCCAGTCAACCATTATAGTAGCAGAATTTGGCCGTTTAAAATTAGGACAATATAGAATTTTAGTCAAAGAGAAATAAGAGATTGGAATGTATAAATTTATGACTAAACATTGAATTTGATTTTTGGATATAAATGTAAGCTAATTTATTGAGATTTTAAAGGTGATAATGGGATTTAAAAATTATATGTGCAATGAGCAAATCATTTACGTGATCTAAAGGAAAAATGTTTCAAAGTCATTAGAACTTTCCTCGAATCATAACAATAATCTGAGTACAAAATAGAATACAATCACATGAAATATACATATTAAGGAACCAGCCAGTCAGACATTATAGTAGCAGAATTTGGCCGTTTAAAATTAATGGGACAATATAGAATTTTAGATAAAGAGAAATAATAGATTGGAATATAAATTTACGACTAAACATTGAAATTGATTTTTTAAATATAAATGTAAGCTAATTTATTGGGATTTTAAAGGTGATAATGAGATTTAAAAATGAACTATGCAATGAGCAAGTCATTCACGTGATCTTAAGGAAAAATGCTTCAGAGACATTAGAACTTTCCTCGAATCATAACAATAATTTAAGTACGAAATAGAATACAATCACATGAAATATACATTTTAAGGGACCAGCCAGCAGCCATTATAGTAGCAGAATTTGGCCGTTTAAAATTAATGGGACAATATAGAACTCTAGATGAAGAGAAATAAGAGATTGCAATATAAATTTATGACTAAACATTGAAACTGATTTTTTGATATAAATGTAAGCCAATTCATTGGGATTTAAAGGTGATAATGGGACGTTACTAAAACAATATTTAGCTTTCCACGGTTTATTGAATTGAAGATGAAGAACATCAA
>NC_025693.1:14283653-14302426 GCF_000633955.1 Camelina sativa
TCAATTTCATTAAATAAGGTATTATATAAGCACAAAACAAGCCATACATTTAATTTGAAATTGTAAGCCCATAGTTTGTGAAACCTCATGTAATCAAATTAATTAAGATCTTGCTCGTATATATAGCCTAGATAAACGGGATATAACATTGCATATGATAATATGTATCACCATGTGTTTGCTTTGTGTACATCAGTACATGTGGTGATACATGACTAAACTGTTAGAATGACTTAGGGACTTAACGTTGATACCAAAAAAAATCATAAGAATTAGGGTTCAAACATAGAGTTTAATTATGCGGCATTTTGGCTTTAGGATTATGCGGAAAAAGAAATTGATGTGCAGCAATGAAGCATTAGAAAAATTATACATATCAGATGATTATCACAATAATGAGTCTTATTATAGAGTCATATCTACTTATCCAGACATTAATAGTCAAATTGAACAGACTAATATATTATAAGTAAACGAACTTCAACTTCAAAATGATTAGACTCTACATCGAATCCAAACACGCCACTCTCTTCCAATCCAACTACTCGATTTCTTCAGAGTCGATTGTCACCGTGGGCTCCTCTGGAAACAAAGAACGTGTAACCAACGTGCTGGAGTCGTTTTGGTTCCTATGCTTCGTCATGTGACCCCCAAGAGCTTGCCCTATAGGAAACTTGAGGCCACATAGCGGACAAGAATGTGTCGTTGTTTTAGGCTTCTTAGAGAGTGAAGATGACTGATCATCGGTCTCGTTTATGGGCTTCTTGTGCTTTGCACGGTGGCCTCCCAAAGCCTGGTACGATGAGAACTCCTTCATACACGTCTTGCATCTGAAAACACGTCTCTGATCTTCTCCTCCGCTACATTCTCCTACTCTTGATAACAGCATCAGACAACTTTGCGCTGTATCCTCAATCGTTTGATCATTATTCTTACTTGTCACAGACATGATTGAGTTGACTGAGTTTTATTGTTTTACAAAACAAAATTTCGGTTGGGGTTAGTTAGTTTGTGTTGCTGTTATGGGTATTTATGGAGAAGGCGATGGGTGAGTAAAGATGTATGACGATAAGTGACGAAAATACCCCCGAGACTAGCTGAGCTGAGTAAAATCATCTTCAATTAATGTATTATTTTACTTTCTACTCTAAAATTAAAATGAGTAGATACTATTTTTCTTTATAATAGAGTTTAGAACAAAAAATATAGTACCAGGGTTGAAAATNTTTTTTTTTTTTTTTTTTTGACAATGTTGGGGTTATTTAGTTTGTGTTGCTGCTATGGGTATTTATGGAGAAGGCGATGGGTGAGTAAAGATGTATGATAAGTGACGAAAATACCCCTCAAGACTAGCTGAGCTAAGTAAAATCATCTCCAATTAATATATTATTTTACTTTCTACTCTAAAATTAAAGTGAGTAGATAATATTTTTCTAATTGTAAAAAAAAAATGCAATGACAAAGTTTTCTCTCTGTCCTGACTATCGAGACCTCTCCTCATATCACCTTCTCCGGCGCCGGCAAAGCTTTTGCTTGCCGGCGTCGGGACTCTTGCCTCTCTACTGTATTCTACTTCCCAAAGCTTCTTGTTTCATCTTGTTTCTGGCCATTTTCTCAATCAATTCGTCACATCACTTGTATACCTAGTTTCAACGGCGGCTTAATCTCATCGACGAGAAGAGAGAGGTGCTTTCTGACAAAATCTACCTCGCCTCAAACTTGGTCCATCCTTTCTCCATAGAACCTGAAACCAAGAGAATCCTCTTTAACCAGCTGTGCTTTAATTTCCGAATTTGACGCAGATCTACCTGTTTTGCTCAGATCTAAAGAAACTGGCTCCCTCTTGATCTTCCTTGAAGCCTTTCCCCTCTGGATCTTGTCACCGGTTCTGGTCCCCACCCCTCTAATTGTGCTTCAATCAGACCTCTCCAGACTCGTTTGTGAGCTCTCGGAAAGCTTATTGTCCAGGAGGTCCCGACCGATGCTTGCTTCGGTGACGACAAAGACGAGGGTTGACGGCGGCGCAAACCTAATCTCTATTGGTGTTTCCCGGTTGACCTCCTCCTCTCACCAGCTGGATTTAGGCCCACTTAGAATCCCATTGAGGCCCATTTATAAAAGGTGTGATACAAAGTTATTTCTCCTAAAGCCCATGTTTGCTCCAAACTCTTATTTGTACTTCTTCATTAGCTTCTCTTTGTGTCGAGTCATGATTCTAATTGTCCGAAGACTGCAACTAGAACATGATCGCTCATTGTCGCTTTATTGGTACAAAAGCTATCTGAGAACCTTGCCTTTAGATTCACCTAGAGTTATTACTCATGGTTGGATTAGCTTGGAAAATAACAGCATTATGACCCCATCTCATAGACTTTGGGGTTACCAAAACTTTTTCAAGTGCCCTGCTCCAACTCACATGTTCCCTGAACCCAGTCAAGTGCTAACTTGCATCTTTATGGACGGTACCTACCATCAATCGCCAATAAGCATGAAGCTCAGGTTAAGAAAGATCGGCATTATGATCCCCTCTCCATGGAAAGGCGATTACCGAAGCTTCTTCAACCTTCACTCTTCATCTCCCTTGCCTAACAAATCGGTTCATGAGAAAATTATCGTTTTCAGGGAGAGCTCAATTCAAAGCTTAAAGAGTAACGACATTATGATCCCAACTCCATGGAGTGGGGGTTACCAATACCTCTTCAAGCAAACCCCACCACATCGTAGAACCATAACCACCCTCTTCCTTGCCGATATGCAGATCAACCCTTTGCCTCCCATGCTAGCGGGAATCTCGTCCATGGAACCCTCATCAACGTCACTTAGTCTGTTGACCGTGACCATTACTTTGTCCAATGCTTTGTGCTTGAATGAATTCTCGACAAACCATGTTGTCCCTTGCACCATCTGGCTATCTAGCTTTGGTTCCCAAGTCTTCATGGATCCTTCGTCGAGCTACCTTCGTGTAGTATTTGCTTTCCCCTTGTTGTTGCTCTTACTTTGTGTTAAGTTGCATTCTCCTTATTTTTATGGTTTATATGAACACATTGTCGGTTGATTAATGAAAACAAATCTTTGTCCAGAAAAAAAAAATAATAATAAATAAATAAATAATATTTTTCTTTATAATAGAGTTTAGAAAAAATAGATAGTACGGTAAGGTGATTTTAGTGCATTGGTCATTGGTAAGTTCAATTGTAGGAGGCACCATCACACCAGGAATCGAGACCCACTCTCTACGAATGTAGGGATTTGGCTAATAGGACGGCCTGTTGTAGTCTAAATATTGACAACAAAAAAGTATAGTACGAAAATGCACTAAGAAAGTAAAAATGATATTCATGAAATGAAGTGGGAACTAATTAGCCTTGGAAAGAAGGAAATAGTCATTAGTTAATAAATCCTAATTTAACATAGTATCAGAGTTTGAATATATATTGGTCTGTTAAAATTAATGACTAGAAGAGCCATCATCTCAAGAGAGCTTGTGAAAAAAGATCCCACATTGAAAAATTGAGAAGAACATTTAGTAACATATAAAAAGTTAAATCCAATTCATTCATTACAATTGATTTTGAGTTAGAAGTCTATTATAAACCCTAACTTAACATATATATATAACAGACATAATGAATGTTTTCAAGCATAGTGAATGTTTTTACTGTCAGCAAAAGTTAAAGGTGTTGGTGACATCAGTCTGTTACAATGGCCACTCGCAAGCTGTAGTGATATAAAGTAAAAGACAAATCGTAGCATTTTTCTGACGGGGTTGATTGTCTCATAAAATCCATATCTTACTCGTTAATACAAGTTTTTTTGCCACACAATTCGTTTTGTACATGTTAGTTTAACCACCGGGTATATGTTTCACACAAACCACCCACTTCTAACCGACAATTTTTGTTAAATTGTCAAAACTTAAATATATGAAGCTACATTTTAACCGAAGATTCTTTTTTCTAAACGGATGAAAACAAAATCAAGATTTCAAACTATACAACTTTAAATTCGCGACACGGCCTTTCTATTGTCAGTCACACTAGTCTTGACTTGAGTACTAAACACACAGAGTTTATGCGGCATCGTGGCTTAGAGAAAAAAAAAGTAGTTGTGCGGGCATCACGAGAAGTTGAGCAATCAAGGTACGTTCATTGACTTCAAAACGCGTAAGATGCGTGGGATAAGTAAGGACATATCTAAATGATCAGAGACTATTATAATATTGAAAGAAACACCAACTTGAAATACTTTTTAACATGTTTAAGGTTGTATGGATTACACAATAAGTGGAGCAATCAAGCCACGTTTGAGGACTTCGAAACGTGTAAGATACGTGGGAGTGTGGGATATACTATATAAATTGATCAGAATTTTTTTCTTTTAAACAGTTTTTGTAGGATTTTAATTTTTCTTTTCTTTAATTTGTCGTTATACTTTCTTAGTTATTTTCTTATATATAAAAAGAAAAAAGAAAAATAGAAACTTCTTTTTATCTTTAGTTTCCGTAATGTTAATATTAAACACCATTGTCCGCTCTGATGAACGAATAGGAGATAATGGACAGTTGTCTCAAGACTCCTTGTCTTTTGATCGATGGATTAATGAGTTATCTCTCATAGATATGGATTTTAAGGGGAATAACTTTACATGGAAGAGAGGTCGTGTAGTCAATACGTTTATTGTCAAAAAGCTGGATCGGGTTCTTTGTTGTGCTCAGACTAGATTGAAATGGCAGGAAGTCTCGGTCACTCATCTGCCATTCTTTTCATCGGATCATACCCCTCTCTATCTCCCGTTGTGCCCTGAGGTGAAAAGGGATCCGAGGAGGAGACCTTTTAGATTCGAAGCTGTCTGGTTAAGTCACCCAAGTTTCAAAGAGATGATTCAAAATTCTTGGGACAATAGTTTGACTACTCCGCAGGCTCTTGATGGGTTGCGGGTACAGTTCAAACGGTGGAATAAGGAGGTTTTTGGGGATGTTCAGAGGCGGAAAGAACAGATAGTCCATGAGATCCAAAATGTTCAAGACTTGCTTGATATAAGTCAGACGGATGATTTGCTGTCCAAAGAAGAGAGTTTGATACAAGAGTTTGAAGTGACTCTTGCACAAGAGGAAATGATTTGGTTTCAGAAATCCATGGAGAAGTGGATTGCGTTTGGTGACCGAAACACGAGATACTTTCACACCTCGACAATAATCCGAAGGCGAAGAAATCGTATTGAGATGTTGAAGAATGATGACGGGGTTTGGATCTCTGAGTTGAAGGAGCTTGAGGAATTAGTAGTGAGCTACTATAAGCGGTTGTATTCCCTACAGGATGTTGATGAGGTTGTGGAATCTTTGTCACCTGCTGGTTTTACCGTACTAACTCAAGCAGAGCTCGCCAACCTGAGTAACCGTTTCTGCGGCTTGAAGTGGAGAAGTCGATCCAGGCAATGGGTAGGTTCAAGGCTCCGGGACCGGATGGCTTTCAACCGGTATTCTACCAGGACTGTTGGACAACTGTGGGGGATTCGGTGAGCAGGTTTGTTTTGCAGTTCTTTGAAACTGGTATCCTACCGTGTGGAACGAATGATGCATTGGTAACTTTGATTGCCAAAGTGGGTAAACCTGAGAAGATTTCCCAGTTTAGACCAATTAGTTTATGTAATGTTTTATTTAAAATAATTACTAAAACTATGGTTTTGAGGATGAAGGAGGTGATGCCTCAGCTTATTGGACCTGCACAGTCAAGTTTTATTCCTGGAAGCTTGAGCAGTGATAACATTGTAGTTGTGCAGGAAGCAGTCCACTCAATGCGCAGGAAGAAGGGACGTAAAGGGTGGATGTTGTTGAAACTCGATTTAGAAAAAGCATATGATCGCATTAGATGGGATTTTCTTGAAGATACCCTCCATGCAGCTCGATTTCCTCCTGCTTGGATTCAGTGGATTATGCAGTGTGTTACTGGCCCATCAATGACCGTTTTGTGGAATGGAGAACGGAATGAGGCGTTTATACCTTCTCGAGGCTTGCGTCAGGGAGATCCCTTATCTCCGTATCTATTTGTGCTTTGCATGGAAAGGTTGTGCCATCAGATTGATACAGCAGTTGGGGCTGGAGAGTGGAAGCCTATCAGTCTCTCACGTGGGGGACCACGACTCTCTCATATTTGCTTTGCAGACGATCTAATCCTGTTTGCGGAGGCCTCAGTGTCGCAGATTCGTATTATCAGGAGTGTTTTGGAGAGATTTTGCAATGCTTCAGGACAGAAGATAAGCTTGGAGAAATCTAAGATCTTTTTCTCGAACAATATCCACCGAGACATGAAGAGACAAATCAGTGAGGAGAGTGGTACTGGTTGTACACATGATTTGGGAAAGTACCTGGGTATGCCAGTATTACAGAAAAGAATTAATAAAGAACCTTCAGAGAGGTTCTTGATCGGGTGGCCTCACGTTTAGCAGGTTGGAAGGGGCGTATGTTGAGTTTGGCGGGTAGAATGACGTTGACTAAAGTGGTGCTCTGATATGTCTATATTTTGTCTCTGCTAAGCATGTTTATGTCATGCATCTAGTTAGGATAACTAATTGTTTTGCATGAATTTCTACTCTCTTTTGTACACTTTTCATATTTAGGTAGTTCTTGCATTATCTTCGCATACCTCGTGCATTTTGGAGTATTTCAGGTATTTAGGAGACTTTGGAGCCAGGCTGTCTCGAGTCGCGCCATCATTCCGTCATCACACATCCGCTCGGGTCGCGCCATCATTCCGTCATCACACATCCGCTCGAGTCGCGCTGTCATGCCGATCGAGTCGCGCTGTCGTGCCGATCGAGTTGCCGTTCGAGTCGTGCCGTTCGAGTCGCGTTGTCGTGGGATTCAGCTTTTGTCGTCTTCATCAAAGTTGTAGAGAATTGCGTTATCTTTCCAATGCCGTTTAGTTCAAGCCAATCGGAGGTATGGTTCAAAAGTTATCATCGTTTTAGTGGAGGCGTATACATCCAGATAGAGTCGCGCTGTCATGCCGTTCGAATCGCGCTGTCATGCCGTTCGAGTTGCGCTGTCGTGCTGTTCGAGTCGCGCTGTCGTGCCGTTCGAGTTGCGCTTTCGTGCCGTTCGAGTCGCGCTGTCGTGTCGAGCCAACGCCATCACTCCACTCGAGCCAACGCCATCACTCACTCGAGCCATTGCTCGTTCGCACATGTCAGGGAGACGTTCCATCCTACACGCTTCAGGAGATTCCCAAACCGACGCTTGATCTTGTCGTTTTAAGTTTTAGGGATTTTATGTCTTTACTATAAATACGTTTTATTAAGTCTTTGCGACATCATCTTAGTTTTTATCTCGTTTTTATTTTGTAAGGTTTCCCTAGCCACCAAGAACCGTTTCCAGACTTTGTATTCATATATCTTTTGATACATTGAGGATTTGCATTTGATTTCTTCTACAAACTTGTTTATCTCATTTTTACCTATCTAAGAATGCTTGTTTCAATATTTTCTGAGTTTGTATTGTTGATGATGACTTTCGGATCTGAGTAGTGCGTTAGTTCTTGAGGATGGAATAGATTAGGTGGAGGTTCTTAGGATGTAGAGTGTTTAAGCGTTGATTGTATGATTCCCTTCTGGACTAGAGTAAGAAATACTAGTTTCTGTCTGATCAATTGGAACTAGGTTTGAGACATTTCCACACCCAAAAGGTGTTCGATGAAATGTCTGACCAACTAGTGCTAGAGACTTACGTTCCTAGCCTAAGAGTTTAGCTGTCTAGGATGTTTGTTGACGTGAATGAACTTGTTTGTCATGCCATGCTTGATCATGTTTATCTAGCGAGAGCTAGGTTAGGAAGTGGTTGAGTCTGAGTAGCTTCTGTCAAGAGATTGGATTAGCTAAGTCGTAACGTTCATTGTTTAGGGATAGATTCCTTGTGGCATGTTAAACACTCTGTAGACTAGCATACTCCACCGACATCAATTACCCCCATCCTTAGGACTTTTATCTTTCTGATTTTTATTACATTCCCGAGACTATTTCGTTCCTTGTTTTCTCGTAGTTCATGTTTAGACTCGTTTAAGTTTTTATTCATTTCCGCCTCTTGTCATTCATTCTTATTTCTAGTTCTGTAACTCATTTTCGTTTTGCATTTTGATCATTCTAGGATTGTTAGACAAACACTCTCCTTGAATTGGCTTGACTTGTGATTGCTTGATTGCATCTTGATTGTTAGCAACATCCCAACTGGATTGACACCTTAAATACTACAACACTTAAGGTTAATTGAACCTGCTAGGATAGACACACAAAAAACCTAGTACNATCAAAAGTGGTCTGATCACCATGATCCAAGGAAACAAGTTTCACGGGTTGCCTATGGAGGATCCACTCGACCACTTGGACGAGTTCGACCGTCTTTGCAGTCTCACCAAGATCAACGGCGTGAGTGAGGACGGTTACAAGTTGCGCCTCTTCCCATTCTCCCTGGGAGACAAGGCTCATCAATGGGAGAAAAACCTTCCCAAGGGATCAATCACCACCTGGGATAGCTGCAAGAAGGCATTCTTGGCCAACTTTTTCTCCAACTCTAGAACAGCATGTCTCAGGAATGAGATTTCCAGCTTCACTTAGAAGAGCTCAGAATCATTCTGTGAAGCATGGGAGCTTTTCAAGGGTTACCACAGCCAGTGCCCACATCATGGTTTCAGCAACGAGTTATTACTGAGTACTCTCTACCGTGGTGTCCTTCCCAAAATACGTATGCTGCTTGATACCGCTTCAAACGGTAACTTCCTGAACAAGGATGTCGATGAAGGTTGGCAACTGGTGGAGAATCTCGCTCAGTCCGACGGCAACTACAACGAGGATTATGACCGCACATTTCGCGGCGACGCTGGGTCTGAAGAGAAGTATAAGAAGGACCTCAAGAATGTCAACGAGAAGCTTGACCGTATCTTGCTGAGCCAGCAGAGGAACGTCCACTTTGTCTCTGAGGACGACCCTTTCCAAGTTCCAGATGGGGAGGGTGAGCAGAGTGAAGAGATCAGCTATGTTCAGAATCAGGGTGGATACAACAAAGGTTACAACCCCTACAAGACGAACCCCAATTTGTCTTACCGAAGTACCAATGTTGCTAATCCACAAGATCAGGTGTACCCACCGCAACAACAACAGTAAGGGCAACAAAAACCTTTTGTGCCTTATAATCCGGGATTCGTTCCAAAACAACAGTTCCAGCAGGGTTACCAAGCTCCCTCAGGACCACCGCCAGGATTCCGCCCTCAACCAGTTCAGCCTACACCAACCCCAGATCAAGAAATGAAGCAGATGATGCAACAAATTCTTCAGGGCCAAGCTAGCGGTTCCATGGATACTGCAAAGAAGTTCGCTGACCTTAGTCAGAGGATGGAAAGTTCCTACAATGATCTGAACGTCAAATTTGAAACTCTGAATTCGAAGATAAGGTACATGGAGGGCCAATCGACTTCTACTTCTGCCCTAAAGCCTGGCCAATTCCCAGGTAAAGCTGTTCAGAACCCCAAGGAGTTCTCCAATGCCATCACGCTGCGAAGTGGGAAAACATTGCCTCCCAGCCAAGGAGTTCCAGACGTCACTAAGGACAGCGAGGATTTAGCTAGGGAGGATTTTGGTCAGGATGACGCTCAGACGGAGAACCCAGACGAAGCAGTCAAAGACCCGGTCGAGCCAGTGAAGCAATCCGAGCCTGAAGCTGTTAAGGAGCCTGCTGTTCCTGAAGACAGACCTGCGAGGTTCATCCCTCCACCGTACAAGCCTCCTCTACCTTTTCTAGTGAGGTTCAAGAAGCAGCTTACTGAGAAGTACAAAGCCTTGTTCGAAAAGCAAGTCAAGGAGATTGAGTTGAGAATGCCATTGCTGGATGTATTCGCACTTGTTCCTCACTACCAGAAATTCCTCAAGGACTTGGTGATGGAGAGATCAAAAGAAGTTCAAGGCATGGTTGTACTAAGTCTTGAGTGCAGTGCAATTATCCAGAAGAAGGTTGTACCCAAGAAGCTCAAAGATCCTGGATCATTCACTCTACCCTGCTCCATTGGACCTATGTCTTTTGAGAGGTGCTTATGTGATCTTGGCGCTTCAGTGAATCTGATGCCATTCTCTGTGGCTAAGAGGTTGGGTTTCACAAGGTTTAAGGGATGCGACATCTCCCTCATCCTTGCAGATAGATCAGTGAGACTTCCACATGGTATCTTAGAGGACTTACCTGTCAGGATCAGAGACGTGGAAGTGCCAACCGACTTCGTGGTTCTGGAGATGGATGAAGAACCTAAAGATCCTCTGATTTTAGGAAGACCCTTCCTAGCGACTGCTGGAGCCATCATTGATGTCAGAAATGGCAAGATTGACCTCAATCTGGGCGACGACTTCACTATGAAGTTTGACATCAAGGATACCTTGAAGAAGCCAACGATAGGAGGACAAGTCTTCTACATTGAAGAGATGGATAAATTGGCTGACGAGTTGTTGGAGGAACTAGCTGAAGAAGATCATCTCAAAACCGCTCTAACCAAGGATGGAGAAGAAGGGTTTCTGCATGGGGAGACAACTTGTTACAAGAATCTGCTAGACTCCCACAAAGAAACGGATGGATCAGACGAATTCGAGCAGATATCTGACGCAGAGGAGGTATGTGCAGTTGAGACAGAGAGTTCAGAACGTGATATCTGCCGTTCGACCGACGTCAAGACCCGACTCGAGACACCATTGTCCCGTTCGATCGAGTCGCACCCCTCTCACTCGACCGCGATCATTCCAGACTCCCGTGCTGACGACTGGTCGGAACTGAAAGCTCCAAAGGTAGAACTCAAAACTCTTCCTTCCGGGCTCAGGTACGTCTTTCTGGGAACCAATTCTACTTATCCTGTTATAGTGAATGCTAGGTTGAGTGATGATGAATTGGGGATGCTAGTAACTGAGCTAAAAAAGTATAGAAAGGCTATTGGTTATTCTTTAGATGACATCAAGGGAATTTCACCTAGTCTTTGCACCCATAGGATCAATCTTGAAAATGAATCATATGCTAGTATTGAACCCCAAAGAAGATTGAATCCTAATCTGAAAGAGGTAGTTAAGAAAGAAATCCTGAAACTACTTGATGCTGGAGTTATCTATCCTATCTCTGATAGTACTTGGGTATCTCCAGTACACTGTGTACCTAAAAAGGGAGGCATAACTGTGATCAAAAACGACAAAAATGAGTTAATCCCAACTAGAACCATCACAGGACATAGGATGTGTATAGATTATAGGAAGTTGAATGCTGTATCTAGGAAAGATCATTTTCCTCTGCCTTTCATTGATCAAATGTTGGAAAGACTAGCTAGTCATCCCTATTATTGTTTCCTTGATGGGTATAGTGGATTCTTCCAAATCCCTATCCACCCAAATGATCAGGAAAAGACAACCTTTACTTGTCCCTATGGCACTTTTGCCTACAGACGCATGCCATTTGGTTTGTGCAATGCTCCTGCCACCTTTCAGAGGTGCATGACTTCAATTTTCTCGGATTTAATTGAGGAGTCAGTGGAAGTGTTTATGGACGACTTCTCTGTATACGGTTCCACTTTCTCCTCCTGTTTGTTGAATCTGTGCAGGGTATTGACGCGATGTGAGGAGACGAACCTGGTGCTGAACTGGGAGAAGTGCCATTTCATGGTTGAAGAAGGGATCGTTCTGGGACACAAGATTTCTGAAAGAGGAATTGAGGTTGACAAGGCAAAGATTGAGGTCATGGTTCAGCTTCAACCGCCTAAGACAGTGAAGGACATCAGGAGTTTTCTGGGACATGCTGGGTTTTACAGGAGGTTCATTAAGGACTTCTCAAAAATTGCAAGACCTTTGACAAGGTTGCTGTGCAAGGAGGTTGAGTTCGAATTTGACGCAGCATGTTTGGAAGCCTTCAGCAAGATCAAGGAAGCCTTGGTTTCAGCACCCATAGTGCAAGCTCCGAATTGGGATCATCCTTTTGAGATCATGTGTGATGCTTCAGACTTCGCAGTTGGAGCAGTTCTGGGACAGCGTATTGACAAGAAGCTTCATGTCATCTACTACGCGAGTCGCACCTTGGATGAGACTCAGGGAAGGTATGCTACCACAGAGAAGGAACTCCTAGCAGTTGTGTTTGCATTTGAAAAATTCAGGAGTTATCTTGTGGGTTCGAAGGTCATTGTGTACACCGATCATGCCGCTCTGAGACACATCTACTCGAAGAAGGATACCAAACCGAGACTGTTGAGATGGATCCTGCTTCTCCAGGAGTTTGACATGGAGATAGTTGACAAGAAAGGAATAGAAAATGGAGTTGCGGACCACTTGTCAAGGATGAGGATCGAAGATGCTGTTCCAATAGATGACTCAATGCCTGAGGAACAACTTCTGGTCGCCCAGGTTTGTGAGCAGATGCATGACGCCGGGGTTGAGAACCTAAAAATCAACTGTATGGCGATCACCTCGGATACTGCGCCATGGTATGCTGATTTCGTGAATTACAAGGTCTGTGGAGAAGTTCCTGATGACATGGATCCCTACAGGAAGAAGAATTTTTTCAGAGAAGTCAACCACTACTTCTGGGATGAACCCTGTCTGTACAAAAGAGGTTCTGACGGTCTGTTCAGAAGATGCATAGCAGAAGGGGAAGTACAGGGAGTGCTTGAGCACTGTCACGGCTCCACCTATGGAGGTCACTTCGCCACGTTCAAGACAGCTCAGAAGGTTCTTCAAGCAGGTCTCTGGTGGCCAACCTTGTTCAAAGACGCTCACAGTTTCATTGCCAAATGTGATGCTTGTCAAAGGATGGGCAACATCACGAGAAGGAATGAGATGCCCCAGAATCCGATCCTGGAAGTAGAAATATTTGATGTTTGGGGTATAGACTTCATGGGACCTTTCAACCCTCCATCTAATGGTAACTTCTACATTATGGTAGCAGTTGATTATGTTTCCAAGTGGGTTGAAGCCATTGCCAGTCCTACCAATGATCACAAGGTAGTTCTGAAGCTGTTCAAAAGCATAATCTTTCCAAGGTACGGGATACCCAGAGCAGTGATCAGCGATGGTGGTACTCATTTTGTCAACAAGGTGTTTGAGAATATGCTGCGAAAATACGGGGTGAAGCACAAGGTGTCTACTGCGTACCACCCTCAGACCAGCGGACAGGTAGAAGTCTCAAATAAGCAGATTAAAGGTATCTTGTCAAGAATTGTTGGGGTTTCGAAGAAAGATTGGTCTGTGAAGCTGGACGAGACTCTCTGGGTATACAGAACATCATTCAAGACGCCAATAGGCAGAACACCATTTCAGCTGGTTTATGGTAAAGCATGTCATCTCCCTGTAGAGGTTGAGTATAAGGCACTTTGGGCTATCAAGTTGCTGAACTTGGATATTGACGCAGCTCAGGCTAAGAGGACTCTTGATCTACATGAGTTGGAAGAAATCAGACTTGACGCCTATGAGAGCTCAAAGATCTACAAAGAAAGGACCAAGAATTTTCATGACAAGAAAATCGTTGTCAAGGAGCTCAAGACTGGGGATCAGGTTTTGCTTTTCAACTCCAAACTTAAGTTATTTCCTGGAAAGCTCAAGTCTAGGTGGTCTGGACCTTTTGACGTCAAGGAAGTTCTGCCATTCGGAGCTATCACTCTCTGAACAAGGATGGTAGTGAATTCACTGTAAATGGTCAGAGAGTCAAGAAATATTTAGCTGATCAAGTCCGACCAGAGGGGTTTTCTGTTCCCCTCTATGAATGGACCTGGCAGTCAAATTAGTGAGATCAGAGTCAGACCGTATGATGTGTTTTACAGAAATGAAGTGGGAAAAAGGAGAAAAAGCAGAGTAATTGGGAGAGTAAAAAAAATGGTCAATCCACTTGCTTCCCACCTCCCCCCCCACGTGAACCTTTATCATCTCCCATCACCCATCTCTCTTGTTCCTTCTCACCAAACACATCATCTTTTTGTCCCATCAACCCACTACACCCTCACAACTCTCCTTCTATTTAGACATTACCTCACCTCTCTCTTCACTCTCACCCACCAACCATCTCTTAATTATTTCACTCACTTTCTTTTCCACTCTCTATCTCTTTGCTCGATTTCACAAGGTGATCAGCTGCATCACACACCGTCGAAGTTCAACCACCGCTGCGATATTGTTTTCACCTTCCTCTCACTCGACCTAGTCGAACCAACCGGCATCATTCTGCAACTCGACCGTGATTCTCACCGTCCTCATTCCATCCACTGTCACTCGACTTCACGCATTGCTCCACTCGATCCATCTCACTCCGTACCATCTAGCCATTGTTCACATTGTTCTCACAAACTCCAGCTTCGCCGACGTCGACTCGACCCTCGCCAAACTCACCTCGCACGAGTCGCGTTTGACTCGATCCGCCACTCTCTGCCATCCCGGAACCGTGTTCGTTCGAGCCGTCGTATCGTACAGCCTTGTACAATCAATCCCTGTGCACACTATGAGTACTATAGCTCTGCCAAAGGCGTCTTTGGATGCATTGGACCGAATATCCAGATCCTTTTTGTGGGGAGATACTGTGGAAAAAAAGAGACAACATTTACTTTCTTGGGAGAAGGTCTGTCTGCCCAAACGAGATGGAGGACTTGGTATCAGATCGGCTAAAGAAATGAATAAAGCGCTGCTAGCAAAGCTTGGTTGGCGGCTTTTGAATGATAAGACTGCTTTGTGGGTTAGAGTCTTAACTAGCAAGTATAAGGTGAAGGAGATACATGATCTTACCTGGCTTGTCCCGAAGAGTACCTGGTCCTCTACTTGGCGTAGCATTACGCTAGGAGTAAGAGAGGTGGTGATTCCGGGACTAAGTTGGGTGTTGGGAGATGGGCAAACAACTTGCTTTTGGACAGATAAGTGGCTTCTGGAGAAACCGTTGACTGAATGTGTGCTAGCCCCATTACCTCCTGGATATGAGACTCTGAGAGTGTGTGATGCTTGGAGACAAGGGATGGGTTGGGATATGGCTAATATCTTGCTTTATGTCCCGGGTGATATCTCGTTACGGCTTGCTGCAATAGTCGTGGATATGGTTACAGGTGCTAAAGATCGACTATCTTGGGGTGCGAGTTCTGATGGGAGGTGTACTGTCAAATCTGCTTATTGTTGTCTAACAAGTGATAACATGCCAAGACCAAATTTGGGATTGCTATATGATCGAGTTTGGCATGTTATAGCTCCAGAGAGAGTGCGAGTTTTCCTTTGGTTGGGTGTTCATCAAGTTCTGATGACAAATATGGAGCGTTTTCGCAGACATCTTTGTACAAATGGGATTTGTCAAGTTTGTAAGAGTGGTGACGAGTCGATTATTCATGTTTTACGGGATTGTCCTGCTATGGCTGAGGTTTGGAGCAGGCTTGTTCTGAGACGGAAAAGACATGCTTTTTTCATGAGTTCACTACTGGAGTGGGTGTATGCGAACTTGGGGGATGACACCATGATTGGAGACTGTCCTTGGTCCACAATGTTTGCTATGGGTGTCTGGTGGGGATGGAAGTGGCGCTGCAGTAATATATTCGGTGGCAATGGCAAATGTCGTGACAGGGTAAGGTTCATCAAGGATTTGGCTAAGGAAGTTTATCAAACTAGTCAGAAGATGTACAATACGAGTCGAGAGTCTGGACGGATTGAGCGGTTGATTTCTTGGACTCGTCCGAGGGAGGGGTGGGGAAAAATAAATATTGATGGTGCGTCTCGAGGTAACCCGGGTCTTGCTACTGCAGGGGGTGTGCTAAGAGAAAGTAGTGGTAACTGGTGTCGCGGGTTTGCACTGAATATTGGTATCTGTTCAGCGCCTTTGGCAGAGTTATGGGGTGTCTATTATGGGCTTGTCCTGGCATGGGAGAGTCAGTTGCGGTGTGTTGAGCTGGAGGTGGATTCTGAGGTAGTTGTGGGGTTTCTCAAGACAGGGATTAGTGAGTCTCATCCGTTGTAATCCTAGTATGCTTGTGCTATGCCTTTCTTTCAAATGACTGGAGTGTTCGAGTTTCGCATGTGTATAAGGAGGCTAATCGTCTAGCAGATGGGTTAGTAAACTATGTGTTTTCATTACCACTTGGTTTTCATTATTAAGATGTTTGTCCTGAGGTTGTTAAGTTGGTGAGTGTAGAAGACTCCAATGGAACAGTGGTTCCGCGAACTGTCAGGTTGTAATTTTTCTTTCTGTTTTTTTGAATAAAGTGTAGGAGACTATTGTCTCCTATGGCATACCAAAAAAAAAAAATGTCAATATTAAAGCAGATAAATTAGCATGATTGTCCATGCTTTACCGCATCTTATGTTGTATGTAAATAATATTCTTCCGATTTGGTTAACCGAACCTTCTAATAGAAATTATTAACAAAAAAACACTAAAAATATTAGTTAATGAAAGTATAATAGAAATTTTAAAGGATTTTATACCATTTTGTGTATGTAAAATTAGGCCTGGACAAAATACTCTGATCCGAATCCGATCCGAAAAACCCGATCTGAACCTTTATCCGAAATTGTAAAATACTCGAACGGATTCTAAATCTCTAAATCCGAAAACCTGAACCCAAACCCGATCCGAACCGAAATCCGAACGAGTATCCAAATATACCCATATTATTAATATATATTAGTAATATTGTAACATCCGTGAACCGGAATTCCGGTTTGGGATGTGCATCAAGCGATGCATTAGGAGCATTGGTCGATGCTGGCTCAATTTCGTGCGTTTTGACTTAAGTCAAACGCTGCGTTTTAGGCAAAAGGGAAGGGAAAACCCTTAAGTCATTCTTTTTGTCTCATTAGATGACTTTAGCCGTTTTGAGAAACAAAAGGAAGAGAGAACTGTTCTTGAACGTTTGTGGTGATTTCTGGAGATTTGTGGCGTTTCTTGGTGAGATCTGTAGCTGGGATCGTTGTAGGAGCTTCATAGAGGCTTGTTCTTGTTTGTTAGAGGTTCAGATTCGTCTTGGCAAAGGTAAGTGCAGGACCATGGCTTATCTAAGCTAGAGAACTCTCTAATTTGCTTGTTGTGTGTTGTTAGACTTGTTAGATCGTTGTTAGACNTTGTATTGGAAATTGTTTGCTTAGCCTTCTGTTCATGGTAGTGCAGATAGTTAGAGAGGATGTTGTGGCTGGTTAAGGTCGTGGACGCGGACGTGGTCGTGGACGCGGACANGCGAGAAGCTTCGGAGGAAAACGATGCTCGGCATTGCATCGGTCGATGCACTTTGTGCATCGGTCGATGCAGATGCGAGGACGGTGCGTAAACTCAAGGGTTTTCGTGTTATGTCGAGCNGGGGGCGGTGTTGATGCTCCAGTGGCCGGTGATGCTAGGGTTCCGGGTGTGGGAGTCCCAGCAGGTGGAGTCCCTGGTACTGACGTTGCGGCTTTGCTAGCAGAGGTGTTAGTGCGGTTACCACCAACGGTACCAGCGTAGGCTCGGGTAGTGCCACCAGTGGTGGCGGAGGAGCGGCAGCCAGTGGCTGCGGATGTGGGAGTCCATTCTCGTTATCTCAGCAAGTTGATAGAGATGGGCTGTATTCGTACTGAGCAGTTTTCAGGAGGTGTAGATCCTACTGCGGCGGATGCATGGAGGGCGAGTGTGGAACGTAACTTCCATACTCTGAGATGCCCTGAGGAGTTTTGGGTGGACATAGGGGTCCATCATTTGATTGGTGATGCTCAGATATGGTGGAGATCACTGGCTGCTAGGAGGGTGCAGAGGGAGATGACTTGGGCNCTTGTGTGTATAGCCCAGTAGATGGGAGGATTGCCTTACTGAGTGTTTTTAAAATACTCATGCATTGCAATATGTGTTTGTGGTGCAGGTAAAGGCAAAGTGTGATCGTGGAATCAAGGCAATGAAGAGGAGGATGTTCTAGGGACTCGGTTTTATGTTGTCTGGCATTGCTAGGTTGCTAGAGTTGGGTCATTAGAACATTGCTAGGTTGCTGGTTCTATGATTTCAATTATTTGGTTATTGGATATTGCTGATGTTATGAATATTGGATATTTATATTTTTTTGGATTATCATTTATTGGATATTGGTATTGTTATTCCGCTGTTGGTTGTGATTGTGGTTAGCTGGCTAGTGGATATGGGACCACTAGTTGTAGTTTATTTATTATATTATATTTATTATTTATTATTAAAAAAGAGGTCGGTCGTTTCATTTTGGTATCAGAGCCTTTACGGTTCTAGGTTTGGGTTCACTAGGTTTCTGTTAAAGATGTTTGGGACTTGTATGCTTTGATTGATTATGTGAGTTAGTCAATTGTGTGTGGCATGGAGTCCTAGAACATCCTCTTCGAGCCGACTGTGTGATTCCACGGTGAGTTTATGCTTCTGTGTTGTATTGGAAATTGTTTGCTTAGCCTTCTGTTCATGGTAGTGCAGATAGTTAGAGAGGATGTTGTGGCTGGTTAAGGTCGTGGACGCGGACGTGGTCGTGGACGCGGACATGGTCGTGGTAAGGGCAGAGTCCCAGTGGTTAGTGAGACCGAGGACCAGAGTGTGACAGCTGAGGATGTTGGCGAGTCACAGGATGTTCCGGGGGATTCCGTGAGTGTGGCAGGAGGGGGCGGTGTTGATGCTCCAGTGGCCGGTGATGCTAGGGTTCCGGGTGTGGGAGTCCCAGCAGGTGGAGTCCCTGGTACTGACGTTGCGGCTTTGCTAGCAGAGGTGTTAGTGCGGTTACCACCAACGGTACCAGCGTAGGCTCGGGTAGTGCCACCAGTGGTGGCGGAGGAGCGGCAGCCAGTGG
>NC_025693.1:14302455-14304977 GCF_000633955.1 Camelina sativa
TGGCTGCTAGGAGGGTGCAGAGGGAGATGACTTGGGCTGACTTTGTCTTGGAGTTCAACCGCAAGTATTTTCCTAGAGAGGCATTAGACCGGTTGGAGGTGCAGTTCCTTCAGTTATCTCAGGGGACGCGGTCAGTGCGGGAGCTGGACTTGGAGTTCAGTCGACTTCTTTGTTATGGGGGTCGGGCTATGGAGCCTGAGGAGGCTCAGATCAAGAGGTTCTTGAGGGCTCTACGTGATGATTTGAGAGTTCACTGTAGAGGGCGGAGTTATGCTACGCGTGCAGAGCTGGTTAAGACTGCAGCAGAGATTGAGGAGGATATCCGGGCACAGTCGGTGGCGGTAGCTCCAACAGTTCAGCCTGGTAAGGCTCAGCAGCAGGGTGGTTCCAGCAGGGGCGGTAGGTCTGCACAGGGAACCAAGAGGAGATGGGAGGCTACGCAGAAGCCGAGTGGTGTGAGTTGCTTCGGTTGTGGGAGAAAGGATCACAGGGTTGCTAGTTATCCCAAGAGGAGTGCTCCGACGACAGGGCCTCGGGTTTGTTATCATTGTAGGGAGACATGGCACATCAAGTTGCAGCCGGCAGCAGTGACAGCATTGCAGCAGGTGCAGCCTGGAGGTCAGCAGGTGACACGGATTGAGCAGACGCCACGTGTTTACACGACAGCAGAGACTGGTGGAACCAGTGCCGGGACAATCACAGGTATAATTTCTGGTACTTAAACTTGGTGAATTTTAGTAGGTTCAGATTATATATGTTTCCTGTGATAAAGTGTTAGGTTCTCAACACATGAGGTTTGTGTAGGGACCTTGTTGGTGGGTGGGTTTAAGTCCCATGTTATGTTTGATTATGGAACTTCTCATAGCTTCATTACTCTGGAGTGTGCAGAGGGTGCGGGGATCAGCGGGGATCCTGGAGAGCGTGCAGGAGTTGTCAGGGTTGCGGGAGGTGAGTTCCTGAGAGTGATTGGACGAGCTAGAGGAATTGATATTCAGATCGCAGGAGAGTCTTGGCCAGCGGATTTGCTTATCAGTCTAGTGGAGTTATATGATGTTATTCTCGGGATGGATTGGTTGCATCGACATAGGGTGCATTTGGATTGCCATCGGGGTAGAGTGAAGTTTAAGCGTTCAAGAGAGAAGTTGGTTTTTCAGGGTATTAGACCAACTTCGGGGAGTCTCGTGATCTCAGCCATTCAGGCTGGGAAGATGATCGAGAAGGGCCGTGAGGCTTATTTGGTTACTATATCTATGCCAGAGTCAGTGGGGAAGTCTACAATTAGCGGTATTCTGGTAGTAGAGGAGTTTGAGGATGTGTTTTAGTCTTTGCAGGGATTACCACCATCTCGGTCGGATCCTTTTACCATTGAACTGGAACCGGGGACGACACCGTTATCCAAGGCTCCTTACAGAATGGCTCCAGCAGAGATGGCAGAGCTGAAGAAGCAGCTAGAGGATTTGTTGAGTAAGGGATTCATCCGTCCTAGTGTATCACCGTGGGGAGCGCCGGTGTTGTTTGTGAAGAAGAAGGATGGGAGTTTCAGGTTGTGTATTGATTATCGGGGTTTGAACCGGGTCACTGTGAAGAACAAGTATCCTCTTCCTAGGATCGATGAGTTGTTGGATCAGTTGAGGGGTGCTACTTGGTTCTCCAAGGTAGATCTGGCGTCGGGTTATCATCAGATACCGATAGATGAGGCAGATGTGAGGAAGACTGCTTTCAGGACGAGATATGGGCACTATGAGTTTGTGGTGATGCCCTTCGGATTGACTAACGCGCCAGCAGCGTTTATGAGATTGATGAACAGTGTGTTTCAGGAGTTTCTGGATGTATCTGTCATCATTTTCATCGACGATATCCTGGTCTATTCTAAGAGTCCTGAGGAGCATGCAGTGCATTTGAGGGCAGTTATGGAGAAGCTGCGGGAGCAGAAGTTGTTTGCCAAGTTGAGCAAGTGTAGTTTTTGGCAGCGTTAGATGGGCTTCNAATGGCTCCAGCAGAGATGGCAGAGCTGAAGAAGCAGCTAGAGGATTTTATTGAGTAAGGGATTCATCCGTCCGAGTGTATCACCGTGGGGAGCGCCGGTGTTGCTTGTGAAGAAGAAGGATGGGAGTTTCAGGTTGTGCATTGNCAGAGATCAGGAGTTTCCTTGGGTTGGCAGGTTACTACAGGAGATTTGTTCAGGGGTTTGCAAGCAGAGCACATCCTATGACTCAGTTGACAGGGAAAGATGTTCCTTTTTTCTGGTCAGAAGAGTGTGAGGAAGGCTTTGCAAGCCTGAAGGAGATGTTGAATACTGCGCCAGTGTTGGCTTTGCCTGAGCAGGGAGAACCCTATGTGGTTTATACAGATGCATCTAGGGTTGGTTTGGGTTGTGTTCTGATGCAGCATGAGAAGGTGATTGCCTATGCTTCGCGGCAGTTGCGGGTGCATGAAGGCAACTATCCTACTCATGATTTGGAGATGGGTGCTGTAGTTTTTGCCCTGAAGATTTGGAGGTCTTATCTTTATGGTGCAAAGGT
>NC_025693.1:14306538-14318869 GCF_000633955.1 Camelina sativa
GGTCTCAGATAATGGTACTATCTTGGTGCACGGTCGGGTTTGTGTGCCCAAGGATGAAGAGTTGAGGCAGGAGATTCTGAGAGAGGCCCATGCGAGCAAGTTGTCTATTCATCCAGGAGCGACTAAGATGTACCGTGACCTCAAGAGGTACTATCATTGGGTCGGGATGAAGAAGGATGTGGCTAGTTGGGTTTCGAGGTGTGATGTGTGTCAGCTTGTGAAGGCTGAGCATCAGGTTCCTGGCGGGTTACTGAAGAGTCTACCCATTCCTGAGTGGAAGTGGGATATGATCACTATGGATTTTGTGGTAGGATTGCCAGTGTCACGGACCTTTGATGCTATTTGGGTCATTATGGACCGGTTGACTAAGTCAGCACATTTTCTGGCCATTAAGAAGACTGATGGAGCAGCAGTCTTGGCTAAGAAATATGTGGGAGAGATAGTCAGATTGCACGGGGTGCCAGCGAGCATTGTGTCTGGCAGAGATTCTAAGTTCACTTTGGTGTTCTGGAAGGCATTTTAGGCAGAGATGGGCACTAAGGTGCATATGAGTATAGCTTATCATCCCGACAGATGGACAGTCTGAGAGGACGATCCAGACGTTGGAAGATTTGCTGAGGATGTGTGTATTGGATTGGAGTGGCCATTGGGCAGATCACCTGAACCTGGTAGAGTTTGCTTACAACAACAGTTATCAGGCGAGTATTAAGATGACTCCTTATGAGTCTTTGTATGGGAGACCATGTCGTACACCATTATGCTGGACTCAGGTGGGGGAGAGGAGTATGTTTGGTGCTAGTTTTGTTCATGAGACCTCAGAGAAGATTCGGGTTCTCAAGCTGAACATGAAGGAGACTCAGGATAGGCAGATGAGTTATGCCGATAGGAGGAGGAGAGATCTTGATTTTTAGGTAGGAGACAGAGTGCACCTCAAGATGGCCATGTTGCGGGGTCTGAACAGGTCATTGTCAGAGACTAAGTTGAGTCCGAGGTATATGGGTCCATTCAGAGTGATTGAGCGGGTTGGACCAGTGGCATATAGATTGGAGTTACCTGAGGTGATGCATGCATTCCATAAAGTTTTCCATGAGTCTATGTTGCGGAAGTGTCTCCCTGAGGGTGAGCAGGTGTTGGCTAAGATTCCTGAGGATCTTCAGCCTAACATGACATTGGAGGCGAGACCAGTGAGGGTTCTCGAGAGGAGGATCAAGGAACTTCGGAAGAAGAAGATTCCTTTGATGAGAGTCCTGTGGGACTGTGATGGTGTTGAGGAGCAGACTTGGGAGCCTGAGGCAAAGATGAAGGCAAGGTTCAAGAAGTGGTATGAGAAGCAAGCCGCGACTTGAGCTTGTTTAGCCTGGTCCCATCTGTAATCCGTGGCTGGAGCGGGAATGGAGTATTCCAGCCCATCTCTCTTGTTACTCGGTCGCTTGGGGTGGTTGGTTGTGCGACTCAGTAACAAGATGAGGTGGTGTTCCGGGTAAAAAGTTCCCGTGAGGCGGGGTTTTGGAGGAAAGTTTCCTGAAATAGAAGTTCCAAAAGTGAAAAGTTTCCAAAAATGGAAAGTGCAAAATATGTAACGTTTTACGGGAGTTAGAATTTGTCGATTTTAGCGGTGGAGATCCTTGGAGGGGCTTGTGTGTGGCCTTAGTGGCGGACTTTTGAGTCAGTGTGCCAGTGTGTGGCGGTCTTTTTAGACATTGTGTGGTCTTTGTGACGGGCTTTCTAGCCAGAGTGTCTTTGTGACGGTCCTCTTTAGGACATTTGTCTGGCCTTGGTGGCGGTCCTCTTTAGGACATTTGTTTGGCCTTTGTGGCGGGCTGTTTAGCCAGAGTGTCTTTGTGACGGTCCTTCGGGACAGATGGTCTTTGTGACGGTCCTTCGGGACAGATGGTATTTGTGACGGGCTTTTTAGCCATAGTGTCTTTTTGACGGTCCTCTTTAGGAATTTTGTTTGGCCTTGGTGGCGGTCCTCTTTAGGACATTTTGTTTGGCCTTGGTGGCGGTCCTCTTTAGGACATTTTGTTTGGCCTTTGTGGCAGCCCTTGGGCATGTATGTAATCCTTGTGTGGTCATGAGGTATTCCAGTGAGGGGATATGTGGTTGGTAGGACATTGAGATGTTTTACGCGAGCCACGGGAAGGAAACCTGGATAGGGATAGGACTCAGATGTGTTCAGAATTGTTTGCTCGCGGCTCTTGGAGGACTTAGGTTCTCCTAGTACTGCCATAATCAGAGACTTTGTGGCTTGGGAGTATGGTTGGTATATCGACTTCGGACGACGGTCCGGAGGCTCGCTGTAGGGTGACGACCCGAGAGACAAGTTTGGATTTTTCCTTATATATTATGGCATGCGGGTTTAGGTAAGTGCAGGACCATGGCAAAGGTAAGTGCAGGACCATGGCTTATCTAAGCTAGAGCTCTCTGNGTGGCGGTCCTCTTTAGGACATTTTGTTTGGCCTTTGTGGCAGCCCTTGGGCATGTATGTAATCCTTGTGTGGTCATGAGGTATTCCAGTGAGGGGATATGTGGTTGGTAGGACATTGAGATGTTTTACGCGAGCCACGGGAAGGAAACCTGGATAGGGATAGGACTCAGATGTGTTCAGAATTGTTTGCTCGCGGCTCTTGGAGGACTTAGGTTCTCCTAGTACTGCCATAATCAGAGACTTTGTGGCTTGGGAGTATGGTTGGTATATCGACTTCGGACGACGGTCCGGAGGCTCGCTGTAGGGTGACGACCCGAGAGACAAGTTTGGATTTTTCCTTATATATTATGGCATGCGGGTTTAGGTAAGTGCAGGACCATGGCAAAGGTAAGTGCAGGACCATGGCTTATCTAAGCTAGAGCTCTCTGTAATTTGCTTGTTGTGTGTTGTTAGACTTGTTAGATCGTTGTTCTGGATGTTAGGAAGCTTTCTTGTGGCTTGGGATCGAGTTTTGTGGTTGTAGGAACGAAGATCCGGCGAGAAGCTTTGGAGGAAAACGATGCTCGGCATTGCATCGGTCGATGCAGATGCGAGGACGGTGCGTAAACTCTAGGGTTTTCGTGTTATGTCGAGCATGTGTCGGTTGATGCATAGGGAGCATCGGTCGACGCAGATCTTGCGTCGGTCGACGCAACCTCCATTTGGTGTCGGTCGATGCATGTTGGGGTCGGTCGATGCAGAGTCCTGGTTTGTTATTGTTGATTGTTGATTGTTGATTGTTGTTTGATGGTTAGAGATGATTCTATTGCTTGTGTGTATAGCCCAGTAGATGGGAGGATTGCCTTACTGAGTGTTTTTAAAATACTCATGCATTGCAATATGTGTTTGTGGTGCAGGTAAAGGCAAAGTGTGATCGTGGAATCAAGGCAATGAAGAGGAGGATGTTCTAGGGACTCGGTTTTATGTTGTCTGGCATTTCTAGGTTGCTAGAGTTGGGTCATTAGAACATTGCTAGGTTACTGGTTCTATGATTTCAGTTATTTGGTTATTGGATATTGCTGATGTTATGAATATTGGATATTTATATTTTTTTGGATTATTATTTATTGGATATTGGTATTGTTATTCTGCTGTTGGTTGTGATTGTGGTTAGGTGGCTAGTGGATATGGGATCACTAGTTGTAGTTTATTTATTATATTATATTTATTATTTATTATTAAAAAAAGTTACTCGTTTCAAATATATTTATAATATTTATAATTTTAATAATATAAGTGTCCAAAATATTCAGATTTTTAGATATTTTCGGTAATTTGAAGTATTTAAACTGTTTATTAGTAAATTTGGGTAAAAACTATTTTAAATTTTCAGATATATTGCATATTATTGAATAATTTAGACTAAATTAGATACTAAAATTTTGAGTTTTGTGAACTTTGGGTAATCTGAATCCGAATCCGAAATATCCGAACCGAATCTGATCCGAACCCAAAATATCCGAACCGAACCTGATCCGAACCCGAAGTCTAGAAATACCCGAACGGGTCTTATACCTCTAAACCCGAAAATTCTAAATAACCGATCCAAACCCGAACAAATACCCGAATGTGCAGGCCTAGTAAAATTATTAAATTTATAATCATTTTGAAGTTCGACAAAGAACGCAATAAGTGGAGCAATCGAGCCATGTTTAATGACTTTGATACGCTAGACAAGTACTGAAAGTACATATCAAAATTATAGTCGCAACGAAAAGATAAGTAGATAACCATTTGTTCTTATTGTATAGTCTTTATCTACCAATCCATACTCTTATTATTAATCAACCGTACAGATCATCTGCATCTTCCACTTTCCAAAGCCTAGATGTAATTCCTAACCCAATCTGACGCTGTCTGTCTTCCTTTTTGTCCTAAAATCATAATTTTCTCGAAATTATTAATAGCTCATATATTCAATTTTAAGTCCAGATCACAATAAATAATAAGTAGAACAATGATTCGTCTTGTTGCTAACTTGCCATGAAGATCTCAAGCTATGTACAATCTGGTCTATAAACAATATTAGGGTATTTTTGGCGTTTGCAGTTCCCAAAATGAACCATAACGATTTTTTTTTTTTTAAATGGTGGAGCTTGTTCTTTTGCCTTGATCCAAATGATAAGTCTACATTCAAAGAGACCACTGTACCGCATGTCGTTTATCTATATTAATTTGATTAAAACATATGGAACAACCGTACTTTCGTTTATCTTATCATTATTTAGAACTTATGTTCTATAATACATAGGTATCTGGGATGATCATCTAGTAAAGGTATCAATGATAGGGGAAAAATTTAAATAAAACAAGATACAAACCACACACACATTAAGTTTGAATGATGAAGCCAGGCATAGTCCATAGTTTACCGAACCTCATATAATCAAATTAATTAAGATCATGCTCGCTAGACATGTAAAACCGTGAAGAAACACCAATGTACAGCCGAATTCAACGGTTGAATAAGGTACATATAGAACGTAGCATATGATTATGTCTCACAATAATTCTGTAATGTATATGTTGTGTGTGCGCTCAAGCGTACATCATGAGATGAAAATGTTACTACGTGACTAAACAGGAGCCGGATTTTCAGTTTCTGACATTGAGCCGCCCTCCAGAGCCGCCTTTCGGCCTCTTTCTGACCGGCTATTCTCTGCAAATTTAAGGCTACCTTCATGCAATCCTTGCCGCTTTTCTTCCTCAGTCCACTCCGCTGCATAGTAATGTTCTTCTTTTGATTTCTTCTCATCACTTGTTGGTCCAAAGAACATACTTCCCCATTGTGGAAAATGTATAAAAGCAACCAAAAGCGTAAAAATCATTGCCATGATTCCCATTAGAGACAAGCCATCGGCAGTGAGGAATTTTGATGAAGAGAAAAAGATTAGTTGAGTTAGTCCCGATCCAAAATTTCCTCCTGCACCGGTAAGTCCTGATATTAGTCCTAGAGAGCGACGCGACACAAAAGGAACAATGCCAAAAATGGCCCCACAAGCAGCTTGCACGCCGACTGAGAAGAGCATCATGGCTAAAATAGCTATAGGAAGTGAGGTAGCACGGCCGAGCCAAACACAGAAAAGACCACCAGAAGTTTGTAAGATCCAAAGGGTCCATAACCTCCCTCTCATGCCGAAAAATCGAGCTGACATGTCAGATGCATAGCCACCAAGAGGACGAGCGAAGAAGTTAGCCATACCAAAGCTGGCTGCTATCATACCAGCTGTATGGAGTTGAAGTTGAAACCTAATATACGTAAACCAAAAGAAACAGATCAGGTTACTTGTGATTAAAGAAACTCAGAATCTTTAACCAAAAATTGTTATTTATGTTAATTTATACCTGTCGAAGAAATACTCTGAGATAACGTTGTTTATGGTCATTTCGATTCCCATGGAAAATCCATAGAGAAGGAACAAGACATATGTTCTGTAGTTCATCACTGCATACCAAAACACCTAAAATATACAAATTTAATTTGTTAAGGAAATAAGAATAATTCTAACTTTACTTCAACTTATATATATAGATATGATTTATTTGTCTACGTACCTTGGAGAACCTGTCTTTGGAAACTTCACCTTTCTTCTGTAGAGTACTTAGGTTTCCATCAGGAAGATCTTGTCCGAGAGTGAGTACAAGAATGCCCATAATGACCTGTAGAAACCCGGGGACGAAGAAGGCGATCCTCCACGCCACGAAGGGACTGGCTCCGGCGAGTTTGATGACATGGAAGACCATTGGCATGAGTAGCTGAGTCACGCCTCCACCCATGTCACCCCACCCTCCGGCACATCCGTTGACTAGTCCGATGATCTTGCCGTTGAACATGACGCTCGTCCAGTATTGACAAGACACGAACGTGGCTAGACAAAAACCAATCATGAAGCGGACGGCTAGGTAGCCACCAGCGTCAGACACAAAGGACATGCTGAACACGGTTGGAGCCGATAGCATCAGCAAAAAAGCCGTCCCATACCTGTTTCATTTTTATCGGAAGTTTCTCATCATCAATTATTGAAATGAATAATTATATGAAAAGAAAAAAAAATTAAAGAGAACACAGTTAAAATGGAAAAATAAAAAGAAATGCATGTATATGTGGATCATAAAGTTTTGCGTTAAAAAAATGATCTAGATCATAAGAATGTCACTGGATTGATGACGGTTGTAATATTTCCTAAATCCAATTAAAATTTGATTGGTTTATAATTTGCCTAATAGAAGTTTGAACAATATTGTTGAAAATATTTACATCTTTAAAACTCTCTTTTGGTATTGCCCAATCTGCCTCATATAACCTCTTCGAACTAGAGACCATGGGTGATACTAGGGATATACTATTACTAGACAAATTAGATTAATTATCATTACGAATAAATGATTACTTTTGTTTTTTTCTATTTTCCCATGATATGATAAAATGTTTCATAATGGTGAATCCTAGATCTAATGTATGTGTTGTAACAGCACGTTCACAAACAGCTCCCATAGCGAGTCTAGAGTACGTACCTAGCCCCGAGCAAGTCACAAACAGCTCCCATAGCGAGTCTAGAGAAAATGGCTCCAGAAACTGAGGCGACTCCGGCGTTTCCAATATCATTTTTGGTCAAATCGAGGTTATCTCTGATGATCGGAACGAGAGGTGCGGCGGCAAACGTGGAGATGAAGCAAGTGAAAAAAGAGATCCATCCTAAGTGGAAAGCTCTCATGTGAGGTTTGGCAAACGAGAATGGTTTGAATACCTTTGCTCTATGCTCTGAGTCAACCGGCAAGGCAAACTTAGCCGTTGGATCATCAGATTGAACAGGATGAGACGCAGGGCCATCTTCGCCTTGGACAGAGAAGGAGAAAACTTGTTCCCTCGCCGTGACTCCATGCATGGAGGTCCCAATGGAGCCTTCTTCATCATTATGGTAAGCCATTATTTTTCCCAAGAAATGGGAGAAGAAGACTCTTTCTTCTTGAGAGGCAACGTGCTTCTCGTCCGTCCCACGCCTTTGCTTTTTGGTTTTCTAGGTTTGTCGGTTTTATTTTTCTTCATGCCATATATATAAACGTAGAAATATCGCATATTCGTTTGGGACAATTTAAAAAATATATTTTATGAAAGATTTGGTAAAATATGGTTATTTATTAATAAGTAACTAGAATACTCTGTAAATAACTTTCCTTTTATATATCGAGTCATATACATGTCCTTATTATAAGTTTATAACGTGTATAGGGTCAATAAAATTTGTATAAGGGTGTAAATAGTTTCCTGACATGAGTCAAATAATTATTCTAACAAAACATAAACTGAAAATTACAAAATTTATGGGTGTCATATACCATAACATTCATGCTTCTTTAGTTTAACATGCTAGAGTATTTAGAGTTTAAACCCCGTAAATATTTACGGGCATACCAAAATTCTTAGATTAAAAAAAAACTTCCAATGCATATCGATAAAATCAAGTAATTCTCTAGTCGGTTTATGTTAGAGAATTAGTCACAACCATGTCTAACTAGAGACTTTGGCGGATATGTAGACTAATCCACTATATCAAAATCAGTTTCAGCATATAGGGTATTGCATCTACAATTTGCAGATTGTAGATGAATGTTAAAATAAGTACTTGGAAAAGTAAAAGCTAACTTTCTTGTGTGCCAATATAACTATAAGGAATATCCAATTTCAGAAACAGAAGTAAATAATGTAATATGGTCGTTGACAATAGCGCATCGTATTATATAATACATTAATACTAATACTCCATGTTTATGTATCACGCTGTCAATCTCTTAATAAATTATAATTGCAACTTGGTAGACCTCACGAAGACATAACCAAGTGCTAATCGTCGACTAGTAAAAATGTTGTCATCCCGTGTTAGATATTTTATACAAATAAGTGTATTATTTTAAAAATCATAAAAATATTTGGTTATTACCCTTCTAGTCCACGATTAGCACTTGCTAATCAACTAAGCTATGCGAGTATGCGACGATATTGACTAATTTCACCGTCTATAATATATAACTAGATATGGTACGTATGTGTACCTACCAAAAAGTAATCTAGTGTTGCCGTACGAGAACGTAACTCGATCTGGTGCGTAAGGCACCGGCATGTCAAGTTGATCGTCGTCATGTTGCTTCCCTTATTCATGCCTCCTCTCTTCTCTCTTCTTGATTATTAATTACAACACATCTGTATATAGAAATACATAGTATTTTATTTGTGTTGTTGAAGGTTTTATATACTACAAGTGATTGCTACATTTTACCGAAGAAACATTGACTATATATGCATTCGCCATTCGATGCTATTTATTTGATCACATCATCAAATTTAAATGATGGCTACGACATTTTTATATTGATTGATTAACGATAGTCAAATTTAAATGACCGATTGCATATATATAAGTGAACCCACAACCACGATGGATGCTGGTTAAGTCATAGATACGTGGGACGAGAACTTGTCGAATTATTAGCCAAAAAAAAAAAAGATAGTCAGAAGCTCTTATCAAATGAAAATTAAAAGCTATGAGTATTATAATGACCGTACAGATCATGCGTCTCAATCTCTATCACAAAATCCAGGCTGTGCTAGTTATGTATTAGGCATATTCTGTTCTCATGTAACTTTCAAAAGCCAAAGACTAACGGAGTCTAAAACATATTACTCATTACTTACTTCAAATTTTCCCTCTTTTAGATGTTTTTTTTTTTGACAAATTTCGTCAACTTTATGAACAATTTTTAAAGTCCAAGTCAAAAAAACTCTTCACATAATATAAGGGAAAATTCCCAAAAAAAACTTCAAGTTATTTTAATTTGGAAGATTAATATCCAATACTTTTTGATTGGAATAATAATACCCGATGTATTAAACTGATGACAAATAAAATCTTATTTTAAAAAATTTGGTCGAATCGAACTCACGACTTAACGGACGTTAACCTGCATGACGGAATCACTAAACCGGCTAAAATTTTAAACACGGGTTATTAAATAGTTATATATAACATGTATACGACACTTGACCAATAAATTAATGTAGTCTAGTGGTTGTGGGTTCCTTTTGCAACCATCAAAAATAAGGTTCGATTCCCTTCCCTAACGCTTCTTCAGTTTTTTTTTTTTTTTTTCGCTTCTCTGGATTCTTAGGGTTTTGCGATGTCGCCTCTCTGTCCCATCTGAAATGGTTTTCAATTTCAAGTTGGATTGATGGATTCTCTGCTCTTGTGAGTTGCGACGCTGGTACAACGACTTTGCTTCTCTGTCCAATCTTAGAGGGTTTTCAATTTGAAGTTAGATTGATATAGATTTTTCCATCTTCGCTTCTATTTGATTTTCGTTAGATCTGGCCATCTATAACAGAGAAGGCAAAAAGGAAGGAAAAAAAAAAGGGCATAAAATTTGGATTTAAATCTCTCTGGTCCCTTCTCAATTCTATTCTATTTAATCCCCCTAATAAAAAATTGTATTTAAAAATTTATTTTTATTTAGAAATTTAGTAAAAGATAAATAAATTTAAGGTTTCTTCCATATTTACAGACCCAACCTAATTTTGGATCTAGATATGGTATACCCATAACTATTTCTGATCTTAAATCCCCAATTCCATAACCAAACCCTAATTTTCTTTTTTTTCCTTCTCGTCTTTCTTCTCCTCCGACTCGAGTCGACAGTTGCAGAGAAGGATTAATCTCGTTTCTTATTCTTCTCTTCTCCTCTCGATACTCTTTCGTCTTCTTCTTCTCTTTCTTTTCATCCGTTTCCCTCAATCCCCTTTCTTCTTCTCTTTGGAGAAATCCGCCGTGAGAATCAAAATTCGCCGTGATAAATCGGAATTCGCCGTTCGTTTCCTCTCAGCTGCCGGTCATTCTAAGCCATTCTCTTTATTTCTTTGCTTTGATCGACTAGTTGTTGGGTTTAATTTTCTGAATTGTGTGAAAAGGATATGAATTTTGTGAGTTCTGAGTTTGGGAAGTGTGTTTTGAAATGATTTCGTGAAATGTGTTGTGAGTTTGAGTGTAGATAGATAATGAGATTTGTTTATGTGAGGTTGTGTTTGGATTGAGTTTGTGAGATTGTGTGAGTTTGAGTTTGTATTTGTGTTTATGTTCGGATTGTGTGAGATTGAGTTTGTTTTTGTGTGAGTTTTTACCTCTTTGCTTTCGATAATGAGATTGTGAGAGTTTGAGTTTCTTTTGGACCCGTTTGGATTGTGTGAGTGTGAGTTTATGTAGATAATGAGACTGATTTTCAAGGATTTTCAAAGTTTGATATAAATTTGTTGTTTTAGGTACCAATCAAAATGGTTAAAACCAGAGGAGGAGGATCTAATGTATGAAGTGGTACTAGAAGATCCGAAAGAATAAAGCAATTGGAGATAGCAGGTGAAAATGTAGTGGATGATGTCGTGGGAGATAAAGTTGGTGAAAATGTAGTGGATGATGTCGGGGAAGATCAAGTAGGCGAATCTGGTCCAGTGAATTCATCACATATCCATCCGAGACATGTCTCTGACCAGGAGGTCATTTATTTTGTTTAGTACAACATATTACAACTAGGTACAACTATGCTGTGACACTTAATTTTTTTGTAAAATTGTGTTTGTATTTCAGGAAACAGAGACTGATACGGAGGAGGTTACTCAACCTATTGAACCAAAGTTATATTTTAGTGATCCAAGCGTCTATGGAAATCATCCCAAGCTTTCATCAAGGTGTCAAATTTCTAGTACGCTGGATATGTTAAAGAAGCTCGAACCATCAGAAAAGGCATGGTTTAAGAAACACAAGCAGTTCAGGCACGTATGGCACATGGCTAGGCACGAAAATAATAAGGTTATGGCAATGTGGATGCTTCTATTACGGACTGCTCGTATAGCTAAACGTAAAGTCTGCTGGTTCGTAGTGAATGGCGTACCCATACGCTATTCAATGAGAGAACATGCTCTCATCACTGGTTTTGATTGCCATGATTATGATTTAGGATTTAATGAGAAGGAATATGGAAATTTTGACTTTGTCTTAAGGGTTTTTGGGTCTAAAAATGTTACAGTGAAGGATGTGGAAGAGAAGCTAGATTCAATGAAGGATAAATGCAATGGAGATCGCTTGCAAGTGGCTGTCCTTTTATTCTTAGCCAAGGTAATAAGAGGAAAGAAAAAGTATGATAGCATATATCCTTTCATTCTGAAGATAGTGGGTGATTTGAAAGCGGTAGAAACATTTCCATGGGGGCGAATGACTTTTGAAGACAATATCAAAACAATATATCCAAAGTGATCACTCTTCTCATGACTCGGAAGCCTTCAATGGAAGCTCCTAGTGCGAAGAACAAGTACTTAAACTTATGTTCCTCATCCACTTCCACATATGAAACTGTATCAGGATTCATCTTTTCTAACATGAACATATACGAATACATAAGCCTAAAACCTTCCTCTGGGGTACCTTGAACATCATCTGCAGCTTCTTTTTTTCCTCTCCACGCGGTAGAGTAGGACACCTTCACACCAAATCTTCTTTGAACCAAGTGAATGAGAGCTTTTGGAGTTGGCGTGGCAATTTCACCCGGATAATCTGCAGCCAATAAAGAAGCAACCATATTTGGTGTACCTTNACGTATGGCACATGGCTAGGCACGAAAATAATAAGGTTATGGCAATGTGGATGCTTCTATTACAGACTGCTCGTATAGAGAAATGTAAATTCTGCTGGTTCGTAGTGAATGGCGTACCCATACGCTATTCAATGAGAGAACATGCTCTCATCACTGGTTTTGATTGCCATGACTATGATTTAGGATTTAATGAGAAGGAATATGGAAAATTTGACTTTGTCTTAAGGGTTTTTG
>NC_025693.1:14319437-14320305 GCF_000633955.1 Camelina sativa
CACACCAAATCTTCTTTGAACCAAGTGAATGAGAGCTTTTGGAGTTGGCGTGGCAATTTCACCCGGATAATCTGCAGCCAATAAAGAAGCAACCATATTTGGTGTACCTTTCCTTCTAATTCGCCCTGTACTTGTTCTTGACCGAGAGCATGTATGAATATTTCTATGAGTTCTTATAGAGAAAGGCTTAGACTTATCACTCCTTGCAGCTCTTACATACCAATTGCAACCATTATGTGCTTCAGAAAATTTTGCCACATATCTCAATGGCTCCGACTTCTTTACAACAAACTCAAAACAATACTTATGTCCAGCCTTTTCAATTAAACTTTGTATTGCTTTTTTGCTTCCAAATTCCTGGCCTATCGTGAAATCAATACCATCTTCCAATAAAAGAGGTCCAGACTGGTTTCCTTCTACATCTCTATCTTCATTCTCGACCACCACCAGATTTTGTAGTGATGGTTCTCTTACGTACATATCAACGATACCACCACCACCACTACCATTTGTTCCACCAACTAGAGCAATCTCTTTATTCACTCCATCAATTAGAGCAATCTCTTTATTCGCTCCACCAGTATCATTTGCTCCACCACTATCATTCGCTCCACCAATTATAGCAATCTCTTCATTATTTGGAAGATTTCTTGTTGCCAAATCCTTTATCAAAACTTGATCAAACCCCTCATTTTCATCGATCCCCTGATTTTGTTCTTCATTATTGGTAACTTCGACATGCAAAACACTTCTAAACCCTTCTTTAGACACATCCTTTAAATAACACACAACATCTTCATCATCTCGAATATAATTTGGTATTCCCTTATAGTTTGGGAATGAGAAGGGAAAGTAACTAACTCTCAGA
>NC_025693.1:14321514-14323410 GCF_000633955.1 Camelina sativa
CTTTATCTTGCTGCATATCTTCTCAACCAACTTAGCATATGATACATCACTAGATGATGTCTTCATAAGAAAAGAATACACTTCCTTATCTTCTCTTGAAATCCATCGTACATCTTCTCCAATACTTGAATAGTATCCATCATAAAGAAAGCGTATGATTGCAGTCTTTGGCATTGTCACCTGAAAAAGAAAGAGAAAGAAAACAGTCAATTTCCATTTTTAGTAGCAGTTCATAAACATAGTTGTACCCATTTGTCTCAGTTGTACCAAATTTCTGGATCCTTAATTTCCTACATAGTTGTACCCATTTGTCTCAGTTGCACCAAAGTTTTGTCCCAGATCTGAAATCCCCAAATTTGTTTACAAAATCCGGCATTCAACATTTCTCAATCATAATAACCAACGCAAGACCTTAATCCACTAAGAAAACAAGTCTACTAACCTTAACAAGCATAAAGACCAAATAAATTTACAAATCTACAATTTTTTCACTCATTCAAATTGAAATTCCACAACAATTTGATTAAACAATGTTATATCTAAGGAAATTTAGACAATAAGAAAGATTAAAACTACCTTCAAGTGTGTGTTAATGGTGGATGAAGAAGAAGAAGAAGAAGAAGAAGAAGAGAGTCTTTCCAAGCTCAACAAGAGGATGACCGTTTTATTTGATTTTTTTTTACAAATGAGAGAGGAGAGAGAGTTTTAATTATTGGTTATAATTTTTTTTTTCTTTTGTATTTCAAATTTATTATATAATATAAGAAGGGAGAAGGGTAGAGATGGATTTTGAAAATATTGGAAAAGATAGGGGTTGTAAGAATAAGTAGGGGTTTTTCAAATTAAAATTGAAGCAAAAGGGGCTATATAGATTAAAATCCATAAAATTTCATGAAGACGTGGATTCGAAACCCAATTCGGTTGGACTAAAACCAACACTTTACCATTAGACTACCTTGATATAATCGGTTAATTATGTACACAGATTGTATATATGTATCGAAAAATGTGTTATTGAAATTCCACTCTGGTTTAGCGATTCCGTCACACAGGTTAACGTCCGTTAAGATGTGAGTTCGATTCGACCAACTTTTTAAAAATAAGGTTCTATTTGTCATCAGTTTAATACATTGGGTATTATTGTTCCAATAAAAAAGTATTGGGTATTAAACATCCAAATTAAAATAAGTTGAGGTTTTTTTTGGAAATTTTCCCCATAATATAATACTTCGATTATTTAATTATTTCAAATGTGGAGACAATATATTAAATAGATTTTGACAACTTGTAGCTTAATCCTGAACTTGGTAGAAGAGAAGATATAAAATAAAAATTATAAATGCTAAAATGAGGTTAAGTCCCCACGTCATACTGGCCAATGAGATGACACGTGCTTTTAATGTATAGCAAATTTTTCTATTATTCCCTAATTTGTGTCCAAATTTTCTGTTGAATGATATATTTTGTTGTGACTTTCCAAAAAAATAGTTCAGAAATATTTAAACAATATCATATTTTTAAGGGAAATTACCTAAAATATTGCATAAAAGTAGGTTTATTAGTAGACTAACACGTTGAGATTTCTGCCTTACTAGAATAACACATAAAAGTTTGCAAATTACTTCTATATCTGAGTTGTGTGTTTTATTACGATTTATGCCATTCTCTTTTAAAACGAAGATCTTAAAAGGGGAAAATAAAAAGATCATAAACCTAAGTCGATCCCTTGAATCTTTGTGTTGTTTGTCTTACGATTGTTGGGTTGAGATAAGCTATTTTTAGATAGCTTGCGGCGTGAAAAGAATCTGTGTGGAGGACGTTTGGCTGGAGGACCACTGACGGCGAGTTGACGGCGAGGTGGTTTGAAGTAGAGGAGGAGGGAAATAAAGCGATTTG
>NC_025693.1:14325273-14325572 GCF_000633955.1 Camelina sativa
TTTGTAATTATTTTGATATATGATTTTTTTCGTACACACAATTTAGCAATTTGTATACTTTGTCTCTAGTTTAACAGCGTCATATTATATTTCAAATGTCTTGTATATAACGTCAAATACATGTCTTTTGTTTCAAGTCATGGCTATATCAGATAAAGCATTCGGACAAGGATGGTTATAAAGTTGCTAGTTGTGTTAGGAATCCGTTAGCCATTAAGGATAAAGTCATGTGGTCTGGGAGTATTAAAATCAAACCAGAGGACAATGTAGAGCGAATTCCAAAGCAGATGGTAGACAGT
>NC_025693.1:14325672-14332149 GCF_000633955.1 Camelina sativa
TATCGGCATTATCGCCTCCGCATACCCACTGCAGAGGCTGTCTCTGCAGAAGTATGGATGGTGGTGGTTTATAACTGATACGTTGGCCGTATATGCGGCTGCGATAGCATGTACGCATGGCATCCTCTCTAGATCAAAACGCCTACATGAACACCTCTTATACCTCAGATTGACAACATGCGTTGAGTTACCACCACTTACTTCAAATCGATCTTCATCAATTTCTTGAACCTTTAGACGCCTTGACTGTTCAATACGTGCCTATGAGTAAATCAAAGCGTAAGTTCATATAACCAAAACAACACAACATATCCACTAACATTTTTCATTCCTTTCGTTAACATATATATCGATGGATATGTTAATGAATGTCACACCTGTAACAGGTTCTCCACTCCTTTGGTGAGTAAAGTTGGCATTGCGGCAGCTTGTTTTCTCCTTGTAGCAAACCAACGTGTCAACATATTCCGAACAGCTTCTAGTAACTCTACAATGGGATAGGCTCTGGCAGGATTCAGTACTTTGTTTAGCGATTCTGCAATGTTGCTCGTGGTGAAGTTGTACCTATCACCAGGAAAGTGCGCCCTGCTCCACTTGGTTACATCTGCACGAACCAAGTAAGCATGCAGTTGCGGATTCGCTTCTTGAATTTGCTGGAAGATTTCTTCGAAATCAACTACACGGTACGCTGCAGCTGCTTTTTTTACCAGCCGGAATGTTTCGCTCCCACTAAATCTCAGGATAATATTCTTGTGAAGATGATAAGTGCAGATTCCTCGACTTGCCAGGGGGTACACTTTAGCGATAGCTTTACCAATAGATTTATGCCGGTCAGATATCAGTGCAAGCTCTTCATCATCAGGAATTACACTACTTAATTGAGTAAAGAACCATTCCCACGACACGTCGTTCTCTGTATCAACAACCGCATACGCCAGAGGGAAAATATTAAAATTCCCATCTTGTGTTGTCGCTATCAGAAGAGTCCCTTTGAATTCACCTTTCAAAAAGGTTCCATCTACAACTACAACTTTCCGCATATACCTGAAACCCTTAATGCATCCAGCAATCGCAATGAAAACATACTTGAATCTGTCTTCTGCATCAACGACCAGTCTAGTAAGGGTCCCCGGATTAGAGGACCTCAGCCTGTATAAATATGCCGGTAATTCAGCGTATCCACTTTCAGGTGTACCCCTAACATACTCCCGCGCCTTTATAAGTGTACGATGTGCCTTCCAGTAGCCAAGCTATTATATGAAAATGGTCAGTAAAAGACATCAGCACTAAACAATATCAACTAGATCGAATTATATATATGTGCAGTGCAGGCCATAGAATCAACTAATTTCTGACAAACTCAACAAACTTAAGCTACGATCTGTTTGTACACCCTATAAACAAGTACACTCACAGAGCCAACCATAAAACAAACATATTAAAGTATTCCAGTAGCCAACCTGTACACCATATCGTAGGTTGAGCCCATCCCCAACAAGATTTGGCACAACAGAACTTCCCACACCACCAACATAATCCTTGTATAATTGAGCTAGGATTGGTGGTTTAGCATTACGGCTACGGCCATATCGTTCCGTAACAGAGCAAGTATGTTCACGACAATATCTGCGAATATGAAACACCGGCGAATCACCCATGGTTGAAGCCCGTATTCTCCATTTACAACCTTTTACCCAACACTCAACGATTAACAAAACGGGCGTTGAATATCGAACATTGTAATCATATTTATCTAATACACTCAGCACCCTCAACCTTGCCACCAACGTTTCTTTGCTATCAAACTTATCCCCCACAGCAATATCACCACCTCCGTTTTCTATTTTGCGAACCTCCTTCTCAATTGCATCAGCTGCAGAGTTAGTCTTGCGGGTACGGTTATTTGATTCTGTGTTACACACATTTTCCTCTATACAAGACCCACCCCCAGGTCCGTCGTCCAATGATTCCTCTGCTTCATCCGGGGCGAAGTTGGAGTACAGCAGATAGTCTTCATCCCCTGAACTTGCACCATCGCTGTCGTCACAGTAATCAAATCTACTGTTGTCCTCGTCATCTGCTTCATCTTCATCTAGATCATTTCCTACATTATCTTCACCGTCTTCCTTCCGACTCTCGTACTCATCATCTTTCTCTCCCATTTCCTCTGCCACGCCTACGAAATCATCTACAACGACTTCAGGGGTCTTGGGTGTTGGTTCTGGGGTTTTCGGTTTAACTTCCTCGAACAAGGTTTCACCAGATTTAGCTTCGATCTCAACGCATAGCCGGATGAGTTCACTCCTATGCTGTTTGAGAAAGTTTTGAAACTGCCGACCATTCGAAACAATCACCGGTGGCATATAACATCCGCTTTTTTTATATCTATCTAACATATAGCTCAACTTTATCGCGGAAGTTCTTTCACAGAAACCAAAGTCATCGTACACCATAGCAGTAAAGTCTTCAAACTTTGTTTCTTTATCGGCAACTATAATCCTGCACCCTTTCCTAGTATCAACATCAAACAACCATCGCTTTTTGTCTACCCTCCACCTCCCACACGCCAATACGATATCTTGCTCTTCCATGGATGAACCGAGATCAAAGATTAAAGAAACTGAGTAGGAAAAAGACATTTGCTCCGGCAGACAAACAGAACACGATTGATGAATCTGCTACAAACTTTATTACATGAAATATTCTATGCCTTCTTCTTCTCATCAAGTTATTTAGTAAAAAAAAGTTTTACAAAAAGAAAAAAAATGGGAATATTGTCAAAATAGGCATTATTTGGGTAGGACTCTCGGTTTTAGGCATTATATACAGTATACTTTAACTGTAGAGCAAATTTCAGCTTTTTCGGACGATATTGCCCTTGAGAGAATGAGCGAGAATCTTAATGGTTAGTGAACGAATGGGTTGCTGACGTCATGTAATTAAGCAATGTTTGAAAAGAGAAGCAAGAGAATACATTGATAAAATACATAATGTATTTGAGTGTTTCTTCCACCATTAATAATGAATTTTCACCAAAAACTGGGTCTAAGAAATTAGCTGAAATTATAATCATGAATATTCGTTCATCCACGATAAATCAATTACAATGTTAAATCAACATCCAGTTAGCTATATATACCAAAAAAACTCTACTCTTCTTGACATGTCCACATCTATCTCTCCTTGTTAACTGGCTGAAATTTTCTTTAGATAATAGCTGAAACAAAGGAGATTATAAGAGAAAGAAGCAGAAGACATAAGTAATCACCTTTCCATGAAAATGAAATTAATGTATTATCATACCTTTAGAAGAAAATGAAGAGAGTTCAACATTTGTTTCACCTACACAAATTCAGATCAGCATAGTATACTAAGAGTAGTATAGAATTTTGGAAACCAAAATTACATTTTTATAACGCTTGTTATAACTAAGTTGACAACTATTACATGCACCAGATGTTGGACATATCTCAAATTTTTGGGCATCTAGACCAAGACGGTTGAGTGAACCCAAGGGAAATTTATTTAACAATGTCGTGGTGTTCATAAATCATAACTAAACCCTAAAGCCAGGGCAAATGAGTAAACGCAAGGGAAACCAATTTAAAGATGGAGTGAGTGTATAAAACTATACCCTAAAGCCAAGGCAGATGACTAAACCCAAGGGAAACCAATTTAAAGATGGAGTGAGTGTATAAAACTATACCCTAAAGCCAAGGCAGATGACTAAACCCAAGGGAAACCAATTAAAAGATGGAGTGAGTGTATAAAACTATACCCTAAAGCCAAGGCAGATGACTAAACCCAAGGGAAACCAATTTAAAGATGGAGTGAGTGTATAAAACTATACCCTAAAGCCAAGGCAGATGACTAAACCCAAGGGAAACCAATTAAAAGATGGAGTGAGTGTATAAAACTATACCCTAAAGCCAAGGCAGATGACTAAACCCAAGGGAAACCAATTAAAATTGCAGTGACAAAATGCACAATGCCAAATATTATCTCCTTAGACCTTACCTTGAGACAAAGTGTTCAATTCCTTAGGGATTTTTACAACTCAAACGAGTGAGAAAGAAAAGTTAAGAGAGTCAAACACAGAAAGAGGTTCATGAAATTTCACAAACAAATCAGCAAAATTTAAGTTTTGGACATGAGAGATAACATGGTGATGTCAATATCAGACAAGTACAATGTACAAATAATACAGTATTAAACATTAGTTTCTACATGAAACGTAAATGATAGAGCAGAAAGCTGTAAAATGACTAACCTTCACCATCGGGAGAAAACAAATCACCAATTTTTTCATTCTAGAACTGGTTAGCCATCCGTCTTTTAAAACGAAAGACTTGAGAACTATGTATATATGAATGATACGGGAAAGAAGGATTACTTGGAGAGAAGAAGAACATAGTTTGGATGTGGCTGACGTGGAGGTTTTGAGGAATCTGATTGGAGGGAAAGGAGCTAATGACGTGGTGTCCGTTGGTGTTGTTGACCATTGACGACGTTGAAGTATAAAGAGGCGGAGAAGTTCATTTGCAAAAATTATGAAAAAGAATCATTTGATAAAAAACTTGTAAAACTCAAAAATAGTTCTGTATTTGCTAGGTTTCTCTCATCTTGAGAGCTAGCTATGTTGATTCTGTGTTTTCTATGAACATCGGATCGATTGGTTACGGTTACGGTTCGTTGGTGAATTGATTTGTTGTTGATCGTGAGTTTTATTGTATCAAAGGTATCAGAGCGAAGTTGATCCTTGGAGCTGAGACGAAGGTGAACGAAGCTATGGATCGTGAAAAGTCGTTGGTGTTGCGCTTAGACAGGCTTCAGGATAAACTCGAGAAACAACACGCAGAGAGGGAGATGTATTTTGCTGCGATGCTCAAAATGCTTCGATTACACATTGGCGAAGGGGATAGTGAAGAATTGGTGAACATTGAGGTTGATGTTGAGAAAGACTCGTTCTCAGATTCTGTTATTGCTTCACAGTTTCCAGAGGTTCAAGTGACTCCACAACAAGAGTTGCTTCACGACACAGTTTCGATTGTGAATATTGATTCTGAGCTGGAGACAAAATCGATTGAACACATGCCTCTAGTAGCGATCTCTGAGGAAGAACTAATTCCACCATTTCAGGTATCGATTTCTACATTGGAACCTAGCCTTCAATTTCACAATGCATCAACGGTTGTTTGTGAGGATTCCCAATCTGTTGTTGGTTATGCTGACTTGTTTAATCATCAAGAAACGATACTACAAGCTTCATTTGCCAAAACAAGGGATGTGTTGCTTCAGAAATCAACAAGTGTCACAAACAATGAGATTGCACGCCAACTGTTTGGTAAAAAGTCTCAGGCTAAAGAAAGACTGAAAGTGAAGAAAAAGAGAAAAGGCTTGAAGTCGTGGAGGTTTAAATATAAACAAGGGAGTGAGAGACTGTGGAGGCTACACAATAGGGTGTTCTCCTTCTTAAGTTTGTGTGACAATATGATTGATTGGCTTGGAAAAACAAGGAGGAGAAAGTTGTTTGGTGGACTTGATATCAGAAAGTTTCTTGAATATGAGTTTTATGAAGCTCCAATGAGAATGGATATTCAGGATTCTGCAGTTGGTATCAAATCAGTTTGCCAGTTTCCTTGTTTCTACAATTGTATGTGGCGAGCAAGTTTGGTTATGCAACAAATAATGAGAAACAAAAAGTTCAGGTTGTGCAAGCGGTGGTGGTTCAAATATAAATCTGTAGAAGAAGGTATGAAGCGACTGCAGATCCAGTTGAGGTACAAGCACATGTTGGAATTTGAAGAGTGGTTCAGACGTTGGGGCATACAAGAAAACTGGAGGAAGCACAAGCCCTTGCAACTTTTCATAATTTCACATATGAAGATTCTGAACGGTGATTGGTGGTATGACATTGTGCAACTTGGGAACCCTGCAACTTCTACAGTTTTGTTCATTCTTAATGATCAAAGACTAGGAGTTTCAAGTCTAGTAGACGTTGACCTGGAGATTGTCTCGGATGGGGATCAGATTCACATTGATTATAAAGTGATAAGTTGCAAAAATCATGCGGTTTGGATTACTCATTTTTCAGGCCAAGAGTACAAGCTCATTTTATACAGAGACAATCTCATAATGCATCTATGGAAGCAGAGAAAACTTCCCAAGAGTTAGAGTTTTAAGTACAAATAACTGAAGAGTTTCTGAAATGATCTTAAAGCAGAAGATTGGTTCAATGTCAAAGTAGAGCTGCACTGGTTTTACTAAGCAGACAAACTAACTCTCCAAAGAAGCCACTTTACAATGTCTATGATTTGCAGAGGAGTTCTTGCCACTAAACCTTGAGGTCAAGGTTTCTCAAAGGGGGGAGATTTGATACGGGAAAGAAGGATTACTTGGAGAGAAGAAGAACATAGTTTGGATGTGGCTGACGTGGAGGTTTTGAGGAATCTGATTGGAGGGAAAGGAGCTAATGAC
>NC_025693.1:14336597-14361002 GCF_000633955.1 Camelina sativa
GGAGAGAAGAAGAACATAGTTTGGATGTGGCTGACGTGGAGGTTTTGAGGAATCTGATTGGAGGGAAAGGAGCTAATGACGTGGTGTCCGTTGGTGTTGTTGACCATTGACGACGTTGAAGTATAAAGAGGCGGAGAAGTTCATTTGCAAAAATTATGAAAAAGAATCATTTGATAAAAAACTTGTAAAACTCAAAAATAGTTCTGTATTTGCTAGGTTTCTCTCATCTTGAGAGCTAGCTATGTTGATTCTGTGTTTTCTATGAACATCGGATCGATTGGTTACGGTTACGGTTCGTTGGTGAATTGATTTGTTGTTGATCGTGAGTTTTATTGTATCAATGAAACAAAAGGTTGATCGATACTTGATGCAGAGAGCCATCGCTCATTGATATATCTGATATAGTTTGGTAAAATATAGTGAAAGACCTTTATTTAACTTCAAAATTGACAAATCCTATATCACCCACACAACACGATTACAAGCTTAGAGCGTAAAATCTGAATTTAACCTGGGACTGAAATCTGAGGCGGCGTTGAGTTCGCCGCCGTCTTTAATTTGCCGAGTTACAAACCGTTTTACATTTGCGGCCACATATTATCTGAGCAATTGGGAATCCTTCTTGCAATCTTGAATTGCCCTCTCTCGTTGTGGATGTCTTAAGTCTAGACGCGCCTCACTGACTTTTTCTACGGATGATATTGAGCAACTAGCATAAGCTTGAAGACGGCTTACTCCTCGTCTTCACCATCGAAAGGATTCCTAAAGTGAATGACAAAATTGCAGAGTCAGCAATGAGCGATTACAAGCTAGATGAGTAAAGAAACTCGACTACAGATTTATTGGAAACAATAAACCCTCAAAAATTTTTTTGGTTTTGATCGATCAGCGAAAGAGACGAGAAGAGAATGACATCACAAATAGAGGGGCAAAATGGACTTTACAGTAAATCAAAGTGCCTGTTTTTGTAAGGCACATGCGAAAGTGCCTAAATCCGAATACATTCATAAGACAAATGCCTTTTTTTTAATTAACTCAAAAAAATTATCAAAATTCTCCCAAAAAAAAAAAAAGAGAACCTTATACTTATAAGAAATTAATCCAAAAACCCAGTCTTTTCCAAAATTGCATTTCTAACCCTACTCATATCTCTCCCTTTCAAAGTCCTCCCAACACCTTCATGCACCGAGAACGAAGCCATTCTCGTCTTCGCCAAATACTCATGCGGCGGCAATAACTCTCCTCCTCCGCCGTCTTCGTCGTTTTCGATGCTTCTTCTCCTGACATGGCGATTATGATTTTCTTTCCCTAGAATCTTAGACCAATCCGGTACGTTCACCGGAAGCGAAGAAGCTACTACCATAGTGGTTTTCACGGTCGCCGGAGACGGAGACGATCTACGATTCAATGATGAGAAGAGTTTACGACGAAAATCAGGTGAATCGGAGCGGGTGGAGTAGAGATCAGACTCGTCGAACTCGAATTCTGAATCGTTGTGAGAAGACCGATCTGTTGGAAGGAAGCGATGACTCGGCCTTTGGTAATAGCTCTTACGCGTCGCCATTGATGAAAATTGAAGAAGAAGAACTTTTTTTTTTTTTTTTGGTTATGAGAGAAGTCTTTGAGTAGTCTCTCTCTTTTGCTTTTATAAATGCTTTTGAGCTTATGGAAAAAATGGATAAAAAGACTTTTGTTCACAAGTTTGGTTTGTGGTGGAAGAATATTACATTTACATGCGGCAATGTATAATGGGTTAATTTTGTGGCATATTCTCAAAAACCTTTTTGTAAGTAAATGTCAGTTTTTTGTTCGTTAAAACTTAAACGGTATGGTAAAATTATCTACCTAAATTATCGTTTTTATCATTTTTTTAGATTCTTAAAGGAGAATATTCTAGGTTAATATAAGTTTGAGATAATATTTTTTTGGTTAAAGATTTGTTTCTTAAACTTCGGCGCAGAAATTTCTAAATCAGTTCTTACTTTCTCATATATGGTACTGGCTACCTTTGATAACGTGAGTCTAATATGTATGAAATTTATAACAAAAAAAAGGATATCATTCAAAACCTAAAATCCTCTATATAATAAAACGGAAGTAAACAAATTTATTTTGTAGACTATATAATTTTTGTAAGTTGGTTACAAAATAGATTATAGATTAAATATATGATGGTTACAAAAAAAAGTTATAGTTTAATTGGTCAATCTGTGGACTATGTCTATATAAATACACTTAAGAATATCCCATAGAATCCTCTTAAAGACAATATTCCAAATGATTTATACAATTTCAAAAAAAAAAAATTAGTATTCCATGTATTGTTACAAAATATATACTGTTAGACATAAAATAAATAAAATTTTGGTAATTTATCATACTTAATCGTGATTTCCAAGATCTTATTGTGCAATTGAAAATAAAATCTTACCTAAGCACGGATCATATTAAAAGTTAAAACACTTTCATCAAACAGTATATGATTTCATATGATTTCATCAAACAGTAAAACGGAAGTAAACAACTTTATTTTGTAGACTATATAATTTTTGTAAGTTGGTTACAAAATAGATTATAGATTAAATATATGATGGTTACAAAAAAGTTATAGTTTAATTGCTCAATCTGTGGACTATGTCTATATAAATACACTTAAGAATATCCCATAGAATCATCTTAAAGACAATATTCCAAATGATTTATACAATTTCAAAAAAAAAAATTTTAGTATTCCATGTATTGTTACAAAATATATACTATTAGACATAAAATAAATAAAATTTTGGCAATTTATCATACTTAATCGTGATTTCCAAGATCTTATTGTCCAATTGAAAATAAAATCTTACCTAAGCAAGGATCATATTAAAAGTTAAAACACTTTCATCAAATATGTTCAAAAATTAATATAAAAACAAACAACAAACATAATCATTTATCATACATAAAATTACAAAATTAACAATATAAAACTTACAAAGTAAGTATTTTTTCCAAGCTATCATATTTAGCATATGATTTTATTTCATAATATTTTATCAAAAAAGACTTTTAAAAACAATAATATAAATTATATTTTATTCTAAAATTATAATAGAAATAAAAGAAATTTCAATCTGTGCTCTAGCACGAGTCCTAATCTAGTTATAAATTACTATGTAATTTTACAGGTACCGTACTTCACATTAGTAACATATTTACTTTTCATTTTCACTAAACATGTAGTCGCAAAATATTGGGTAGTTAAGATCCTAATTTCATTTAACGTAACCAAAATGTAGAACCCAACCCATTTAGTTAATAATTAAAACCCAAATCAGATATATCATACCTGCTGTACCTGTACCCCCATCAGAATGGTTAATGAAGATAATTCGTAGTGGTAGGCATGTGTGGGTGTGATTGAATTTTTGGATAGTCGTTACCTGCTTTAATCTGATTGATGTATAAATATTGGTAGCACGATTTAAAGTTGGCCTAAACCGAGATGAACAGTAAAATTCAGTGGCTGTTTTACAAACCAAATTCAGTGGATTGTACACACAAAATACAACAAATCAGTTCGATTAGTGTTTTGAAGGATCAAGAACTTGACCCATGAACAAAATCACTCCACTCTTCTCTTCTCTCACTGTGAATAGAAATGGATGGTCAGCTACAAAATTTCCCATCAACAACATGTCTTTTGTCATGGAAGCAACAGAAACGGCTGCAGCTTCAGTTCCCTCTTCATCCACCTCAATGAAAGCTTTGTGGATAATTTTTGAGACGTGCATATTCTCAGCAATGGAAGAAGAATCAACCATCTCAGTTATACTACCATGTGTAAATGGTAAAATCAGCCCCATGTCCTTCAAAACATCTGAAGCGTTAAACTCGAAAGAGAACTTAAACTTTGGAATTCTGAAAGCTTCAACTAATATACGTTGGCGCGGAATATGGTTATCAAGAAATCCCGGTTTGGAGGCTATGTCCTCAAGCAGATTAGGTAATCCATCTTTATCATTAGGAAGATAAATGTACATGGCGAATTGACGTTGATCCTCTACATAAGGAAGCCGCAAAACTTTGAAACCATCATAGTATTCTAAGTATTGCTTCTTGTAATTGGTCATGAAGGCGACTTTCACAGTGGTGCCGTCAAGAAGATGGAATTCGTTACTCTTTGTTAACTTTGCATCAAATTTTTTGCTCCAAGCCTCTTTGAAGTACACTGCATTTGCAAGTATTAGCGTACTTTCACGGATACTTTTGATAGAATCTTGTGAAAGAATCTGCTTGATGAGTCCATTAGTGTGGAGTTCAGCCCATGTATTCACTTCATCAATCACTTCAGCAGGCTTCAACATATATAAGTGATCAACAAATTATTCAATCATTCCAAAATTCGATGTAATATAAATAAGATGGTACCTATAAAAAGTTATGTTGTAAACATTTAGTCATGTAACCACTAGAACTTTTTTTATTATATAGGTACGTAATTTGCGGCAACAAAAAAATTATAACAATTTTTTTTGTTACAAATATTTGATACACGGAAGATGAGTTAATACATATTGTAGCAAATTTGTTATTTAGCTATATAGTGATAAATATTAATTGACGGGTATCGTAGGTTGTAGCATATTTGACACAACATAAATTAGTCATAGCAAACTTGTAACAAATTGAAATTGCTAATTAGTTTCAAGTTGGAAACTCATGAAACCCCTGAATCTGAGGGAAAAATTTCAATAAGAATTGAAAAAGCCATAGAGAAGTTACCTTGGTTGCGAAGTCAACTTGACTACAAGTAGCCTTATAGGAGTTCTCCAAAAGCTCTTTAAAGGAAGGTTTGAAGGAGAAAGATTTGTCGATCCAGACACCATAAGCCGTGGATAAGTGCAAGTCACTCCTATTCATTCCATCAGCGAAGGCAACAGATACGGTTTTGGCCAAGACTGTGTCGAGGTGATCCAATGAAGGTGACATGAGGAATGATAGGATTTGTTGTTTGGTGACGCAGTTGGAACCAGCGGCAATAAGGCAGAGCAAAATGTTGATTGACATTGGTGAGAAGACAAGGTTGGAGCCGTTGGCAACCGTGGCAATGACATGCTTTGCTAGTAATATCGCAACGTTGTTTTGATTCTCCATTTGATGTTCCCAAATCTATGTGAGAGAGACGAAGGGTACTATATATGCAGAGGTGATAAATATGGTATCTTGTTTCAAAGAAAATAACTATAAACTTTGAACAGTCAACGACTCATCACCTTAGCACGATTACAGAGTAAATCTTATTTTAAAGGTCTGAATGATAACAGCGGATTTGGTTGTGCGGGATAAACGATTTGATAATGCGGTACGGTTGATCTGCAATACGTGCGGGACAAATATATTTGCGGGACAAGTGCGGTTAATGCAAAATAAGCAGTACAAAATAATGTTTGATTGGTGAAAGTTATTTGCGATGCGGATTTCATATTGTTTTATTAATAATTAGTATAATTATATTTTAAATTTTTTGAATTAATAAAGAAATATTTTTATTTTTTATATACATAAATGTTTATTGAAAATTATATATTAAAATTTATTGTAATAAAATAACTATATATAGTTATATACTAGGTATATTTATCTATTTACAAATGAAATATATACCCTATTTTTTTAATAAAATTTTGAATTAGGAAAATATAGATTAATTGAACTATTAGTACATAATAAAATAGTATAAGAAATTTTTTATAATTTCTTTGTATGTGATTTTTTGAAAGATACGTATAATATATATATAGTAAATATTAGTGAATTAAAAAATAAAATGAAATTTTCAATTTGACTAACTTTTTCTTTTCTTTTATTTAAATCTGTTTTTTCATAAAAACTCATTATTTTATAATTTATGAAAAATTAATGAACTAATTATTATCTTTAAATAGACACATTTAAAAATTAAATTATCTGTGAGAAGTATTTAACAATTTAAAAAATATATATGTTGATTACTAACTCATTATTATAAAAAAATTAAACAGAAAAAGTTGTTTTTATCCTATAGATAACTAACTGGAAACAAAACCGCTGATAAATTGATGAATCATATTACAACTGCGGTCCAAAAGTAAACATGTCTTCCTTGAAAAACGCAACCAGACTTTTTTTCTCTTTCCTAAAAACGCAAATTACAAAATTTATTTGTGATTGGTGTAAAAATCATTTTTTAGAAAACCACACTTTGAAATCCGCATTTAGTGTGTCACCATTCATAGCCTAAATACCTTATGAAAATGTCTACATATTAACTTAATACTAAGTCGAAAACTATTTGAAGTCACAAATTGAAAACTAAGAGTTGTGTTAGTATATTCTAACACTATAAATCATTTTTCCAAATCAAACAGACGAGAACTATTTAAAATAAATCAACTAGTGCTGATGTATGCAGTAACTTGTTTCAAGAAATAAATCAACTAGTGCTTATGTATTAATATTTTATGATAATGGTCGAACCAATTGAACTGATCTTGATTTGAATACTTCAAATATATATAAAACCGTTTGACAAATCTCTTATTTATGAGATGGACATCACCACCATACCACACAATAGGCAAATTAATGTATTGTGCATAAAAAGTCAACCAATATTGTTTTGGTTCATTTTCTAGAATCCTTAATCATCTACATAGAGTTGTATCAGTAATAGTATAGGAACGGTAACATAAATACAAGTTTGGAATGAAATAATTGAATGAAAAGTAGCAATCTTTGAGAATTACGTAGGCACAAACTCATGATGTAACTGTCTTCATGAGAGTTTGTCTATGAGAATTTCTTTAGGAACATTTGTAACTCAATCAATAATTGACAAAATGACGAGTGTGGAACTCGGTCTCAGCATGCACGTGGGTGAGAGACTTTGTCAAAAACCATTTTGACTCGAGATTGATTGTCAAAAAGAAAAAAAAAAATAGTAACATATAGCTAATGAAACCGAATTTTCACATTTGGCTCTGGCAAATTTTGCCCATAATTTCCTTTTATTAATAAACTGACTTACTTGTCTAAATTATGGGCTATATATGACGAACTATAGTCTTCCTTGCCTGGATGAGCTATTTTGTAATTTTCTTTTAAGAAAGCTGATCAGAATGGTTACTGACCAAAAGAAAGTTCAAAATATATAATAGACCCGTTCCAATATCTTATATAATAAGAGAAGGTTTTTCTCAACCTCTGCTTAGAACATGACATATGGCTTATTATATAACTGACACATGTCCTTTCTTATTCTTAAAGACCATTGTTTTTACATTTTCAAATTGGGCCTAACAAAATAAAACCAGTTACAAGTCCAGCAAATATAATTGACAGCCTTTACACCCATCCGGAGGATATGAACCAAACGATGTCAAATTCACCTATACTCACTTTCTCACAATCATCGTTCCCAGCAGCTACCACCTCCGATGTACCTTCACAAAAATCTCCTAATCCTTGGGTTTCTTTGGTTTAATTTTCCTATTCCACCACAAAATTCTAAATCATTTCTGGTTTAATGTCTGTGTTAAGATCCCGAACACCTATTTGAAGTTCTGAATTGTATGTAACATTAATCCTGTCCAAAATCGTTTTTAAATTGCTTGGTATCAAATTTAGAAATATTAAGAAAGGGGTTTAGATCTTCACTACCAATTAGAATCATATAAACCATTATTATGACGTTATTTGTATTACTTATTACAATCTTTAAGGTAATTAAAAAATTCCATTGAAGTATATCCTTCATTTTCATCTTTACGTTTACCACCCAATTATAACGTAATGAAAATAATACCAAACACCTATGATTTCATGGTCATTAACATTTCATTCCAATCCCTGATTACTCTCCCTCATCCATTGCATTAAGTTTTTTTTTAAATAACAACCTTTGACGACACTCATCTTCTCTCTCACACACCATGGGTAAAACTAAAACAATAGCACCCTACTCTACCCTTGATTCAACCTCCAACGAAATACACAACACTGGTATCAATAGGATTGTTGTTTGGGTCATCCATATTTGGGAAGTTCGAGACTTTTGAAGAAACAATATGTTACTTATTGTTCCTAATGAAAATGTCTCCTTACTGATGAAAATGTATATTATCTCTATGATTGTTCCTCTTGACCCCTGATTTACCTCCATTTTAACACATTCATTTAGCCTTTGTTTCAGGATTGTGCTATACAAGCTTCAGTTGTTCCTAATTGTGTGTCTAAGTTTCAAGATCAATTGGTTAAAGGCCAGTTGTACAGCATCAATGATTTCGATGTTGTTGCATCCTCCAACCGTTATCGTCGCACCAAGCACAAGTGGAGAATTGTTTTCACGGAGAAAACGTCTTTGGAGACTGTTAAAAAATGACAATGCTCTATTGGTTTTGATTATTTTAGGTTCTCTACTTTTTCAGACTTGCTTGATATGGTAAACAAGGGTGAGGAGCTTCCAGGTAACAACCTTTTTTGCATTGTTCGTATTTCTGGTCTCTTAGCTTCCACTCTGTTCTTCAGTATATGATTTATATCTACATTTACCCACTCACCAGATGTTGTTGGCCAAATATCCTCGTCTCGAACATTTGAAAACAAAGATCAGAACCACCCTTCAAAGACAACTTTCAGTTTAATACTGACTTGCATTTTAGAAAGGTATGGGGTTTTTTTTTTTTTTTCAGATTCGTTCTACATTTTGTAAGTCTGTAACTGTGTAACATTTATGGTGTTTGTTGTAGTGGTGACAACATATACATATCTCTTTGGAGAGAACTTGCGGTCGATGTCCATGCCAAACTTTTAACCCTAAAAGATGAAACAGTTGTTGTCATTGCAACCCATGTAAACCCACAAAAAGTTAGGCGTAAGTGTTTTGTTTTTAACGTTCTACTTTCTATTAAATACTAATTGGTTCAACGTTAGTGTTCTAAAACTTAAGACCAATGTATATGAGCCTATGAATGAATATAATGCTAACAATGGGCCATATGTATTCTTGACAATTTCAAAATTAGAGCATGGGTTGACAATTTCAAAATTAGAGCATGGTTAATTCTGTTTAAGATTTGATGTTCTTCATCTTCAATTCAATAAACCGTGGAAAGCTAAATATTGTTTTAGTAACGTCCCATTATCACCTTTAAATCCCAATGAATTGGCTTACATTTATATCAAAAAATCAGTTTCAATGTTTAGTCATAAATTTATATTGCAATCTCTTATTTCTCTTCATCTAGAGTTCTATATTGTCCCATTAATTTTAAACGGCCAAATTCTGCTACTATAATGGCTGCTGGCTGGTCCCTTAAAATGTATATTTCATGTGATTGTATTCTATTTCGTACTTAAATTATTGTTATGATTCGAGGAAAGTTCTAATGTCTCTGAAGCATTTTTCCTTAAGATCACGTAAATGACTTGCTCATTGCATAGTTCATTTTTAAATCCCATTATCACCTTTAAAATCCCAATAAATTAGCTTACATTTATATTTAAAAAATCAATTTCAATGTTTAGTCATAAATTTATATTCCAATCTATTATTTCTCTTTATCTAAAATTCTATATTGTCCCATTAATTTTAAACGGCCAAATTCTGCTACTATAATGTCTGACTGGCTGGTTCCTTAATATGTATATTTCATGTGATTGTATTCTATTTTGTACTCAGATTATTGTTATGATTCGAGGAAAGTTCTAATGACTTTGAAACATTTTTCCTTTAGATCACGTAAATGATTTGCTCATTGCACATATAATTTTTAAATCCTATTATCACCTTTAAAATCTCAATAAATTAGCTTACATTTATATCCAAAAATCAAATTCAATGTTTAGTCATAAATTTATACATTCCAATCTCTTATTTCTCTTTGACTAAAATTCTATATTGTCCTAATTTTAAACGGCCAAATTCTGCTACTATAATGGTTGACTGGCTGGTTTCTTAATATGTATATTTCATGTGATGTATTCTACTTCATACTCAAATTATTGTTATGATTCGAGGAAAATTCTAATGTCTCTGAAGCATTTTTCCTTTAGATCATGTAAATGATTTGCTCATTGCACAATTCATTTTTAAAGGAAAATGGAGGATTTAAGATCTCAGACAAGGAACTAAACTTTATGCAAGCATGTAAGGTAGTAGTCTGGACTGGTGGTTAGGTGGAGGAGAAAACCTTTACGGAATGACCAAACAATCAAATAAAAAATTTAGTTACTCTTATTTTCTCCTTTAAGCTTTTTTTCTATTGCCATATTGAGTAAAGTTTTCTATTAAGTTATGGAGACACCATGAGCCTACGTGCATGTACACTACGACATATTCATAAAGTTAAAACAATGCAGCTTAGCCTAAGATATATATCACACAACGGTATAATTGTGTTAGAAAATGATTTTTTGAGTTTAAAATTTCATTATACATTCTTTTATTTATATATTATTCTAACTTGGATATTTGTTAAGATTACTACGGATAGGGAGACCTAAAGCTTAAAATAGATGATCAGATCTCTATTATATATATATCGAAGGAAGACATTAGAAGAAACAACGTTAGACGAAGTGATTTGTAATTGATTTCAGTTAACTTATGATATGGGACTTCAATTTCAACTTTCGCTTATGTCTTCACGTAACAACAAAATAAAGATGATGAGGATTTGCCTTAATCAATGACGAAGTGAATAAAATCACCAAAAGGTGATCTTTATTTTATTTTATTTTTGGTTTAAAGCCACTGAATAGGCTTTGAAGTTTGAAGGATTCGTATCATTTTACATCTTGTGTTGACAGGACAAAAAATGTGCTTTTGATGTTAGGGGTTACTAACAGTTAAAAGAGAAATAAATTACACATTATCTGAATCTGAGGATGAAAAATGTGCAATATTAAGGAATATAATATTTATTTTATATCTCTAAACTTCACCATATTTAATAAAAGATTACTCATGGGATAAATTCAAAACTCAACAATGATGGTAGATCTCGGCTATTTCTGTAAAGCCACAGCGGAAACAACGTCCAAACAAGTTATTGTCGTAGTTTGAAAGTGACATGTATTAATATGACTATATGAGTCTATAATTTTCAATAATCACAAAATTTGCCTTAAGTGTATTGCAAAATGGTTACATCGCAAAACAACATGTCCTAAAAGAGAATCAGTCTAAGCTTTTAAACATTTTGTTATTTAAAAAAGTAAACATGATTAATAAAATCCATTATACATGAGGGTGTAGTTTAATTACTTAAGATACATACTCTTCTCCCTAAAATTTATATAATTTTTATCAATTAAAAAAAATCCAATTAAGAAAGCAAAATACAGAAATATAAAAATCTAACAGTTAAAAAAATTACCAATCGAACAAATACTAAGATAAGCCCGTGCGTAGCACGGGGCAACTCCTAGTATAGACTACGACAATGTTAGCTTCTGTTCCAAGTAAGTCTTTGAACCCTTTGGTTGCACGTGGTCACGAGAGAACTGAAGCAAAATAGAACAAACAAAGAGATAAGACTATACATCTTAGCTAGCAATTAATACATAATTCCCAGGACAGCTCATCACTATCTTTGGCACGAAGATAAAAGGCTTTAATGAATTTTTGTTTATTATTCGGAGCGGACTAGCCTAATTCCGATCACCAGGATATATCTAAACCCAACTTTCTCACAAAATTAATCAATCGAGCAAAAAAACAAATTACTTCCGTCCCAAGCATCCGTTAATGCTTAAGTTTGACGTTTTAAGACGATGACGAAACGTCGTCATCTACTCCTGTAGTCCTCTTCATCGAAAAATACTTAATAAGAACCTTTAGAGCATCCCTACCGGCCGGTGAGACATCCATAAAGGTAAATCTCAACAATACATTAACACGATCATTAAACTTTAATTTTAGTTTCTTCCTTAGCTCTGATTTAACTTTAACGCCCAAACAAATTAAGTTTTTAGTGATTTTAGAAGAGGACACCTAAGCCGAAAGCTGCTTAGTATCAATATTATTCTCTCGTCCTCCTCCTCCTCCTCAGCCGAACAAGAAGACTCTCTCTGTGATGTGACCGCCGGACGCGGTCGTCTACGATCGCGGTACGGACGCGGCTTGAGCTCTCGGCCAACTTTCAATCGGTGAAGCTGTTCACGGCCGAGGTTCTTGGCTTCGGATCTAGGGGAGAATCAAACGATAGAGACGGAGTTTGAAGGAATTCAAACGAGCCGTTCGAGAGATACTCCGGGAAGCCACAAACGGTTCAATCGGACAGTACGGATGCGGGACGAGCGGGTGGACATTTTCGAGGGAAACGATAGCGGGAAAGATTTGAGATGGTTCGAGGGGACTCGAGAAAGATGAAAGAGGACAGATGGAAACGTGATGAGGGAAAATACGGATGGATCGATTGACGACACAAGAGGTTTGGCTCTCCTCTTGATACGGTCGCTAACAAGGGCGAACCCGGTTCGCGTCTTGTTAGGGTTTTCTCAAGGTTCAATCCCGGATTGAAGAAAGAGAAGAGTGAGACAAGTTTCAAGAATCTCTCTTGAGGAAAAGTTTTATTTTCATACAAGTCTAAGGAGGAACAAGGGCTTAAAGAGAGTTTAAATAGCTAGGTCTAGATAGGAGCTTAAGGACACGCGGATTCATCTTGATCCGCACATCGTCCTTTTGACGTGTCCCCTTTACAAAGAGAACACATCGCCACCTTTTGACTAACACGCTTAGCCACAAACACTCTCCAACGTTCACAAACATAGGATCAAAAGAGAATATTCTCAAGTTCAAAATTAAACCAAAAATAAGAGGGAAAGAGAGATAACCGCCTTGGCCTTGCGCGTGAAGCAACTTAGCCTTTAGGCGTTTTGCGTTTAGCTCCATGCCTCGTTAAAACCTCCTCCGGTAAACCCATTGGGACAAACCCGGAGTGAGGAAAAAGAGTACACTTCCTCGCTTAACGACTTGACCGTCCTCACTCTTGGGTAAGAGTGAAGACTAAGCGGACTGAGCCTTCGGAGTCTTCGTTGGGTGGCTGGTGTCGGACGTAGGTTCGGACAAATAGGTTGAGCCGCTGTTTGGCCGCCTTTGCTGAGCTCTTGGAACGTGTGGTGGCTCCGGGAAGGATCGTTGGAGCCTTGGCCACGTCTGAAGAGGTTGCCCTGGTCGCGTCCGATGCGTCTTGGTCAGGCGTCTCGGTCGCGTCCGGCGTGTCTTGGTCTTCTTGGCTGAGGTCGCGTCCTGCGATCACATCATTCCCTCCCCCTTGAAAAGGTTTTGTCCCCAAAACATCTTCGTCTTCACCTACATCAAACGGAACGAGGTCAGTGACATTGAATGAGGTGGACGTACCATACTCACCTGGAAGCTCAAGTCGGTAGGCGTTATCGTTGATCTTCTCGATGACTCGGAATGGGCCATCTCCTCGCGGGCTGAGCTTGTCCTTGCGTTTCTGCTGGAACCTCTCCGGCCTTAAGTGTAACCAGACCCAATCACCAGGCTTGAACAGTATCGGTTTACGTCCTCGGTTGAGGAAGCGTGCATACTGCTCGTTCCTTCGCTCTATGTTGGCTCGGACCTCCTCGTGCAAAGCCTTGACCATTTCTGCTCGTGCGACTCCGTCTTGATTCTCGGCTTCATTCGGTGGTATAGGGAGGAGATCCAGGGGCGTCAAAGGCTTGAATCCGTATGCGACCTCGAATGGCGACCTTTTCGTAGCTGAATGCACCGCTTGGTTGTATGCAAACTCGATGATCGGAATGCACTCGAGCCAGGAGCCTTTGTTGCTGGCGATAGCTGTGCGGAGTAAGGCGCCTATTGATCTGTTGACGACCTCCGTTTGGCCGTCGGTCTGAGGGTGAGCCGCGGTGGAGTACAGTAACTTCGTCCCGAGCTTGCGCCAAATAGTTCGCCAGAAGTGACCAAGGAACTTGGGATCCCGATCGGATATGATGGTGCGCGGAACGCCATGAAGCCTTACGACCTGACTAAAGAACAAGTTCGCCAATTGCACAGCATCATTGTTCTTATTGCATGGAATGAAGTGAGCCATCTTCGAGAACCTATCAACAACCACCATGATACTATCTTTATGCGCCAAGAGGGGTAGGCCGAGGATGAAATCCATGGAGAGATCGATCCATGGTGCGGTGGACACGGGCAAAGGCATGTAGAGGCCATGCGGGTGAGTTGTCGACTTGGAGGTGCGACAAGCTATGCAACGGCCGACGTGCTTCTCTACCATACTTCGCATCTTTGGCCAGTAAAAATGCTCCTTGAGCACGGCCAAGGTCTTGGTGATGCCAAAATGACCCGCTAAACCTCCACTATGGGCTTCACGAACTAGCAACTCCCGGATAGAACCATTTGGTATACACAGCCTTCGACCTCTGAACAGGAAACCCTCGTGAATGTAGAACTCGGTGTAGATTCCTTTCCCATGGTTCTGGAAGCAATCTCCAAACTCAGCATCTCCAGCATAAGCATCTTTGATGCTTTCAAAACCCAATACGCGCGCGTCCATTGTAGTGATTAGTGCATGCCGTCTTGACAAGGCGTCGGCGACTACGTTCTCCTTGCCCTTCTTGTACTTAATGACGTATGGGAACGACTCAATGAACTCCAACCATTTCGCATGACGTCTCTTGAGGTTGGTCTGGCCGCGGAGGTGCTTGAGGGTTTCGTGATCAGTATGAATCACAAACTCTCTCGCCAATAGATAATGTTGCCAAACCTCCATGGCACGAACGAGGGCGTATAACTCCTTGTCATACGTAGGGTAATTAAGCGTAGCTCCACTAAGCTTCTCACTAAAGTACGCCACCGGTTTGCCTCCTTGAGTCAGGACAGCTCCGACTCCAACTCCCGACGCATCGCACTCAACCTCAAAAGTTTTGTTGAAGTCGGGCAATGTAAGCAAGGGTGCTTGCGTGAGGCGTTTCTTGAGCTCGGTGAACGCCTTGTCTTGTTCCTCTCCCCATCGAAACTCGCTGTTCTTCTTGATCACGGAGGTGAGAGGCGCGGCGATCGTACTGAAATCTCGCACAAACCTCCGGTAAAAACTGGCTAGGCCGTGGAACGACCGGACTTGAGTGATGCTCGTTGGCGTGGGCCACTCCTCTATTGCGCGTATCTTCTCTCCATCGACCTTGAGGCCCTGCGAACTCACAACAAAGCCTAAAAAGACCAATTCATCAGCAGCAAACACGCACTTTTTCAAGTTTGCGTAGAGTTGCTCTTCGCGGAGGGTAAACAAGACAGCCTCTAGGTGTTTAACATGATCAGTCAAACTAGAGCTATATACCAATATATCATCAAAATAAACCACTACGAATTTATTGATAAACGATCTCAAAACATGGTTCATAAGACGCATAAAGGTAGAGGGGGCGTTAGAAAGACCGAATGGCATTACCAGCCATTCGTACAAACCCTGTTTTGTCTTGAAGGCCGTTTTCCACTCGTCACCCTCCTTCATCCGAACTTGATGGTAGCCGCTCTTCAGATCGATCTTTGAGAAGACACTGGCGCCGCTAAGCTCGTCTAGCATGTCATCGAGGCGTGGAATGGGGTGGCGGTATTTGATAGTGATGTTGTTGACGGCTCGACAGTCAACGCACATCCTCCATGATCCGTCTTTCTTCGGGACTAGTAGCACTGGTACAGCACACAGACTCAAACTCTCTCGGACGTAATCTTTCGCCATGAGCTCTTTGACTTGTCGCTCAAGCTCCTTCGCCTCTTCGGGGTTGACACGGTAGGCCGGCCGGTTGGGAAGCTGCGCTCCTGGGACTAGATCGATCTGATGTTCGATGCCTCTGATCGGTGGTAGACCTTCGGGGAGTTCTTCGGGAAACACATCGGCGAACCGCTTGAGGACGCCGCGTATGACCTCCGGTAAGGCTTCTAGTGAACCATCAAGACCTGAAAGCAATGCATCTCGAAACAACATCAAAATCACTTGGGCTGAGTCCTTAAGGGACTTTCTAACATCACCATATTGAATCAGGAAATTCTTTTTATCGTTCGAGTCTTTAGACAACTTGTCTTGCATTTCATGTACTTGCGTGGGGCTCAAGGGTTTCAAGCAAATACGTTTGTTGTCATGAACGAAAAAGTATTGGTTAGTATGGCCGCAGTGTGTGGTGCGCTTATCAAACTGCCATGGGCGCCCCAATAAGAGGTGGCTAGCTTGCATAGGCACCACATCACAAAGAACTTGATCCTTATACGGACCGATACTGAATGGGACCGTGACTTGTTCCTTTACTTGGATCACGGTCTTATCATTTAACCATCTCAAGCGATAAGGGCGAGGGTGGTTTGTGGTTTCAAGAGAAAGTTTCTTGACAAGACTGGAACTTGCCACATTAGTGCAAGAACCTCCATCTATGATCAAGCCACAAACGCGACCACTTACAGTGCATCTCGTGTGGAAGATGTTGTCACGTTGGTTGGCGTCATCCGTGGCTACACCGGCGTTCAGGATGCGGTGTATCATGAGCAGCTCTCCGACCTCGGGTTCCGCAACAGCTTCTTCCAGCTTGGTTTCTCCTTGCACCATTTCTTCCGCGGCCTCATCGTCGGACTCGATCTCGCCAGCCTCGGTCAGTATCATCGTCCGTGCGTTCGGATAATCACGAGCGTAATGGCCTCTCCCTTGACACTTGAAACATACAATGTCGCGGCTCCGGACGTCGGTGGTGTTGCGTCGCGGATCTTGGCGCTCATTGGTGGCCGGCTCCCTAGGTTTGAATCTCGAGTCCGCGCTGGTCGCCTTTGGTTTTTCCGGCAATCGGTTTGATGGCGACGCGTTAGGAGTCCAATTGGTAGCTCCTTGAGTTCGGCCACGAGGCGCAGAGGCGCTCTTCTTCTTGATTTGAGTCTCAATTTGCACCGAGAGATGCAATAACTCCTCAAAGGTTTGATAGGGTTGGCGCTCGACCTTGCGTGCAATGCGTTCTTGCAATCCGTCCAAGAACTGAGCCATGAGTGATTCTTCGGAGTCATCGACTTGCAACCGGTTGCGCAAGTGTTCAAATTCTTCGTAATACTCCTCCACGTTCCGTGCGCCTTGCGTTAGTCGCCGAAACTTCTTCTGGAGCTCGCGGTGGTAGTAGGGAGGCACGTAGCGTCTTCGCATCTCTGCTTTCAAGACCTCCCAAACAGTGATAGGTCGGTCGCGGTTGCGTCGTTGTTCAGCTTGCAGTCGATCCCACCAGGTAAGGGCGTGATCGGTGAACTGTGCCACCGCATATTGGACCTTTCGTAGCTCCGGATAGCCATGGCACGAGTATAAGTGGTCCATGCGACTTTCCCATTCAAGATAGGCCTCGGGGTCTGACTTGCCTGCGAACGTTGGTGGGACCATCTTGTGGTGCGGCTCATAACGTCTCGGACCTTCGTCGTCTTGATCATCATAGCGGTGTCGTCGTCTAGGCCTCGGTTCAAAGTCCTCATCGGACTGATCACTCGCCGGCTCGCGTCGTGGTCGCCTCGCGGGTAACGGATCTTCGCGAGGAGGGTTCATAAGTTCAATCCTCGTGAGGCGATCAGCTAGTTGCTCTAGGCCGGTTCGTAATGCAACGAGGGTGACACCAATCTCTGGTGGCGCTGGTGGAATTTCTTCGGCCATCGTACGGACTGGTTGTTGGTGACGTGGCGTGGCTCACACAAAAGAAAAAGAAAACCACACGTGAGTCTCACACGCTCAAGAGGACCACACAAAGATTCGTTCCTCTAACAATGATTGAGGACAGCTATGACACATGCAATCCTATGACTAAAACAAATAAAGCAAAAGCAAAAGTAAAAGTGCTACGCGACAAGAATTGCTTTATGCCTAAGACCGGAAACACAAAAACTAATCGCGAAACTAGCTTTATGGATCTAAAAGTAAGCTCACAAGAACACAAAGGAACAGAGATATGAACACGAAGAACAAATGCGAATTCTAACAACCTAGGCGGACGAAAGACAATTCTAAGCATGCACCAAATTAAACCAAAAGAACAAGCGAGTCCTATGGAGCTAAAAGATGCAAGCTTTAAACTTAAAGATTGAAACTTTAAAAGGAACAGAGAGTTCTGGAAAGAAACAACCTCGTAGGAGCTTTGAAGCTCTGATACCAAGCTGATGTGACCGCCGGACGCGGTCGTCTACGATCGCGGTACGGACGCGGCTTGAGCTCTCGGCCAACTTTCAATCGGTGAAGCTGTTCACGGCCGAGGTTCTTGGCTTCGGATCTAGGGGAGAATCAAACGATGGAGATGGAGTTTGAAGGAATTCAAACGAGCCGTTCGAGAGATACTCCGGGAAGCCACGAACGGTTCAATCGGACAGTACGGATGCGGGACGAGCGGGTGGACGTCTTCGAGGGAAACGATAGCGGGAATGACTTGAGGTGATTCGAGGGGACTCGAGAAAGATGAAAGAGGACAGATGGAAACGTGGTGAGGGAAAATACGGATGGATCGATTGACGACACAAGAGGTTTGGCTCTCCTCTTGATACGGTCGCTAACAAGGGCGAACCCGGTTCGCGACTTGTTAGGGTTTTCTCAAGGTTCAATCCCGGATTGAAGAAAGAGAAGAGTGAGACAAGTTTCAAGAATCTCTCTTGAGGAAAAGTTTTATTTTCATACAAGTCTAAGGAGGAACAAGGGCTTAAGGAGAGTTTAAATAGCTAGGTCTAGATAGGAGCTTAAGGACACGCGGATTCATCTTGATCCGCACATCGTCCTTTTGACGTGTCCCCTTTACAAAGAGAACACATCGCCACCTTTTGACTAACACGCTTAGCCACAAACACTCTCCAACGTTCACAAACATAGGATCAAAAGAGAATATTCTCAAGTTCAAAATTAAACCAAAAATAAGAGGGAAAGAGAGATAACCGCCTTGGCCTTGCGCGTGAAGCAACTTAGCCTTTAGGCGTTTTGCGTTTAGCTCCATGCCTCGTTAAAACCTCCTCCGGTAAACCCATTGGGACAAACCCGGAGTGAGGAAAAAGAGTACACTTCCTCGCTTAACGACTTGACCGTCTTCACTCTTGGGTAAGAGTGAAGATTAAACGGACTGAGCCCTCGGAGTCTTCGTTGGGTGGCTGGTGTCGGACGTAGGTTCGGACAAATAGGTTGAGCCGCTGTTTGGCCGCCTTTGCTGAGCTCTTGGAACGTGTGGTGGCTCCGGGAAGGATCGTTGGAGCCTTGGCCACGTTTGAAGAGGTTGCCCTGGTCGCGTCCGATGCGTCTTGGTCAGGCGTCTCGGTCGCGTCCGGTGTGTCTTGGTCTTCTTGGCTGAGGTCGCGTCCTGCGATCACATCACTCTGTCTCCGTCAGACAAATCTCGCGAACAAAATCTGAGAGATGGGTTTCTTCTCTTTCCTTAGAAGAGTTCTCTTCGCTTCTCTCTTGATCCTCTCCGCTTGGCAAATGTTCAATGACTTTGGAGTTGATGGTGGTCCTGCAGCTAAAGAATTGGCTCCAAAGCTTAATTTGGCTAAGGCACATCTATCTTCTAGATTAGGGGTAAATTTGCCCAAGATAGAGGTGAGGCAAGTCGTTGTCACTATTATTGCCCTGAAAGGAGCTGGAGGCTTACTCTTTGTTATCGGAAACATCGTTGGTGCTTATCTTCTGGCTTTCTACTTGGTGGTTGTCAGTCCCATTCTGTATGATTTCTACAACTACGGACCTCAGGAACGTCATTTCTCCCTTCTGTTGACTGAGTTCTTGCAGAGTGTTGCACTCTTGGAGCATTGCTCTTCTTTATTGGAATGAAGAACTCGGCACCGAAGAGGATGTTACGTTGAAGAAGAGGACACCTAAGCCGAAAGCTGCTTAGTATCAATATTATTTTTCTTCTGGCTTTTGCCATGAGCAATACCTTTGGCTTTTCCTTTTTTCCCGATGAAATATTTTCTTAGAACTTTGGTTTTCTTTCTCTTTTAGGATTTCTTAGGATAGCTCAGTTATGATATACTTCATATTTTACTTTGATTTGATATTGGGAATTTTGAAGTTTTGATTTGTTGAAACTTGAACCATGCATGATGCAAATGTTGAACACCGATTTAGCAAAAAAAAAAAAAAAAAAAAAAAAAAAAAAAGTTTTTAGTGATTTTTCTTACGATATATTAATTGTCTTGCAAAATACATGCTGAGTGCCGGTGACTAAGATAACGTTACGTGAGGGGGGGTCAGCTCTTCACGTGAACCCCACGTGCCCATTTCACGCATCAGCTCTCGCTACCGTTCACAATTTACGCGAATTTTTAAATAATTAAATTAGAAACTACCATGATCTGATCCAGTGTTTCGCTCCTTTCTCTACTCCTATACGTATCCTACGTGTCAGAATCTGGTTAGTCGTACACTTTTCGTAGCCGCAAATCTAGCGATCACCATTATTATTTCTCTCATTCTCTCACTCATAAAACTAACTTCTCCAGATCTTTTCCTCTTCTTCTTCTTTACTTACTTACTCATCATCATCATCATCATCATCATCATCATCAGAGAAGAAGATCTGAGGAAATACAAAAATGAAGCTCGGAATCATCATTGTTGCTATGACGCTAATGCTCGTACTCGCCTCCGGTGAGATTTTAACTAAATCCTCACCAGCTCCGTCACCGGATCTCGCCGTAAACTCAGCAGATTCGCCTATGATTCACCGCGCACATCCGCCGGAACTCGGATCTCCTCCTTCTCCAGCGCAATCTCCAATTGAATACTCTTCTCCTCCAGAACCTGAAACGACACACTCTCCTTCTCCTTCTCCTTCTCCGTCGAACTCTCCGCCGTTACCGAATGATTCTCAGTCTCCTTCTTCGTCTTCATATCCGTCTCCGTCTCCGTCGGAGGAAGCTAGTGATATCAACCACAGCGATATGACTGGGATTGAAGGGAAAAAATCACCGTCCGGAGGAGGAGGAATGAGTGGAGGGAAGAAGGTAGGGGTAGCTTTCGGAGTGATTGCGGCGGTGTGTGTGGTTGGAGTCGCCGGATTTGTGTGCAAGAAACGGCAAGAGAATATTCGCAGATCTCGTTACGGTTACGCCGCCAATGAGATTTTGTAGAGAGAGAGATCCGGCGACGAAAGGCTGAATTAAATTTTTGATTTTTTTTTTCTTTTTCTGGTAACTTTTTAAATTTGAATTCGAAAACATTTATTGATATATTTTTTTTTTCGTTCGTGTTATTTGTATAATCTCTGAAGTTTATGATCTCCGGGTGATTAGGTTCCCAATCATACGTGATAACTTATGTTTAATAATGCATTCTAATATACAAATAACATTTAAGTATTTTTGAAGTAAATTATTTTTGAATTTTAAAAACTTTGAATTCTGTTGGAGATTTGCTAAATTTGAAAAAAATACTATAACATTTTCTAAAGAGAAATGCCCTAAAATGCTACTCAAATAGTTTTTTTCCTCAAATACCATACATTCCTTATTTTTCCATCAATACGTTCATTAATAAATATAATGACTCTTTTATCCTTGCATTTTATAAACCCAAATTGTGTTAAGATTTTATAAACTCAAATTATTTCTTCCACGAGATACGATGGCACCAACTTCTCCGACGAGATCTTCCGGTAACGATTAGCTCCGTCGTTGTGTCCCATCATTTACGGTGATATCTGTCAACTTTGTCTAGCTCCGATGTCAGTTTAGTGATCGATCCTGCTTAATTTGATAGTGGTTCCTCTCGATTCGCAATTTCAATTTGGTAGTGGTTCCTCTCGATTCATATTGAGATCTAGCCTCAATCGCAAGGTGATCTCTAACTGATTAGTGACTATGATTGAGTTATACTCTGTTTGTGGGGAGTGGAAACAAAACCATAGAGGAGTATGGGATTTTGCAATTGATTCTAAAAAAGGAGGATCATTTAGTGAAGTAGATGAGAATATCACATATAAGGTTTTAGCTGAGATGGTAATTGAAGATTTTGGACTTGATTGTTTAGTGAATGATATCAAACTTAGCTATAGGCTTTCTTCAAGGATGAATTTGATGGTAGAAGATTCTCCACCAATGTATTTGCGAAATGATCGTCAAGTACAGACATTTTTCAGGAAGTTTCAAGATGACCCTGAGTTGAATCGTTTATGTGTGACTGTAAGTGAATACACTGTAGTTTTCTTACTGCATTAGTATGTCTTTCTTATATATGATGTTTTTTTTTGTTTTTTTATGTAGTTGCCTATTGATTCTGGGAATGTTGAAAGTAATACTCTGTCAGCTACTTTAGAGAACAACCGATGCATTCAAGGTTTTCAGTTTTCAAATAGTGATATATCTGTTGCATCAGTTCGTTATCTAACCAAGGTAAACTTGGCTCTATTTTTTTACTCAAAAAACAATGTCTTACAAATGATAGAATACATATGTGCTTTTTGTAATAGGTGCTTGCTGTGAAGAATAGAGTCATATATATTAGAATCTTTCTTTGTGCATTAAGAAGGATATGATGAAATCAAGTCTGATATCTATATGTTAGGAAAGTTGTCCTAAAGTCTTTATCAGATATCCCCTAATGTTTACATTTTATATGTAGGAGTTTCATGAACCAAGTGGAAGTGGCGCCACAGTTTCTGAATCACATTCTGATACCTGTTCAACTGCTGAAAAAGTGATTTATGATGGTATTCCTAGAGGTTTTTCACATCACACTCAAGGGACTGATTATATACATGAGGGGAAATATTTCAAAAACAAAGCAGAGTTGATGATGAAGATGCGGCTGTTTGCACTTGAGTTCAAGTTTGAGTTCAGATCTTTGTGGTCAGACAGAACAAGATTGATATTGGGTTGTGTCGACCCTAGTTGCAACTGGAAGATGCGTGCAATGAAGCTCAAGTCATATGATTTCTTTGTAGTGATTAAGTATATGGGAGAACACAATTGCGATACAACGTACAGGAATGAGAACCATAGGCAAGCCACTGCAAAACTCCTTGGTTCTTTTATTTGCAGTCATTTTGCAGAAAAGAAGGCTGGACTCAAGCCAAAACAGATAATTGAGAGAGTTAGATTAGATCATGGTGTTCATATACAATACAAAAAAGCTTGGAGAGCAAAAGAGGCAGCTCAGATTTTGGTTAGAGGAACTCCTGAGGACAGTTACCACAACATAGCAAAATGGTTGTTCATGGCTAAGGAAAGAAATCCAGGATCAGTTGTTTATCTTGAGATGGATTCTGGTACTAAATTCAAATATGTGTTCATTGCATTCGGTCCATCGATAAGAGGTTTTGATTTGCTGAGAAGAGTGATTGCAGTAGATGGTACCTTCTTGAAGGGGAAATTTAAAGGAACTTTATTAGTAGCTACAGCACAAGATGGAGATCATCACCTATACCCGATAGGCTTTGCTATTGTTGATTCAGAAAATGATAAATCTTGGAATTGGTTTTTTAGGTGTCTCCGTACTATCATACCTGATGCCCCAGATTTGGTGTTTGTCTCTGATCGTGCATCGTCCATTGCAAAAGCACTTACAGAGTTGTATCCAGCATCACATCATGGAATCTGCAAATACCACCTTGGAAACAACATCAAAGTAAGTTTCAAGGGTCAATTATATTTGCCACTTGTTGAATCTGCAGCCATTGCTTATACTCGTGAAGAGTTTGCTAAAATATTCATCCAGATTCAAGATGCAAATCCTAAGTTGGCTGAGTATTTACAAAAGGCTGATTTCAGAAAATGGGCTCGTTCCTATGCTCCTTCTAATCGTTACAATATTATGACAACAAACATTGCTGAATCATTTAATTCGATGTTGAAAGAACCAAGAGAGTTGCCAGTTCTTTCTCTCCTTGAGACAATCAGGTTAACTTTGACTTCGTGGTTTCATGAGAGACGTGAAAAGGCTGCTAAACATGACAAGCTTGTCACGCCGCAAGTAGTGAAGAAGTTGGTATCAAGGTTCTCAGCTGCAATGAAACTTGACGTTTTCCAAGTTGATGAAGACGAGTTTGAGGTGAAGGACAACATTAACAAGTTTGTTCACTTGAAAAACATGCATTGCAGTTGCTGTGTTTTTGACATCGACAAAATTCAGTGCATTCATGCCATTGCTGCTGCGAAGCGTTCAAATAGGGATGAGAAAAAGTTTGTTCATGTTTGCTACTTGACTGAGACATGGGCTAAAGTATATGCTGAAAGCATACACCCGAATGGAGATATAAATGATTGGATTTTCCCTGATTCTATAGAAGAATTCTTTTGTGCACCTCCATTTAGTAAGCCAAACACTGGGAGACCACCAAAAAAAAGAAAGTGATCTGTTGGAGAATTTGGGGTGCTAGGTTCAAAGTCTCAGAGTCACAAGTGCAGTAGATGTGGCACAGCAG
>NC_025693.1:14361102-14361502 GCF_000633955.1 Camelina sativa
TAACAGGCTTTGGCCTACTGGTTACTCTCCCCCTTGTAAACTCTTGACGTCGTGGGTTCGAATCTCATGGTTATGCATTTAAGGAATTCCATCCTTATTTTTTTGTAATCCCTTCCTAAATGTCATCCTAAGTGTTTCACCATATATAATAAAGCTTATTACTAATTACCGAATAATAGGCTTTGGCCTACTGGTTACTCTCCCCCTTGTTAACTCTCAATGTCGCGGGTTCGAACCTCTTGGATGTGCATTTAAGTAATCCCATCCTTATTTTTTATTTTTTTTGAGGAAAGTCATCCTGATTTTCTATAAACCCTTCCTAAATAACTTTTCATTCTTTCCCTAATTTGTACAAAGACCATCTAAAATAAGAAAAGTTTCACAAAACACACCATTTACT
>NC_025693.1:14361558-14374934 GCF_000633955.1 Camelina sativa
TTGTAAACTCTCGATGTCGCGGGTTTGAACCTCCTGGGTGCGCATTTAAGGAATGCCATCCTTATTTTTTATTTTTTTGAGGAAAGTCATCCTGATTTTCTATAAACCCTTCCTAAATAACTTTTCATTCTTTCCCTAATTTGTACAAAGACCATCTAAAATAAGAAAAGTTTCACAAAACACACCATTTACTAAGTATTTTAACATTTAAATCATAATTCCAAAACACACAACATATGATTCGAATAAATCCATTGTAAACTTATAAATCCAAAGAAAAGTCTACCATCTGAAAACAAAAAATCAACCTCTAAACATCTCAATCTTCTTAAGAATGATATCATGATAGATATCAAAACATAACTTGGCTCTAATATCTTCTGAAACCTCTTCTTGAAGCTTACTCATCATCTCTTCTACGCCCATTGAGTGGCATTCCACCATTTTGAGGATGAATAATCCACAGTTTGCTTCACTCTTAATGCGACGAAAGAACTTCTTAGGGCATAAGACTTTAAATGGAGACAGATCAACTGTTCCTCTGTTTCTTTCAGTGCGTAAGAGATAAGGTATCATCTCTGCAATACACACAAATAGTTATCAGTAATATATCACAAGCATAAAATTCACATCATAATCAAATTATCATAATCAAATAAGTTCTTACCTGCAATTGGCTTAACATGAGTTTCCACCAAGTCACCTTTACTCTCATGAGTTCGACAATCAAAAACAGTAATCTTCCTGGACTTGAAGCTTATTTCCATACCAATGTACTGTTTGTATTTAGAGTTATAGGCAATACCATAAACTCCCTCGAGATCCTGCCACTTCTCAGTAGGATGACAAACCGAAGGCAACTTCCCACTCACAATATCAGTGACTTCTTTTGGAAACACGTGTTGTGATTTAAAGTTATCCTCCTTGAAACTGAAGTATCCAGCTATCAAATTTGAAAAGAAGTCTGGCCTCACAAAGGTTGATTTCGGAAGTCTCTTGTTGTGAAAATAAATGGGATCCTTGTTTCTTCTCAACCAAAGTAATCCCAAAGCTGCATCAATATGCTACATTAAAAAAAGAAAGAAAAAGACTTTTAGTATATTAGGAGAAATAGACACGATAATATTTAATAATCTGACATTCAGGATAAGATTCATGAAACCACCCAACACAAAAGAAACTGAAACAAATTTTGTGAGCAGTACCGTTTCTTGCAATTTCTTCTCTGGTCTTCCCAGCAAATGTATCCAATGTGAGGTTAATGGTTCTGTATCCGTTATTACCCTGGAATTATCAAAAAAACATTCTCTTATACTTGGATAAAAACTTAATTTTTAAAGTTGACAAGAATTGTTAAAACGTCACACTAACCCTGTTCTGATATTTGAGCTCTTCCAAGAATTCAATTCTTCAATATCATTGAAAGATGGAGACAGGAAAGGGTTGAACATTGGAAGAATAGCAGATGTGGCAGGGTTTCTTGGTGCTTTATATGGAGTAATGGTTGAAAATGATGGAGTTGTGAGCCGATTGCTTCGCCTTGGAACATGCTTCTCACCTTCACCATCATCTTTTTGCTTCTCACCATCACCATCAACTCTTTGCTTCTTTCTTGGAATAACAATTTTATCTTTCTTATCCAGCTTTCTCTTTTTTTCCTGAAATCAAGATGTAACAAAGAAACGTGTTTATGAATGTCCTCTTTGTACTTTTTACAAAAATCAGCAATGATATATACAAAACAAACAAGAACTGAATTAAATTGACATACCTCAGGTGAACTAAAACATTTAAGATCAAATGATGGTCCTTCATCTTGTGGATTATGTTTGTCTTCTTTTTCATCACCACCATCATTTGGGCTCACTCCTTCTGGTACATGATCTTCTTCTTTATCAAGACCATCATTTAGATTCTCACCTTCCTGAGGAAGGTTCACTTCATCATCACCTTCCTGAGGAAGGTTCTCTTCATCATCACCTTCTTGAGGAAGATTCTCACCTTCCTGAGGAAGGTTCACTTCATCATCACCTTCCTGAGGAAGGTTCTCCTCATCACCCTACAAGCAAAACACGTTTTAGAACCTTTTTTAGCTTAAGAAGACTTTCTTACAAAATTAATAACAGGAAAAAGTTGTATAATAAAACTTACATCAACAGCTGAATCGAGCTTCTGGGTCATCTGAGCTTCTGAATCGAGCTTCTGGGCCATCTGAGCTTATGAATCGAGCTTCCGGGTCATCTGAGCTTTTGAATCAAGCTTCTGGGTCATCTGAGCTTTTGAATCGAGCTTCTGGTTCATCTAAGTTTCTGACTCGAGCTTTTCGGTTTGGGTGACCTCCTCCGTTTGGTTTTCGCTTGGAGTAAAGAACTGGAGATGAATTATTTCACTTGTCAATATAATGTGTTAGAATATTTTTAAAAAGTTCTAAGAATCATTACATTTACCTCAGCAGTTAAAACTTCTGGATTTGGTTCACCTTCCTTCTCTTTCTGATTTAGTTCACCTTCATTCTCTCTATGGAAAAACAGTATTTGTTCTTTTCCAAAAAATTCTTCTTTCTTTGATTTGTCCATGAAAACACTGATTCCTGTATCATGAATTGCTCGCACTATTCCTTTGCTCCCTTTGTTCTCACACCTAACTTCAACTTCTTGCAGCAATTGTACACAGTCAATCAATGATTGCTGAAAAAAACATTAGAAGCTTTTAGTACATTGATTAAGAATACTTTCCCTATCATTCAAAATACAAATACCAAACCAATTCTTACCTCCTTAGTAATCTGAGTCTCAGAAGTCAGAGCCACATGCACTGTTTTTTGTTCAGTGGTAGACCTGTTAGATGGTCGGATCCCATCACCACACTGCAAATATAATTCGTTTTTTAGGAAGCTTTAGTGCATAATTATGAATACTTTCCCTAATATTCAAACAACAAATAAGAAACAGATTCTTACCTCCTTAGGAATCTGAGTCTCAGATGTATATTGTTCAGTGGGAGAATTGTTAGTTGGACGGATCCCATCACCACTCTGCAAATACAAATCGTTTTTAGGAAGCATTAGTACATAATTAAGACTACTTTCCCTAAAATTTAATTTACAAGTAAGAAAAAAAATTCTTACCTCCGTAGGAATCTGAAAGTCACATGTATATTGTTCAGTGGGAGAATTGTTAGTCGGATGGATCCCATCACCACTCTGCAAATACAAATCGTTTTTAGGAAGCATTAGTACAGAATTAAGACTACTTTCCCTAAAATTTAATTTACAAGTAAGAAAAAAAATTCTTACCTCCGTAGGAATCTGAGAGTCAGAAACTTGAGTCACATTATCTGTACTTTGTTCAGCGCTTGGAGAACAGGGGAATGTAGGGTTGGTAATTGGAGAACTGGCAACTGGAGACATTCCACTATCTTGGTGTTGCTCCTACAACACAAAACAAAAACGGTTACCAGTTGATAAAGAGGAAGCTGGAAGTTGATAAATAAAAAAAAAATGTTTTACCTGATCGTCTGTATTGGTAGGTTTATAATTTCTCAGACTCTCCTCTATTTTCGATAACCGGCAGTTGATATCTCTGAACCCATCCGTAACCATGTTGTAAAGTTTATCTAGCTTCTCCATTAGTGACTCTCCAGAAGAGGATGGCTTTAGTGTCTCCTTGTTACGTAACTGGTAAGAATTCCTAGCAATATCTTCCATCACTGCACCAACATCCAATGCTCTTTTTCTCCAGTCTTCAAGTGTCAATTTGTATCCCTTGTTCAGTACATCTGTTAACATACTCAAATCTTGATCAGGAGTGTCTTCCAAGAAGACTGTATCTTCTGTATCATCGGGTATCGATGGTAATATGTGAATAACCTTGAGCTGCACACAATCAATATTTGAAAATGATATTAGTTCTTCTTACGATCGTGATTATATTTTAAAACGATTCAATATTTTAAAACAATTTAGTCCTAAATTAAAGAGAATAACTTACATGGTTTGATGCTTCAATGTTCTCCACTTGAGCAATCGATGGATTAACTGTACGTGTGTATTTTTCACAGAGATATGCTGATGGTCGCTCAATTACACTCAATGTGCTGAAAGATGACTTTAACATAGGAACAGACTCTAGAATCCACAAGTGCAGTGCCAACGGATATCCATGTAAGTCATATTTATGCTTCATCAGATTTAATTTGACATTCTTCTTTACTGACTTAATCAGAATATTATAAGCATCTTTCCCCCACAGATAATTAGCCAAGACATCCAGATGCTGAGCTCTCTTAAGGTTTTTTGCAGGAAGCTTGTTACCTTTGTACCTCTGAAAGAAGATGCTTTCGATAAGGATCACCATCGCAAGAGAGAATCTTTCATCTGATGCCTCTGGATTAGCTTCTTGTAGAATATCCAAAAGATCTTCATATGTGTGAGCATCTTCAGTGTTAGCCCAGTCATAGCGATTCTGCCGTTGATCTTCATTAGCTCCCCATTCAGTGCATTTCAATCCAGTGACCATATGAAATTCTCTTATTGAGAATCTCATTGGTTGTCCTCCAAAATGCATCCATAGTTCATTATCCTTTGATACCTTTAAACTCCTGCTCAGAAAACAGTGCACCATCTTCCCAGACATCATCAGTCCTCTGTTGATAACCTTCAAAATAGGTCCCAGGAACGAATTCTTGATCCTCTCATACTCCGCAACTGAGAGGATGCTTTTTACTTGTATGACAGCATCGTAGTTTGGAAACTGGTTTATCTTCACATCTGATCTTGGTTCCTCTCCAATGTTGAAACAAAGTTCAGGAAGCTTTATATCTATAGGGAAAGAATCACCCATATCCTGCAACATATAAAAGAAAGAGAAGAAACGCATATCATATCAGGAAAGTGATCCTAAATTATATAGATGCTTTCATGAACTTTAAAAAAAACTAGCATCTGACTGTAAAGATGAAACGCATATCATATCAGGAAAGTGATCCTAAATTATATAGATGCTTTCATGAATTTTTTAAAAAAACTAGCCATCTGACTAAATTATGCTTTCACTAAACGGATTCATATGCATTCAGTAATCACTGAAACTCTAGCAATTAGAAACCGTATACCAAACCTAACTATGCTAAAGGGATCGAAAAATATGAGAAAGCAGTAATGGAGTAACCATGGAGGGAATGTGAGTAAACTTGTCAACAAACCAACTTAAAATTCAATTGCTTTATCACTAATGAGATGAATAGGGTTACCGGAAGCTGCAAAACACATAATATCACACATAAATCACACAATTTCTTCAAAGGAAGACTTACTTGCTCTGGATTTGGACTTCCTTCCTCAATCTATACTTGTCTTCCACCCAAGTATATAGGAGAAGCCTATTACACAAAACGGAAACAGATAAGAACAAAGTGAAATAGGAACAAAAGATCACAATTAATCTAGATTAATCTAGTGAGGTAATTGTTGAATATAATCTTAGACCCAAAAACTGAAATAATCTACAACAAAAACTCAAAAACAACAAGAATTGAATTATAACCCACAAGAATCTTACTTAATTTCCCATCGAATTGATTTAGGGTTTAAGAAAATCAAAATTAGACATAAATAAAGTCAAGAAATATAATCTGATTTGAAATTCGATTGCTTTGATCACTAACCCTATCGATTTACACGAAATCAAACACATAATCACACATAATCACACAACCCTATCAAACTTGCATCTAATTGATTTAGGTTTTTAAAAAATCAAAATTAAACACACATAAACACAGCCAAAAAGAACCGCAAATCGAAATATGTTGAGATAATGGTGGTTAGATCAAAAAGAACAACAGCGACGACATACAGCGAGGAGATAGGTCGGTAAAGCGGCGAGCCTCCGGTAACCACCGTATCAGATCCTTTTTGGAATGAGGCGATGGAAGGAGATGAAGAAGAAGTCGATTTCAATGAACGGCGACTCGAGATGGCGATATATGCCGGCGAGATATGCCGGCGACGAGAGTCCAATGATCAGTCTTTTCGTCTCAAGAGAGAGGAGATGCGAACGAGGGTTTGAGGAATGTGAGGGTATTTTCGTCAGACGTTTTAATTAGAAATGTTAGAAATGGAAATTATTGGGCCTTGTGGTATTTTGACCCAAAAACTAAAAATGATGGTATCCATGACAATTGCCCTTTTCTAAAATGATAAATTTTCTTTATTATTTGACAAAAACAATTACATAAAATTCAGTAAAAATCTCCAGTGTATGTCTTTGGGATCAGCTGATCTATCCACATAAGCTGGAATGTTGGATCACATAATCACCTTCTGTAGTGAGATCATTAGCTGCATATGCTATCATGGGCTTATTTGCATTATGAATAATGTTATATGGATCGGAGAAAACCTTAAACCATAACAGACAATGATGTTAATATCTTCACATGATAATAAAAATTAAATTAACATTTTTGTGTTAAATGATTTGAATGTCCATGTTAGGCCATATTTATCAGGGCATCACCCCATGTGATCTTAGGGCTTTTAAAATTAAAATTAATTGAACAGTATCCATAATATCGGTCCAATTGATCTTGAATAAGATCAGTTCTTCTGCTGATCTTATGGTGACGTGTCACGCTCTGAAAGAAAGCTTGGTTTTATTTTTCATTTGCTTCGAACATAATTTTTTCTTCTTCTCTCGCAAACGACGAGAAGGCGAAACGGGGAGAGATTTTTGTTCCCATCACTGTCGTCTCCTCTGTCCGGCCATTGAAACACCAAGGCGACCGATCTCCTTGTCTCCTCGTTTCCTCGTGTCCACCGAATCTCGTCGTCTCCTCTCTCTCCTCTGTCTCGCGAAGTCTAGAGATCTCCTCTGTGTCGCCAAGCTCAAGATCTCGTCGTCTTCTCTGTTTCCTTTCGATTTAGGGTTTCGAATTTGGGGAAAAATTGATTTAGGGTTTCGATTAGGTTTCAATTTAGGGTTTCTTATTTGGGAAAAATTTGATTCATTATAGGGTTTCGATTAGGGTTCGATTTAGGGTTTCGAATTTGGGGAAAAATTAATTTAGGGTTTCGATTAGGTTTTGATTTAGGGTTTCGAATTTGGGGGAAAATTGATTTAGGGTTTAGGGTTTTTGCGTTTGTTGTAGCGTTTGTTGCGTTTGTTGTAGCGTTTGTTGTATTTTGATGTAGCGTTTGTTGCGTTTGTTGTAGCGTTTGTTGCGTTTGGTCGTTGGATTTAGGGTTCTTGATAATCTTCTTGCATTTGTTGTAGCGTTTGTTGTATTGTAAATCATCATTAATTGATTTTGGTTTGTTTATGAGGCATGTAGGTGAGGTTAAGCAGGGCGATTTAAATCGGACCACCATCAACAACATTCCTTACTCGAAAGTAAAAGGTAAGTACCAGTGACTATATGTTATTGCTTGAAAAGTATTGTTTGCTTGGTTATTGTGATGGTGTTTGCTACGGTCACTACATGGCATTGCTTGAAAAGTATTGTTTGCTTGCTTTAGTTGTGATGGTATGGGATGGTTGCCTAGTTAGTCTATTGTATAATATGGTTGAGTCGTTGTAGTCTATAGTTATTGTGATGGTGATTGCGATGGTCTATGTTGGTTGTTTAGTTGTGATAGTGTAGACTATAGTTGTAAAGTGAGTTGTAGCCTTTAACGAAACCAAACTTTTGTGGTTTTTATTATCTAAAACACTAAATGTCTTTTATTTACTTCTGATTTGACTGAAGTAGGTAATGGTTATTTAGAATTAAAATTCTCTAACAACACCAAACTTTGAATTTAATGATCTTCTTAACTTCTCTATATTAACCAATCTTATTTCCTTCTTTCTTACCAATCTCTAAGACATTTCCAATAATCTCACCTTCTTTCGTTTTAAATCATTACTTCTCTTCCCCACCTTCTTCCATTTTAAATCACTACTTCTCTTCCTCACCTTCTTCCGTTTTAAATCATTACTTCTCTTCCTCACCTTCTTCCGTTTTAACTCTGCTTGCTATGGAATCAAATAATAATCCTAATAGTCAGTCTCAACCCTACTTTAGTCTTCTAAACTTCCCATACGACAGCTTTGCTCCCAATGTAAACCTTGGTTCCTCTCAAATCCCTTCTTTTAGTTCACAAACTAGTTCACAGCCGAGTCAACCTCCTAGTCAAACAGAAGAGACATCAGAATAGCGTAGGGAGAGAAGGATATGGTCCGCACAAGATGACTTAGTCCTAATAAGCGCCTGGTTAAACACATCGAAGGATGGGATTGTTGGGAATGATCAACCGTATGGGTCCTTTTGGAAGCGCATTGGTGATTATTATGCAACAAGTGATCATGTCCTTGGTGGTGGTGAACCAAGGCTCCCTGATCATTGTAGACAACGATGGCAAAAAATAAGCAGGGAAGTTAGTAAGTTCTGTGGAGCATACGCAGAGGCAAATGGTGAGAAAGCTAGTGGCATGAATGATGTGGATATTCTGCAGAATGCTCACCAACTATACACGAAGCTGTACAAGAAGAAGTTTGTTTTGGAGTATGCTTGGAATGTGTTTCGCTATGAACATAAATGGATTAATTTAGAGCCTATGAACCCCACTCCAAAGACAACCAGCTCTAACAAAAGAAAAGCTGATGAGGCTGCACCATCTTCAGGGTCTGTTGTGGGTGAGCACGAGAGCAGGCCTGCTGGAATAAAGGCAATGAAAAAATCAAGGAACAAAGGTAAAGAGAAGGCTGCACCATCGACAGAGTTTAGTCACATGTGGGAGATCAAAAAGAAGGATTTAGAGGGCATGAAAGAACTTCAAAAGATGTCCATTTTTGACACTCTCATTGCCAAGAAAGAAACACTAGATGAAGATGAAAAAGCTCTAAAGAAGAAGCTAATGGCTGAACTGTTTTAGCTTTAGGGTTTATGTTTATTTTATGTTTATGTTTATGTTTATGGATGAAAAAGCTTTTATGTTTATGTTTTAACTCTAGTTTATTTTTTAAGTTTTCGGGGTATGTTTATGTTTTAACTCTAGTTTATGTTTTTAATGAATTTGCTAATGTTTATGTTTAACTCGAGTTATATATATTTATGTGTTTTCAGAAACTTAAATAATTGTTTTGGTTTCTAATGAATGTCGAATGTTTGTTTTTAACTTATGTATATGTTTTGGTTTCAGGTTGAGGAAGACATGTTCTCTGAATATGATGAGGGCATAAACAGCCCATTAGACTATAGTTCCGATACAGAAGATGAGGCTGAGACCTGTTACTATGAACCGCAACCATCAACCGAGATTGGACCACTACATAGTCTGTCGAACCGTGAAACTGAACCACTACCTAGTCTGTCGAACCGTGAAGCTCAACCCAACAACCAAGTGATCCAACTCAAGGACCAAGTGATCCAGCTCAACGACCAAATGATCCAGCTCAAGCTTTTAGTGATCCAGCTCAAGGAGCAAGTGATCCAGCTCAAGGACGAAGTGATCCAGCTCAAGGATCAAGTGATCCAGCTCAAGGATCAAGTGATCCAGCTCAAGGATCAAGTGATCCAGCTCAAGTAAATTTGTTTCTAATGTTTGTTGTTGTTGTTTGCTTTGGAATGGTGAACCCGTGAACGGCTTGTTTGTTTTTTTTTTGTTTAGGATGTTGTTGTTTACTTTGTTTGGATTTTAGTTAAAGACAAGAGTCACAAGACTTTTATTTACTTTGTCCGATTGTTCACATGCACCAAGACTTTTATTTACTTTGTCCAATTGTTCACATGCACCAAGTTAACTTCTCTAGTTACTTTGTCCAATTATTCACAAGACTTTTATTTACTTCTCTATATATATGAGAAGAAAAACATACCAAATCATACACTCTTCTCTATTCTGCCCAACTCAAACATACCAAATCATACACTCTTCTCTCTTTTGTTCACCTTCTCTCTTTTGTTCAACTCAAACATACCAAATCAAACCATTTTCAACCCCACACCAAAGACATTTTCTTTCACAACCTTGTCATGACATCTTCTTCCAACAATTTTCACTACCATTATGATCCCAATAACGATAGTTTAAACCAATATTTTCAAGAGCAATTTAGTAACCAATTTGAAGCTGTTGAAGAGGAAATTCCGGTGGAAAGGAAACCACGTGTATATATTGATAGAAAACGAGAAGAAGGGCATAAACGTTTGTGAAACGATTATTTTTCTGATAATCCGACTTACAATGCTCACCACTTCCGGCGACGGTTTCGAATGAACAAGCCGTTGTTCTTGCGTATTGTGAATCGTCTCAGTGAAGAAGTTCCATATTTTAAGCCAAAAAGGGATGCAACCTTCTGGAATGGTCTATCACCCTTACAACAATATACTGCAGCAATTCGACTTTTAGCAAATGGGACTACGACGGACTCGGTTGACGAGTACATACGTCTTGCTGCTTGTACTGCTCATAAATGTTTGGAACATTTTGTCGTCGGGATAGTTGACTTGTTTGGCACTGAATACCTACGCCGACCAACACCAGAGGATCTTCAAAGGCTACTATTTTATGGAGAACAGAGGGGTTTTCCCGGGATGGTTGGAAGCATTAACTGTATGCATTGGCAGTGGAAAAATTGCCCAACCGCTTGGAAAGGAATGTATTCAAGAGGCACTGATAAGCCAACAATTGTTTTGGAGGAAGTAGCTTCACAAGATCTATGGATATGGCACGCATTTTTTGGAGCTCCAGGTACTTGTAACAATTTAAATGTCCTTGATCAATCACCAGTATTTAATGACATTATTTACGGTCGAGCTCCCGAAGTTACGTACTATGTCAACGGAAATGAGTATAATTTGGCTTACTATCTGACGGATGGTATTTACCCGGAATGGGCGACATTTGTTAAATCCATCCCACAACCACAACATCCGAAACATCGTTTATTTGCAGAAAAACAAGAAGGTGCACGAAAAGATGTTGAGCGTCCATTTGGAGTCTTGCAATCTAGATTCGCCATGATTAAAAATCCATCTTTTTTATGGTCAAAGGGTAAAATTGCATATATTATGAGAGCATGTCTCATACTGCATAATATGATTGTCGAAGATGAACGAGATTCATACACACTCTATGACGAACAAGAATTCCAACCAGAAGATGGAACTGGAACTACTCCGGATCTTACCTTTTCAGTAACTATGTCTTCAAATCTTGAGGGTTTAGGTGATGGCCATACAATAATTCGTGATAAACAAGCACATCGCAAATTAAAGGAGGATTTGATTGAGAATATTTGGAATAAATTTGGTCATTAATCTATGTATTAATTAAATAAAATGTTTGTCTTGTTTAATTAATTAAGTAATATGTTTGTTTTTTTGAATTTTAGTAAAAGTTTTATAAGTTTGCAATTAAAATGTTATTTTATAAATTTTTATAATTGTAATATGTTTAAGAATATTAATAAACATTATTTTATTAAATAGTATTAAACATTCTTAAATTATTTATTAAACATTAATCTATGTATTTATTAAACATTATTAAATTTCTATAAGAATATTATATTATTAAATCTTAAGATCTTGTTCTCCCAATAACTAACTTCTTAACAAAAGTTCTTAACTACTGATCTTACATTATTTTTACAATATTTATACTCTAAAAACACCCTAAACTGATGTCCCTATAAACATGCCCTTACCACGCTTATATACACACAATCACCTTCACACAAATTGTTATAACTGAAAATCGGAAAAGCATCACACACCGTCACCGTCACCGTCACCGTCTCACCTATACACTTTTTTGGGGTGCAAAAACGTGAATTTTTTTTTTTTTTTTTGACGACAACTTTGATATGCCTTTGTTTTTACTAATACAATTGTGATCATGGTCTCGACGAGCATGCTTAATCACCCCGATTTGAATCTAGTCTTTCGTGCTTAAACTTTCCTAAGATTTATGCCTTATATATTGCAAACATTGGTAACATAACCAGCGACACTGATGGCAGCTGACCAAAAATGTCTAAGCTTCATTGACGAAAGGAAAAGTTTGAGTGAAATGTCTCAATTTTTTTTTTTAAAGTTTACCCCACACACACAAAAAAGAAAATAAACATCATTGGTTTATACAAAGATTATAACATTTCAAATAGCAAAGTCGACCCAAAACATGTTTCCTTTATAACAAAAAAGAAAAAAATTGAAGAGAGCAAACAGAAAAATCAGACGATCAAGAGCCTCAAAGATGATGGCATTGAGTAAAAATGCCACAAAGAACTATTACAACCAACACAAACGGTTCTGACTGCTGACACACAACGATATGATTGCCTTTGCCATGTTCAAGTATACTGTTCCTAGCCTTTCAGCTACATTTTCAATCCCATTAAGTTGTTTCCTCTTCTCCAGCTTTGCGTTTACACCAACAAAAGTATTCCGAAATAGCCCCATCTTCTCCAGTAACCCATGGATGTTCAGCCACAGCTTTCAACGTCATCCTCTGGTTTGGATCTGCCACAAGTGTATATCGTGAGCCACATTGTACACAAAAGGTGATATCTTTAATCTACAAAGGGTAACTTTTATTTGATCATAACGGTTCATTTGAATTTACAAAACAACTAAATAAGGACTCACCTTTGCAAAGGAGACCTTCGATCAAGTTCTTGAGATGAGGATTCAGTTCATCCAGGATTATCAACGGGTTGTACACAATCTGCAATATTAGTAGAAAATAAAAAACCAAGCCGACTGCATTATACAAATTGTTTCTAGGAGATGTCTCTAAACCTTGTCATAAGTATCCTGAAGTGTATCACCCAGAAATGGGTATACTCCTAATATCATACGATACAAAGTAACTCCCACTGCCCATGTGTCTGCAGATTTGCCACTGTATGTTATACCTAAACAACATTCCGGGGCAGTAAAGACAGGAGTCCCGGGAGATCTACGGAGTTGATCGTCATCATCCTGCATCAAATGTACTTTTATGTTTGATCATTTCAAATTACAACATTTAAAGAAACAAGACTGAAATTGAGACTATCAGTACCTTGAATACTTGGCTGACACTGAAATCTCCTATTTTCACTCTCCCGGTACTAGTAACAAACAAATTGTCTGGTTTGATGTCCCCATGAATTACATTCTATTTCATCCAAACCAAAAAGAGAAAATCATAATGAGTGAATCATAGTAACTTTAGTGTCGATTAAGAAGTAGTTGACGGTGCAGAACATACATGAGCATGAAGATACATGAGGCCAGCAACTACATCCCGCAAATACTTTCTAGCAGTATTTTCTCCGAGAGCACCAGAATCATCATAAGCCCATTTTCCATCAACATATTCGAGAACTAGACAAAGAAACAATGCA